>NC_054749.1:29980410-30580410 GCF_018143015.1 Lytechinus variegatus
CTAAGCAGCCATTTGGGATATTTTAGATGGTTTCAGACTGAACTCATTCCGTATGTGGTGTTAGCCAAGTGTGATTAACGCCTGCTGTTAACATAATGCATTCTTTTACATTGCGGACAAAGAATCTTGATTCTGCATCAATATTTGTTGTATTGTGAGTGGGTCAATAATTCACAACGGGTTCGTTTTATTCATGCCCGCTTCTAGCTATTGTTAGGGCATGATCGATAATATCTTCTCCAAACGCTATTAGAAAAATCGAGTCCAATCTTTTCCTTATTAGTTTGTAAATCACCTCTATACGGCACGACCCTCAGAATAAAAATAGCCGCCTGAATGGCAGCTGGAGGGGTATACCACACTGACCGAAAACCTCCCCGGGTCGCCGGGGTCGATTTCCCCAGCATATGGCGTCTTTTCCTTTGTTTCGTTTGCAGAATTAGGATGAATGTTTTGAGTTAACCAGTTTTCTGGACTTTTTTTCTCAATCGAAATGAGATTGGTAAGGTTTTACTCGAGAGCTAAATATGGGAAACTCAACTCCCCAGGAATTTCACTTAACCGATTTGACGGGACAGAAATAGAATTGATAAAATTTCCATTTCATTTAGATGTAAATCCAGGTGGGCTTTGGGTGAACTTGTTTACAAGCAAAATCGTTTTATTTATTAATAAAAAGCTGTCATACATCAACGCATTGTCGTCACACGAGATTGAATAAGATTCCCAATAAATTATTCATTTCATAACTTCATTTGGGGCATACAGCTTAAGCTGTTATAGGCCCTTAAAACGTTTGCAGATACTACGGGGGCAATACCTCTACAGGTAGCGTCATTTTTAATTGAATATATTCTAGGGGTATTAATATAGAGTTACACAAAACCAAAACTCTCTTTCCTTTTCTTCCTTTAATCCCCCCCCCCCTCCCTTTTAACCCCAGTTTTCATTTGCTTAAAAAAAACACAACGTCGGCCGGCAATGAAGCGCCGCCACTTGTTATTATAGACGATTATATATATTTGTACTAAGAAGGATAGGATTTAAAAGGAAGATAAGAGTGAAGAAAAAGAAACAAACTCAGTGAAAAAATACCTATTTATATAATATAAAGTACATAAAAGTGATAAAGATTGGATTCATAATAACGCAATAAGGCAAAAAAGTTGCATGAATGTAAAATCATGAACATGCAGAGGACGCGTCACCACCCCCACCCCCCCCACACACTCATTTTCTGTATCAGAATTAAGATAATCTCAATTGTTATTTATTTTTGTCTTAGGGTGTGTTGAAAGAAAATAGTTGCAATTTTACAATTGATAGATCAATTGTGACTAGAAAATCAAGTACACTTCTTGTTTCAAGAAGCAAATTAGAAATCAATCGAAAATTCGCAATTAGTTTCAAAACCTAGGTTTGATTAAGGGACCAAAATTAGACTTGCAATATTGATCGCAGGTGTTTGCAGCCCCCATTAGATCTCCCTTGCAACAAAATAACCTACTAAATTGTGACAATCTTTAAATAAATCCAGAAGATCATTTGTTTTATCATATAAAAATTATAACGATTTCATACATCATTTTTGAAATACTTCAGAAAGAATGGGAATATGACATCGTCTACTCGCTCTTTGCATAATCCATGATAACACAGATAGAACTGTTTCAACAAAAAATACAACACTTTATGTCATACCTTCGTTTTTCATCTTCAGATATTGATGAAATGCAACCATGTCTATCACACTTACATTGTTTATATATTTTTTTTCAACATTTATTATCATTAAGGTTAATTTGTTCAAAATTTTGTTATCCGCTTCTTCTTCGTGCATGATATCAACAGAAAGTTAATACCTTTTAATGAAACGGACAAATCAAACAATCATAACGCATGACAATTTTACCGAAATCTGTTATGAAGATGAGTTGTACCATTTTTCATTACTGTTTAAGTTCAGGTTAATATATTTTGGATTAAATTTTTCTTTCCTTTTTATTTGTCATACAAGGTATTGTTATCATAGATTTAACACCAAGAACATCACTAGCGTCCTTACGGGGGGGGGGGCAAAGGGGCGGTCTGCCCCCCCCCCTGACGAGTCAAAACCCATACAAATGACCTATCCCTGCCCCCCCCTGACGAGCTTGAAAACCTATTTTTACCCCCCCCCCTCCCGACGAACTTGAAGGCCTTTTTTTTGCTTGTCAAAATTTTTTCTGGTACGATTGAAGACCGTTTTGATTGAAGACCTTTTTTTTTGACTTGTCAAAGTTTTCGACCGGTTTTGCCCCCCTGTGGAAAATCCTAGGTACGCCACTGATGAACATGCTTACTTGAACCAGTCCCTTCTTGTATACGAAGCCTATGCTTGAGAATTACAGAATTTAGTCAAAATTAATGAATGGGTTAAATTTACAATGTATAATTGAAATCATAAGAAGATATACATAGCAGTTCATAATTCAGAAAACCAGCAACAGCATCATCATCATCCTTATCATCTTCATACTGATCATCATCATCATCACAATCACCACCACCATCATCACCATCATCGTCGTCATCATCATCATCATTATCATCATCACCACCACCACCACCACCATCATCACCATCGTCGTCGCCACCATCATCACCATCATCGTCATCATCACCATCATCATCATCAAATATCATCATCATCATAAGCAGTATAAACTAAATAAATGATATCGGTTATACTTTATTGTAGAAAACAATTACCGCTTTATTTTACTTTACACTTCATAAATTGTTAGTTTAATGAAAATCCTTGCCATTAATACTGAAAAAGTGCTATCGTGTAAGTGTTTAATTATCAAAGATATTATAAGCACAATGGATGAATGTTTACTGGCGTATAGTGGGTATAGGCTGGGGTTTAATAGTGTCCACTCCCCCAACATGCCCAACGAAAAAAAAAAATGGCGGAGATTGTTTTGTTTTGGTTCAATATCATCATGTAGTGTGGTTGTGTAATTTTGTATCATGTAATATTTAATACCATAATTTTGTTGTTTTATGTTGTGTATACCAACAGCCAGAATAATGAATGTTGATTCATTTTACTTGAGCATGACAATAAACTTTGAATATCTGAAGCTGAATATCTGACTGAACCATAACGTTCAAACAACTTGCTAATTCCACATGTTCAGGAAGAAATAAAACCTTGCCTCACATGACAATGAGAAGAAAATTAGATTATTTTCACATTTCATAAAATAAAATACAAAAGATATAGTGAGTGGGTGACGTCATCAGTCCCAATGCTGGCAAACCGACCAGGATGTGCATATACTGTTTTATGAAATTAAGCGAAACTTAAAAATGTGTTATATTTTTCTATTTTCATTCAAATAAACTTTTTATTGGGATGGACTTGTCATTTAAATGAACGTACCTAAATGCTGTTAAAGGGGAAATAATGTATTTATTCTTAGATGAAATATTCTTACTTCTGTACAAGCGTAACTCTTAATTTCTTCGGAATGAAATTACCAATGGGAACAAAAACAAGGGGGTAAATGTGTTCCCCTTATGCAGTTTACCCTCTACCTTCTCCCCTAACACCCCACGAACCCCCATATCGCCACTTCTTGTGCCAATATACCCCCGAAGTTCTCTCCATTTTCTTTTTTTCCTCACGATTTTGTTCGCCTCATAATTATCTTTATTCGGAACTTTTGCATATTAGTCCACAATTTTTTTTTGTGCTTTCTTTCCTCACTATCATTTTTTTTCTCTCACAAGAACACAAACAAATACGACAGGCATAATTCTTCATAAATGAACTGATACCAATGTCGCAGGCGAATGGTGATGCTTTTCTTTGTCTATATTACACTTTTGGTGACTTTTGATAAAGTAGGCCTGTACACTATAGCCTACTTCCAATCTTGGGGCATATATCTTGCAATAATCGTGTGATGGAGCGCTCCGTTTTCTTTCTCCTAAACGTTTAATTCATATTTGCACTTTGTCTCCCTGTTCTGTAAAATTTCCCGCCAATTTTTTTGCTTCTTCTCTTGCCCACGACCCCAAAAGCCAAGACCAAGCGATTAGTCCCGCGACTGGTCCCCCAGACTTACGGCAGCCTTGGTCCCTGGCATCACGTACGCGGCTCTATTATACGACTTCTCTTTCTCTTTCTCCCGCTTGCACTTTTATAGCCGTGCATTGGAGAAGCGATGCCCCGTGCGAACGGGGATATAATGCGATAAGTCGGGGAGAGATTTGCATAAAGTGCACGGGGCTGTAAAGGTCACCTATGTACAAAAATGCACGGGTCGGTTCTTCTCCATGGCATTTGTGTGCACATAAACCGACCAGATGTGGGGCCGTGTCCTCGCAACTATTTATATCGTCTGTCTGCGAACCGGGAAAGATATCATTCGTTTCCATGCCGTGAAACCCGTCAGGGAATAAAATATGGCCGCCTGATCAAGAGTGTGCCGTGCATATAGGTCTATAAAGGGACTGTGGCGAGATTAAAACAGCCACGCAGGCAGGGTCGTCTTTTCTGTATGTAATTACAAATCGTCTGTCATTTCCACTTCAAGCAATAAAGCTGATTCACATCGACTCATGATACAAACATGTTGTTTTAACCATGTTAAAGCTGTACACGATCTTTAGAGAAAATATATACGGCAACTTGAAACACTGTAGGTTCATAAAGAAAAACATCGGATAGTGCGTACCTCGACCCTACTCTCGATTTCATCCTCACCCCCCCCCCCCCCCCACTGGATCTCCCTCTGTTCTCATCACTTGCTGAAATAGGGTAAAATATGTCCTTAGTTGTGTTATTTGGCAAATCTTGTCTTTTTATGTGTTTTATGCCCGGCTTATACTTCCGACCAAAATCCGATTTATCATGGTTATCATAAGCGAATCCACTCGTGATGCTTGTTAACAACACGGACCCGACTGCTTCCATAGATATAAAAAAAAATATTCATGTCTAGCATTTTGTGACCTTTGTCGTTAAGGGCCCATCATTTCCCATGATAGTGTCAGCATTTTTTTTCCATGCCGTAATCATTAAAACGCTAAATACAACTTGGTTTGCTATATGAATTGGTCAAGAATTGTTTGAAATTGAAACAGCACAATTTATCAAAGTCAAACATCGTTCATTAAACTCTCTTTACATTCTTTATAAAAAACAATAGTAAATCAGATTGTATAGATTCTTTTACCGTTTGATATTAGTAATTTTCTGAGTACCAATCGAATCTTTAATTGAAATTTCATTCTTGTAAAAGCATGGGATTCAAAGTTTCCATACTTTTTTTTACAATGCTCCTTACGTCTTTGTTATGCATGAGTGTAAAGTGCTGACATAATTTTCAAACAATCATGTCAAAAGCGCCAAGCGGTTGTTGGGATCTGAAGCCTGAAACCCGAGATGCTAGGGTTCTTGCAGGGGGAAATTGAAGTTGTCAGAAGAATTCCTCCTACCTTATCTCGGGGAACTTCCCCTCTCAGAATACTTGCTTTTGTTTTATTCATGTCAGTGAAACAGTTCTACGGTATGTACATGTAATATAGTCAGTGAGCGAACTGATGCTGCCACCCTCTGTATATCATGATATTAATCCTTAAAGGATTAAGAATATAAACATTGACTGCTATACTCACCATAAAAATATGCAACTTAGTTTGCAATTTTTTACACATAATTATGTATAATAAATGAAATAATAAAGATTTCATGTCATAATTTGAAATGAAGGAGGAATCATGACATCATCACTTCATCCGGTGAACATTCATGAGAACAAACTATTTCTTGGAATTAATGAAAAACAATAAAATTCAATAACTTTATGATAATTCATGTTCATCGATCTTTGATGAAATTTTCGGTGTGTCTTCTGATTTTATCATATTTTCTAAAACATGTGCTAAACGGTAGAGCGGGGGATTCGTATTCCGGTGACCCGGGTTCGATTCCCACTTGGTGCGCTAGTGCCCTTTGGTAAGGCATTAATCCTCAGTACCAGGTCCTTCGGAGGGGACCTTAAGCCGTCGGTCCTCTGGTTGCTTGCTTACAAGCATTCATGCTTTCTTAGCAATCAGGTAAAAAAATCACCAATCACCATAATCTTTTAACTTTTTTCGAATAACTTTATATTATTCAAAGAACATTCATCCTGAAGGATATACCCCTTGTTGTATGAACGTATCATTATTACCAGTTTCGCTGTTTGCAATATGAAAATACCTTCATGTTTGTTTGTTATATGTGTTTACTTAAACCTTTTTGTTCAGTTTGCTCTCGCTCGCCCTCTCTCTCTCTCTCTCTCTGACTGCATGCATTCTAATGTGACAGATCATTGCAATACTTATTGTATTTATTGATTGTGGAAGATGGAAATGTCTTTACACGTCACTATGCATATGGTAAACATGCACTCAGAATTCGTTTTAACCACGTCTAACCCCTAAATTTTGTTAAAATATGAAGCGACCAACTGTAAATTCGTCAAAAAATGGCTTCAGTGCAGTTGATAGTAGCTTGTATATTTGAACCAACTTATATATCTGTTCAAAAATCTGAGAGTGCATGATCAAAATGGATATTAAAACAGGCACTTTTTTCAATAATTTTCCACCTCCCCGGCATATCCCCTAGCCTCTTCCTCCTACATGGCCTAGCTTTCGATCGGAAACCTATGCAGTGAACCCAACGTCCCAAACCCAAGTATTTTTGACACGGGGTCACATTCCAAGCTCGTAAAAAAGTAGATAATCATTCAATAAGGGCACTTTGCTGTTTTTATTTTATTTTCCATACGTGATTATTGTTTGTCTATCCTCTACCTTAGCATTCTTATTGGATGTAATCGGTTCTATGTTAATTTCATTTAAATTGATATAAATAAAATAAAGCATACTTAACAGTGAAGATTAATTATTTTCTTTTGAAATAGACTGCAGTACTTGATTTAGTTCGAAGCTTTTTAGAATGCCAATCCTATAATAAGCAGTGAACGGAGTTTTGTCTAGTTAGTGGATGATTATGTTATATAACCATACACTGCAAAAACTCCGGTGTTGATTTAACACCAGCTCGGAATCTATATATGTCCACACCAGAGTGTTATACAACACCAGTTTGGTTTTGGTCTAACACCAGATCTGTGTTTATACAACATCAATCAGTATTATAAAACAGCATCGGTTTGATTCCAAACTAATGTTTTTTAATACTTCTCTGGTGTGGACAGATATATATTCCGGGCTGGTGTTAAATGAACACCGGAGTTTTTTGCAGTGTACTTTTTTATGTTTTGATATGACACTATAAATATTTCCGCTCCAAGAATAACAATGTATACGGTTTGCTATGGAAGCTTAAAAGTGCCACCAAGATGTTGAGAAAATTATCTCAGGAAGTCGACATCTTGATAGCAAAAGATAAGATGACGAGATCCCAGATCTCATCATGTCGACATCTTTTAGAAGAGATGATGAGATGACAAGATTCCTGATCTCATCATGTCAACATCTTTTAGAAGAGATGATGCAAGATCCCGGATCTCGTCATGTCGACATCTTTTAGAAGAAATGGTCAGATGACAAGATCTTCGATCCATGATCATGTCATCTAATCATCTCTTCTTAAAGATGTAGACATGATGAGATCAGGAATCTTGTCATCTCATCATCTCTTCTAAAAGATGTCGACATGATGAGATCCAGGATCTCGTCATCTGATCTTTTGCTATCAAGATATCGACTTCCCAAGTTAATTATCTCAACATCTCGGTGGCACTTTTAAGCTTCCATAGTTTGCTCATGCTGGAATGTGTATAATAATCATATCAAAGAAAACATGTCACAATTAAAGTAATGTCTATGTTCAGATTTCATCACGTTCTTTAATACCATTAGGCTAACTCATGGTTATGATGTTCATTATGATTTGATTTAATGATTAAACGAATATTGTGTGGCTTGATCAAAATATCGAATATCTGAATGGAAATTGATCTTCATTCCGCCATGTCCGCGTGATTGAAAAATAAAACGCCATAAAACAGTAGACTTCTGCCATCGCCATCTTCTCATATTTGTCTAAATGATTTCTAACTTTACAATTTTCAAATCAAATTCAATGCAGTATCCATCCTTTAAATTGTCTGTTTAAACTTGGAGTAAGCTGTCCACTCCAGCTTCACGGAACTATAATGTATATAGTAATAAAAATAAAGTATTGGCTCCATCATCAAAGAGTTCTCATGTTCCCAAATTTATCATATTCGATAAATCAAGATTGAAAATATATATGTTTGATGATGAATTGAATATATTAATGATAACATATCATTAAACGGGGCCGTATAATCTGTTATTTGTTGTTGTTTTTTCTCATGAATTTTCTTTTATTCACTGATAAACTATATAAACTATCAATCTGACATGAAATACATGAACGTGTTTTAATAAAGGCAATAATTTAAAAGAGAAACTATGACGCATAAAAAGTAATAATTGCATTTGCCTAACGAATCTAAGCTGAGGCCATTGAGCATCAATCAACAGTATTTCATTAAATCATTAATGATGATGCCGTACTTTCAAATTTCATACACTTTAGGAAAAATAAGTTTGGTCGTATTGTGTTTGATACAGTAAATCAGAATTGGTACGAAGTTTTAGTATTCAAAATATTACTTGTAGTAGTATATGAGAGACTAGTATAGTAGCAAAATGAAACAGCAGCAGCAGTAGTAGTAGTAGAAGTATATAGTAGTAGTAGTAGTAGTAGTAGTAGTAGTAATAGAAGTAGCAGTAGTATAGTAGAAGTAGTAGTACGAGTAGTAGTATTAGTAGTAGTCGTAGTAGTAGTAGTCGTAGTCGTAGTAGTAGTTGTAGTAGTAGTATAATAGAAGTAGCAGTAGTAGTAGAAGTACATGTAGAAGTAGATGTACATTGTCTGCTATCAATCATCGTAAATAAAATATTGAAAATCACCTCTTCTTCAGAAAAATTATATCTGCTTTACATCGTTGCCCTGAATGATACAAATTGGTGATCATTAATTATGTGAAATATCACATTTCCATAGCATTAAACAAGGGTATACATTTATATGCCCAAACTAAAGTATCATAAATCATTTTTTAGTTTCACATAGGTCTATAATCGTGACTCCTTCCGTTGATTAATCGACTGTGGTATGAATGAGCTGGAAACAAACTTTATGAATGCTTATCAGGGTATCATATCACTGTGAAACTATTCGATATACCCATGTTCATTGTCAGGACCTCTAGACAATGCACCAACGACAATTAATCTGTTTTGAATCAAAACTATTTTCCCAAGTTTGCTTCCTCAATGAACAAGAAGCGGCGAGCTTTATCACGAGAAAGTGTGTCGTGGAAAAAAAACTGCTTGACTTTCAAAACCGAAGCAATGAAAAATTCAAATGTTTGACTGCTGCATTTGTTATGGAAATGATTTCCTTTAATAGTCATAATTATTCAAAGAATCATTTACATCCGGGTCTTTCCATCTGGATCGTGGGCTGAAAGAAGTTCATTTGGGTAATTAATTGCTTCCCGGAGTTCTTCTTCATGAATTATTTCCGCATAGGACAGAACAGGCTCCGTTGTTTGCCCTGACTGACTCTGAGAATTTATTGCTTGTTTAAAGGAAAAGACGGTTGATTTATACTGCTTCTTGATAGGCGATCGTTATACCTCAAATCGCCTTTAGGTCAATCAATTAATAATAATTATTTAATTATAGTTACATGTCGCTCAAACATCCATGTATGAAACCATAACTTGGTAACATACATACCCTAACTTCCCATGACTCGTAGGCTTCTTACTTAAAAATATAAACCTTTTTTCGTTTATATTTCGTTGTTGTTTTCGCCGTCTTGTTGACACCATGCATGTTTTGCCTCCCAAAACCTTACAACTGGTCCATGATCCGATTTCGAAACAAATCATATTTTGCTTATTTTCTGAAAAAGTGGATGAAATGTATCTTCTTATTTGAGGTTATAATTAGCTGTAGGAATGTAACAAAACAATTTTTGATGGTTGCAAGCATTTGTTTTGGAGTATATAAAGACCAAATTGGTTTCAAATCTTATATAGCCAGTCGGATTATTATGACGTCATTACGACTATAAGTATATTCAACTTGCTTTAATGTTAATGTTAGCATATATTCAGAGATTATTAAGATAAGTATTTATACAATGAATTTAGAACTTAACACAGTGAGACGTTCCATGTATCAATATTTGCATCAAATTTTATTAAGTTTTATTCCAAAATCGGTTCGCAGACCAATCCTACGCGCTTGTTGAGTGTCCACAAGGTTATACTTTTACCCGTTTTGTTTTCCTTGACGCGAATGGATTTACCCCGCATGCATTATTTTGTTAATTGAGGAATTTCCATTTATTCAATTTGTCATATTGAAGGTGTCCTCGTGGTCTTTTCGTTTCTGCCTGTATTCGATTTGATTGACTAAATCATAGGAAAAATTTCACCCTTTTCCTCCAAAATTCAATTTGCGCTTTATAGTGTGTATGAGACATCTAAAGGCCTAAATCACACTGTCCATTTATGCAAAGTATATACCGAAGCTCTAATAATATTGTCGAATTAATTTCAATGATGTGAGATAGAATGATAGTATGAATTGTCTCAATCATATAAATTATAATTGATGCATGTTTAGCAAGAACGAAGCACTGCAGAGCGGCCCGCGGTCAGCCCACGCCCAGTGCACCGGTAGGGGTTACGTGCAGTGTCCTTATCATAACAATGGTCGCCTATATTCAACTGCCCAACGACTCCCTTCATGAGGTCGTTTGCTTTCGTATTTCACATACGGCAAACCAGTCGATGTGTAAGCCCCTACTATTAGGGCCTTATTCTAATGCCACGGACGGGGTAAAGAGATACTCATCACATCCCCTGCCAGCGGTAGAAAAAAAAATTGAGTCATGAATGAAAGATTAATAGTCAGATTTAATTTCCTCTCCGTTTACAACGCAACGGGGACGACCAAGGAATCACCGTAGAGTTCGACTCCTTTACTGGTTTAAAACCCCACAAACCCGCTTGCAATCACCGAGAACATGGTGAGATACGTATGATCATGGATCTTGAAGTATATGGTCAGCATATAGCTTTAATCAGGGATATCCCTGCTTTAATCAATATAGAATTCATGCTTCAAAATAATGAACCTTAGAGTGACAGTCACTGTGAATTAACCCTTTTAATTTTTGTCATTTTTGTTTAATATTTTGGGTACTAAAAAGGGGGAGGTGCGAGATTAAAATTCTACCGTGTGAGTAAAAGAAAACTTGACACCTAACAAATTAACATTTTAAGGAAAAACTGGGTCATAATAATTAATGCATAATCATTATGTATGGCTGGAATCTTCTAAGTAATTTGCTACCATAATTATTATGTGTTAACGCTTGGATAATCAGTATAGACTGCAATGAATGAATCTAGATGCCAATGATGCCTTAATCCTGCATGAGTTAGTAAACATTATTTGCAAACCCCTCTCCATGAAATTAACTTGAGCTTTGATACTAAAAAGTGTTTATTGAACAATAATGATGTTAAATATTGAAAAAAAAGTGTTAATGCAACCGCTGTATATAGGATTATGACATCGTTGACATCTGGATTCATTCATTGCAGACATGCCTTACTTTTGGCACGAATCAAAACTAACATCACTGCAAAGAATACCTCCTGATCATCAAAGCGTTAACACCTACCACATAAATATGGTATCAAATTATTTGGGAGGACATACTCTTTCAGGCGATATTATAATAATTGTGTTCATAAAATATTTTTTCCTTAAAATGAGGATTTACGAGGTGTCATTTTTTTTTACTCACATGGTATATCGAAGTGGATGTCCTAACTCATTGTCTAAGAATAAATGTAGTCTTGAGGCTTTGCTTCACTAAGAGTGTATCTTTATTGTCTATCAATACTTTCATGATTTTATACAGTTATCACCATGATCACGAAATCCTGTAGATATATAAACAAAGAATAGAACTGCAACTCGAATGGTTTTCAAATTATGATTTGCTTAAACACAAAAAATACAATAACACAAGAAAATATTAACTCTGGGAGGCATAAAATAGTTTTCCAAAAAATAATTATGAAATATCTTCAGGGTATATAAAGTTTCTGCAATATAATAGACGATGTTATATCGAATTTCGCAACACATTAAGAAGTAAACTTGTCATTAAGTGTGATAAGACATTGTTTTGTTATATCAAAACAAGAATAATGTAACTTAACATAAGCATAGGCATAATTATGATCCACTCCCCATGTATCTTAAAGAATTACTCCATGGCAAAATGATATGATATGGAGAGATGAAGTTAAAATTTAAACGAATCACTGAAAATTTCATCGAAATCGGACAACAAATAACACGATTATGACGTTCTAAATTTATGCATTATATGGTTAAAGAGTAATAATCCATGATTGTCTTCTTGAATAGGCATTGGTTGATGATATCATGTTCCCCTTCCCATTTTCGGATTTTACTACATGAAAACATAAGTATTTTATATTTTCATATTATGTGTTTAACAATACAAGTTGCAGCAATGATAGTTCACACATTGAATGAGAAGTCAATCACATTTTTACATCTTTCTTTTGTATGGAGGAAAGAATTTGAATATAATTTCATACAATAAAATACAAATTTATGGGAAATGCCGCTCATATATTCCCGAAGACATAAAAAATAATTGTTTCAGCTTATTCCAAAACTGCAAAATGTCGTAATTTTGTTATTCTTATCTGTTTCGCAATGAAATTTAGTTTGTGTTTTTAGTTTACATTATCTCTTAAAATAATTTTTTTGTTAGCCTTGAGTATCCCTTAAAAGTAAAATGCAGCAGAATGGGGATAAGGAGACGAAGAAGATTCTTTCCGGTCCTTTCCGACCACAATCACCACGATTATTATTTTTTTTCGGAATCACAATACAATAGATCTTCAGATCAATTTTACTAGCTGAATTCCACGTATTATTCATGATTAAGGTCTACTTTATTCGCATAACTATTTCAAAGTTCTGCGCAAATCATTTTTCACTAACTTTTCAAAAGTAAGTGTTGCTCACTCAAGCGGAAATATTTTTCGACAGTTTTATCGTCATTTGCTTAAATGGACCTGTACCAATGTTGAAATGTGGAAAAACCATCAGTATATTACAAATGTATAATTTTACAGGATTTTTTCTAAGTGTAAACTTTTTTTTGATACGCACTTTATACAATCACAGACAGTTATTTAACCCGTTTGCCATATTTGCTGAGTCTGACAAACAAACTGCATTCCTGATACCGAAGGAGAAAAAATCGTGTCCAAAATTAATTCAGATATGTAAACAATCATTGCGTTTCTTTGTCAAGTTTGTTGCCTTCATCGGTCGTTGTTTTAAACTGACTGAAAATGCCATCCAATATCATCTTACTGATATCATCCATGTTCTGACCAATAGATACACAAAATTGTGTTAATAAAAAGCATGAAGTTCTACCCGTATTTTTTAGTTCAAACTGTAACTGAAACCTGAAATAGATATGCCTGCTGAAGTACAAACTCGTATTTCTTTCAAAGAGATTCGATTACAATAATTCAGGGACATTTTTTATGGTTATTGTTGTGCAGAACTAAATGTTCATACGTGTATAACAAACATTAAAAAAAAAATATTTCACTGTAAATTAAACTTCCCTATAAAGTGGCAAAAACCGCTTAAAGATTTTGCATCACTCTTTGAGGGTTTTTTAAACATAATTCTTATTTAATATACATGAATAAATTATTACAAAGATTTCATCGCTTCTGATATAATGTATTGCGTTCCCGTGCATAATATACATAAAGACTAAAGTATATCGTATATTATGACGCAATTGTTTCAAATTTCGAAACTTTGCTTCGAAGATAGTTCAAAGATAGAGAATTGTAAAGAGTACAACATCATGTTATAAACAATCATGGCGTACTTCTTCCAGCTTTCATTAAAGGACATGTCCACCCCAAAAGAAAGGGAAAAATCCAACAAGCATAACACTGAATATTTCATCTATATCGGATGTAAAATAAGAAAGTTATGACATTTAAAAGTCTCGCTTAATTTCAAGTTATTATGCACATCCTGGTCGGTATTTGAGGAGACTGATTCCGTCATCCACTCACTCTTTCTTTTGTGTTTTATTATATGATAATATTAGAAAAATAGAATATTTCATGAAATATGAAATATTATAATTTTCTCCTCATTGTTAAGTGAAACAACTTTACGTTAATTTCTTCCTGAACAAGCATTATTGGTTTTAATGCTATGTTCAGTCAAGTTGGTGCGTATTGTTAAATTTGTTAAATGAAATATTATATAATTCAAACAATAAATAAAAAAAGAAATAGTGAGTGAGGGACATCGTCGACTGTCTCATTTGCACGTCACTGAGTTGTGCATATAACTGTTTTGTAAAAACAAACGAAACTTTAAATGGCATAATTTCTTATTTTACATCAAATTTTGAAGAAGATTTTTCTCTGTTTCTTCAAATCAACTTTTTTCTGGGGTGGACTTGACCTTTAAGTTTGGTTTCATGATGACAACGTATTTTCCCCGTTTCTATAATACAAAAATAAATTTATTCAAATTTTAATTAGTTATCGAATCATAAGGGCTCAAAACGAGATCAAATTAAACTTGATTGTATTCTTCTTTACTCAAATTCTAGTAATAATTGTTCAATCAAGGACCTTCATGATTCAACAAAAGACGGCTGAATTTAACTGGAATCTTCAAATCACTATATCATATCACTGCAACACTCGCTTCCTTTGGCAAGCGTTCGTACATTTGCCACTCTCCACCCAGGTGATATCTGGGAAGAAATTCTTTGAATACTCGAGCGTCTGATCAGGCAGATCAGGATAGCCGTGCTAAAGCCGGGGTAATCATCATGGAATACGCATGCAGCGCTTAGAAACATTTGTATTAATCGCTGTCGTATTATTATTATTATTATCATGTATATATCATGATGATGATTCGATTTTTTAATACATTTATTTGTAATTAATTAAAAAATCGAAAAATTTCCAACATACAAATCAGAAAAATCGACCTACAAATCAATTAGCAAAAACAATACTACATGGCAGGTGAAATAATGATCTGGTTGCTTTATAAAAATCGTAAAAAATTAGTTCTCATCTGATGTATCATCTCATTTTAACAATGTTAACTATTTCCAAAAGTGTGAAACACATAATGGTACAAAGATCAATTTATTACATTTTGTGTCAATTTTTACTAAAAAGTAAAAGTCTCATCTCATCAGTAAAAAAAACATCATTAATATTTAAATGAAAAAATATATATTTCTTATCAGAGAAACACTTTGAATATCTATATTTTCGCAAATCTGGAAGATTCTCGACAAAAAGTATTCGTTTTTTTTTTCATTGATACCAATACTTCATTTAATACGAAATTTTGTCAATTTTCATTTTCCGTTGAAAAAAAGTTATTTTTTATTATTATGACTGCATAATTCATTATACCATGGATTTAAAAAAAAAATGATTTATAAGTTAAAATATAAAGATTTTTTGTTCCATTAGATTTACAGATGCCCCTTTCCAAAACTATGAAATCTTTTCTCTTCATTTTGCCTTTTATTGCTTTGTGATTGTTTCGTATATTTTCAATCGATTTGTGCTTTGTGATTGTTTCATGTGGTTTCAATCAATTTTACAAACACAATCTATATAGTTTTTGAAACTGTAACATATCAGGAAAATTTGAGAATGAAGTTTGATCAACACCAGTTCATTTTAAGGTGTAGTTATTCTTTTCTCTTATTATTTTTTCTACAAGTTTCTATTTTTAAGAGAAGATGATTTTCCCGTTTTTCAAGAACAATAAAGATAAATGCAAACTGAATTACGAAAATGAATAAATCTTGAAACCAAATCATATTAATTCATTTCGGAAAGAAATCGTAATTTAGTTTAAATCAATTTTACTTTTACACATCCCTTGAGGAGAAAGATGGGAAATTTATACGATGAGATGGAAATAATACGATGAATGTAGATCTTGTTTGTAAGTGTTTCAATGAAATCGAGCGGGAGAATGGTCAAGGTTCTGAATTGTTATCGGGTCAAGGAATAACCATTCGAGGGACCCAGGTGTCGCGTCATCATTATCATTCTTTTTACAAAAGATGTTTGCTGGATTTCTCATTATTTTCAACGCAAAAAACAGAGGTGATCAACATCTTAGGAGTACATATGAAAGATAAAAAAGGAAGAGAAAAGGGTATATTTTCGTCAGTACTTTGGGGAGGAAGGAGGGGTGCTATCAATGCCTTGATCTATATAAAATTTCATTCGCTCCTAGCTTATACCGCTTCGAAATCTATTTTCATGTGTCATCATAAAAAAATCATTCAAAAAGAGACATTTATGATAATGTTAATGTTAAAAGGTCAAGTCCACCCAAGAAAAATGTTGATTTGAATCAATAGAGAAAATCAAACAAGCATAATGCTGAAACTTCATCGAAATCGGATTTAAAAATCAATGTAAGAAAGATATTTTAAAGTTTCGCTTATTTTTCACAAAACAGTATTTTTGTATGCACAACTCAGTGACATGCGAATGAGAGTCGATGATGTCACTCACTCACTATTTCTTTTTTTTAATTGTTTGAATCATATAACGATATTTCAATTTTTACTAATTTGACATTAAGGACCAACTTGGCTGAACCATAAAACGTTATAACAACGGTAATATCACATGTTCAGGAAGGAATAAAACTTTGTTTCACAGGGCAATGAGGAGAAAATTAGAGTATTTCATAATAAAATACAAAAGAAATTCTGAGTGAGCATCAGTCCCCTAATTTGCATGTTCAGATTAACTGTTTTGTGAAATTAAGCGAAACTTAAGATGTCATAAATTACTTTCTTATTGTACACCCGAATTTTGATGACATTTTCATATTTATGCTCGTTGGATTATTCTCTTTTTATTCAAATCAACTTTTGTTGGGGTGGACCTTTGTCTCTCTTTTTTTTTTTGGGGGGGGGGGAGAAGCTACATATTACTCGCTCAATGAGATCGAATTTAAAGAAAATGTAACTTGTAAACGGGTAAGCGGTGCTTTGTCTTTTCTTTTCGTTTTGATAGATACAGGATTTTTGATGACCGCCATGAATGCCCTTTATACCATTATTGTTAGATTTATTCTTCTTTTCTCAAGCTTCTTTTTGTTAAATAAGAGGATACCATTTTGTTGTCATTAAAGATGATTCTGTAAGTTTTGGAGAATGATGATAACCACGAACACAATAAGGGCGGGTTGGCGATATGCCTTATTTATGTAAAATAAAGGTTAGTTTCGGCGTACACTGGAAAGAACAGACTTCTAACTTGGGTAAGAGATGAGATTCTTTGAAGAACAATAGAGTGTTGAAAATGCAAATGTTTGAAGGAATGACGCATACATGCCCTCTCTTCATTTACCTTATTCTGTCCCCGATCTCAACTCAGCTTCGATGTATTTTCTCATCAAACATTCAAGAAGAACGATTTGAGAGGGAAGCCCAAAGAATAAGAGAGAGGGGGAATGGTCGAAGAGAGTAAGGAAGAATGAAGGTCGATATAAGAATCGGGCTGAAATCCCAAGTTATCACGTCTTCATGATGAAGAATATGGCTGGGAGCCTCTGAAGGCTTTCTGTTAGATCGAATTTCCCCCTTTTCTATCAGCATGGCTGTGCCTTGACAGTAATAAACCGACGCCCTATGCATTTCTCTGCGGAACGATTGAGAGGAAGAGAGAGGGAGGAAGAGGGGAAGAGAGGAGGAAAGAGAGAGCGAAATCGGGTTGAGCGCAGCAGCGACCAGCCATACGAACACTCTATCTACCCCCGTCGTGTGGGCAGCCCGTCTTCGAATGTTTCGCTAGGTCTGCGCAGCTCAGCCGAATTACATGCATTGCCCCGCGCCTAGATTCGCTGTGCATACAAGGTTGGGGTTCTGTGTGTTCGTGTATAGTCAATAACGGGAAGCCTGTGCTAGCACTAGCAGGCAACTTGAGAGCGAAGGGACTCTGTGCCTCTTTTTTTTTTCTTTTTAATGCGTTTCCTGTGTAATACGGGCAGGGCCCACTCATGGAATATTGAGTTGATCTCACTCAAGCACTGGCTTTAGCCAGCTAGCTAGCTGCTGCAAGCTTGTTGTCAACATTACTTGCTGTAACGCATCAAACACCCGCCAGCGTCGTAAATTGCTCCGACATTGTTCCCTATTTCGCATTCGCAGAGACGGTAATACACATGCAAAGTCGTAGTCATGTAAGTGGCCGTGCATACGAGTTATAAGCATCGAGGAATGCATAGACTCTTTCGAATGAAAGTGAAGGCCTTCGCTTTTTTCCTCTCTCAGCAAAGTGGCGACACTCCCTTCTTTTTGCTCAGCCGCGTTAGGATAAAGGGAAGAAAACATAAGTCTCATCGCTCTCAACCGAAGAATCTGAGCTGAATATTAGCTGTTAGACTGTCTACAAAGCCAGACGTATCATCGTGGGTCAACCTTGTATTTTCATCGGCATACCAGCACAATAACAGGGTGCCTTCTTATCTCTACTAGGGCACTCTTGTCGAGGTGTGTCCCTGTTTGACCTCAGCGGCAGCTCATACACTACAGAATCGAGGCCAAACATACGGCGGCAAGCCAGCTATACAGGCTGCCAGCCCCGTGCAAGCCAGCTTGCCAGCCGGGCTAGGCGTGTGTGTGTTTTGTGTTGGTGTTAGCAGCGGGCGTCGCCTAGCCAGCAGCCGACCGGGGCATTCCGACAGGGCCCCGCTCATATTCATCTTGTTTACTTCTCGCTGCCCATGAAGAAGAAAAAGAGCTGTCTTTCCAGCATGGAGCTGAGTGATATTGGAGAGAGGGTTTATGCCGCGGAGTCTCTTCTCAACAGAAGGATTCGAAGGGTAACTATTCTTCTTCAAATTCTTTTCATTCTTTTGTTTCTTCTTTGACTCCTGTCTTATTATTTTCTTTTATTCATCATCATTATCATCATCATCATCATCTTCCTCTTCTTTTTCATCATCATCTTCTTTTTCTTCTTCCTCTTCTTTTTTTCATCATAATCTTCTTCTTAGCCCTCACATTTCTTTTGTTTCTTCTTCCGTATTCTATGTTCCCTTTTCCTCCCCTTCTTATCTTTCTTTCTTTCTTTCTTTCTTCCTTCCTTCCTTCCTTCCTTTCTTTCTTTCTTTCTTTCTTTCTTTCTTTCTTGTTCTTTATTTCTTTCTCTTTTTTCGTTCTTTTCTTCTGTCTTCTTTCCCCCAACTTCATCTTTGTTAATGTGCACTCGTCTCATTTTCCCGCCCTTTTCATTCATTCTTATTCACTTTCGAAGACAGTCAATAAACGGTGGATCGAAGTGTAATTACAAACTTTCTACATGGAAGCATTTTCGGCTTTATACTACCATCAATGTACTTATCGATTACCTCCACCCCTCCCCTCTCAATTTCTCTATCTTTTGGTTTCTTTGCCCCAAATGTGATTGTTTTTTCATAATTTCTTTCTTTATCTTCACAGGGCAAAGCAGAATACCTTGTCAAGTGGAAGGGCTGGTCTATAAAGTAAGTATTAACATCCAATGTGGCGTTCTCTTTTAAAACTTTTTTTTTTTGGGGGGGGGGGTTGCCTCCTAAACTGTCGTGTCACCGACAAAAAAAAGTGAATGGCAAAAGTTGTAAACTGTAGCCTAACTAATGACGAATTGTTGGGATTTCGATAACTTTTGTGGCTTCTAAATGTGTTTTTTTCTTTACAGGTACAGTACTTGGGAACCAGAGGATAATATCATTGACAAAAGACTGCTGGAATCGTTCAAAAAGCGGTGAGTCACAAACGAGATTATGGGAAGAGGGAAAACTGTTATTAACTAGATATTATAGTCTGCGCATCGAAAGGGTAAGAGAGAGGGGAAGAGAGAAGAAAAAAATCTCTTTCCAAAATGGCGCGCAAGCTGGGAACGTTAATAACTTTGTGTGCGTTGTAGTAAATGGCAGTGCTATAGTATGTTGGCTATGACTGTGGTGAGCGTGTGTATTGAAATGTGTGTGACGGCTAAGGGAGTTTGGGAGGGAATTTTTGTAAAAGGTGTTCAGTTTCGTATAGAAATGGGGGTTTATATTTCGTCTTTTTTTCGTTTGCAGCCGAAAAGAACTTGAAGGAACTGCAGGACATGGGACACCAGGTCGCAAGAAACGCAAATCTAAGGTATGTTTTAGATTTCGTTGTGTTTTCCACCCCTATCCAAACGACCATTTTTAGCCCCCCGCACCCGACATTTGCTAATTAAAACAATTCTAACGAATAAACGGAAAGTTCTTGTTCAAAACCCGCAAACGAACAAAATCTGCAATTATAGTGGAATACATTTCCCAAATGTTAATTATTTAGAGGTTTTCCATTGCCGAGAAATAACTTGAATATGGAGGAAAGTTCGTGAGGGAAAATTGCTCAGTGACTGGGAATACATTAATATACGTGCAAACATAGCGGGAGGCATGAGAGCGCACGTAAGCCATCGCTATTCTCTCTCTCCCCTTCGGCGGCTGCTCCAACTAATAATAATGCACTGCGCATGTGCAGTGAGGAGATAGTGGCTTTAGAGTGCCATCTTCTTCTCTGTGCAATTACTCTTCGCATAATTTTACGTGTTAGAATATTGGTTGAACCGTGAGTATGTCCGCCACCGTGTTATCTCCCACAACTATTCGTACTGCAGCTTATTACGCTATTCATGGATTTTGATGACCAAAATTCAGCGCGTAGGCCCATTATAATGCATATTGGGAGCTCCGAGCTATAGGTCTTTGCTATGATGCAGTAAATTTGGTTACATATTGCGTTAATGACTCCATGACTCTATGGACTGTTATCCCGGCCAGCTGGTCAATTCAAGGGTCGGATCAGGGTCTTAGTATTAGCGGCCCGGGGGGGGGGGGCAGTCAAATATATTCGCTGTACACATGCTGACCCCCCCCCAAAAAAAAAAGCGTTTTAAAGCGGGTTTTTTTTTCAGTTTTGGACGCGGGCCGCGCATGCACTCGTTAAGTTTATAACAAACAACGATTTAAAAAAAATAGGTGGTTTTAAAAGACTGGCCGATGGTCGATCGCGAGGTCAAACGTACTATAGGGTATGTTTTTTTTTCCAAAAAAGCTTTTTTTTAAGACCAGCCAAACGTGTTTAGGGTATGTTATTCCCCCAAGCTTTTGGGGGTTTAGGGGTCATTATTCTGGAGATAACTTGTTTAGGGGCCAAAACGTGTAAATAAAGCCCGCGAAAAACTAAATTTAGTTAAGGGGGTTATTTTGCACACAGAGAACAACCCGTTTATAGGGGTGTTTGGAAATAATTTTGGTCACGCATCTGTACAGCAATACGGGGAGGGGGGTAGGAAGTTCTTGAGTGCAAACCAATAATGAAAAACGATATGGTCTATCCTGGTGCCTTCCCCTTATTTCTATTTCTGCATGTTCTGATTGGAAACAATCTTAAAACATCTTCGGTGATGAAACGGCGGGTTTTCTGTACGCGGGATGAATATGTCAGGTATTCCCTTCTAAATTCGTTGCCAGTGATGGTCTTACAACTCAGATGAAACATTTAATAGGCAATCTCCAGAAACCTTTAAAATCGTCACCACTGTATAACCCTAAATACTTACATATAAAATGATGTAAACAAAACTATGTCTGCTTATACCTACTTCAGATTTTGTCCGCGGTATCAGTTTTCTGATGTGATTGATGAAAATACACTTTACAGGCACAGTGTTTCTCATAAACAGGAAACGTGGAATGCAAACTAGTTTATTCGATATATTTTACTGAATGCTCATCTGTGGACGATGAGTGATATGTGGAAGGGATTAATGTCCTTCCCATGTTATTCAGTTCACATAATGACGAACTTTCCCTTTAGGACGCCGGATGACCGTATGGCAGAGATAATGTGATCAATTATTACTGCCCCACCCCCGGTCTATACGCCCCCTCCTTCGGTATAGACGCCCCTTGTCACCACCTCCCCTCCCCCTCCTCTTCCCCCTCACCACAATCAGAAGTGACCTTTGGTTCAATACTCATTTAAGGCAAATCTTTTGATAATGCGAAAAGGAAGGATTAGCAAAATAGTTTTCCCTTTTTTGCTGAATGATTAAAGTTTAATGGTTCAAGTATGTAGGCCATAACTTCTGTACTGTCTGATACACTATTTGTGATTGTGCACTATAAATTTAGATTAAAATCATGATCGACATTATAATGTAAACTAAACTTAAGTCTGACACGACTTAAAACTCCATTGTTGAGGCAGGCAAAGCGTTTTGGTTTCACCGAAAGTCATTATGCAAATTAATCTGTTTCAGTCAGCGATATGATGGCATTTAAGAAGTTAAGCATTCATTATAAATTACCAGAATTCAAAAGCAATCTTAATTTAAACTGAATATTTGCTGACTATCATAATGCACAAAGAAATTTAGGCATACAATTATTTTCTTATCGCCACTTTGAGCAAGATATAAGATGAGTGTGACATTGTTTTTGAGATAAACTGATAAAATGAACTATGTATACTTAAATGTATTTTTCCGTTGAGCACGAGAGAAACACAAACCACTGTCATTGTGATAGCTCCAACCTTGCTTGAAAAATGACATGACGAAATCAATAAATGAATTATAGAACAAACCACTTACAAGGGGTACTCCAGGCTGTATGATTTGCGCAAATTAAGGAAAATCAAACAAAACACTGAAAATTAATTTAAAAAAGAACGGACAAAGAATGACAAAGTTATTAAGGATTTGCATTAGTTTGGCGAAACAGTATCTTGAATAAAATTGGTCAAAAGGCCCTTAATTTGGATCAATTCAAAATTTTAGGAAAACAAAATGATTCCAATGATAGGCATTATCCGACGTTTTTTCAATAACATTTCCGAATCAGATTGCCTGAATGTAATACCTGAATGTATAACTTTTTTTCGTATTGATAAAAAAAAAGTTTGAAATTTCATGACTCACGATTATGTTTCGTATTGCAACCGTGGTATAATTATAAAGTCATAAATTTTGAGGAGCACGTATTAATGAAAGACGGTCGCAAGGATATTAAACAAAAATATTAAATCAACAAGATTAATGCATTTTCGTAATACTATTCACAACAGCGAACATCAAAAGCGGTGAATTACGTAACCGGTATATTTATGAAGGTTGATTATTCACAGGGTATATATCAAATTATTTTACCCTTGTCTTGAAGAATATACCATTTTGTATTCATAGAGACTACCAGTATTCACATCGTAATTATTGTCCAGGATATTAGATCTGCCAATGTCACCGCATACATGGCATAGTTTCTCTTTCTCTTCGTAACAAGGGGGGGGGGTCGTCCTTTTTTCCTCTTGAAGTTCTTGTCTTGGTCAATCCAATAATTATTTCGGACACATTTTATCAAAGCTTATCGAAAAAAATGCATGAAATCTCCATCGAGTCATGGATTTCTATATACGACTACTGTGGATGGTAACCTTTGTCAGAATAGACAGCAATTGGTGTTTCAGTGATTATTTAAACGACAATTACCCCTACCCCTCCCCTGCACCTCACCCCACTCCATGCGTTCTCATGGTCACATGATACAACACAAAGTCATTGTCGATTGTGTATACGAATGTCAGAAGTACTAGAATCCATGGCCAGATTCAAACTGCCTGCTCTTGAGAACTGAAAAATGATCGTTGACTTTTTGCCACATCTGTGTAGGTAATTACAGAAGTGAATACAGCCTCAATTTCAGGCTCGGCTCGGCTCCAATTTTCCATTTGGAAATGTCATTTTTCTTTTACTCGTGAATGTAGGCATTCATTGATTAATTCGGTCATTACGAGTAGAGTGATTTGGGTAACAGAGCATTTAAGAGAGAAAAACCATAGAGTAAGGTGAAAGAGTTCATTGCATTGCGATGTTTGTTATAGTGTATAGCCTTGCAAACTAAAAAAAACAACACACACACACTAAATTCGCTGGGTGGTTTAGAAATGATTTTTTTTATTTGAGCAAGAGGGGGGGGGGGGGGGGGAATTTACACGGTAATCTGTCAGAGCCAGAAATTAAGATAATGATCATGATGATGTCATTTTCTGCGTGATGTGTTACCCCAATAGCCCCCTCCCTCTCTCCATGTCCATCTTCTGTATGTCCTTGCTTATGACACGCGTGTTCCAGTGATTTCGAACTCTACAAAAATAATCTTACGGCTTTTGAGAGGAAACGCTTTCCCAAAGAGTTGATATTTTCATGCCTTTCCGTTCTATTCGTGACGGAGTTCACGTTCAAAATGAAGAATCATATTCGTGCTCTATAGTGCGCAAGCTGCAAGGCAGTATTATTCGACTTTGATGTTTTCTTCAAGTCTTCAAGACGGAATACACGATTAGAGTGTATTTTTCGGAGTTGAGTAAATGTCATGTCTGCATCTGAAAGAATCATCAGAAACTTACCATCGGATATGATAAATACAAAAGGATTGTGACATAATCTACGAATTCAATGAACTGCATTATTTTCTCAGCCGATTGTTGATCGTGCCCAGTGGATTTGTTCTTGCGTTAGCATCTTTATTTCGTCATCATATTTAAGTTGAACTCCTCCGCTGTGCACTGACATCCAGGCGATCCTTGTCAGCTACTCATCTTTCACTTCGGACGGTCCCCGGTGATTTAAGGAATATACCCAGGAAATATTCACGGATTATACCACAATGTGATATTGGGATTGTGAACTACTACACCAATAATTTGTCGCAATATGGAAACATGCGAAGAGCTCAATGATTCCGTACATGGAGTGGAGGCTAATTATGACCATGGAGATACTAAACACTGCATAGTGACAAGCGAGACATGGATGACCGCATTGATTGCGGCAATGATGACGGCACTGATTTTTCGAATATACCGATTACGATGTCCTGTGTGTCTGGAAATTGAATGTATTCATCGACTCGTATTTTGGAATCAGTGCACAACAGGAGTCAAGCTTGTCGAAGCACCATTAACAACAAAAACAACAACAAGAAGGACGATGACCCAACCGATTCTTGCTGCGATTCCGAAGATGATGTCGAATTACGTTGATGATTTTTGGATACGATATCGTCGTCGGAAGTCGGAAACCTTTCTACATTATGAGAAGAGTGGTGCATGAAAGGCAACTAGAGATGTCTCTTGATTATTGTACCCAAGCCCACCCCCCCCCCCCCCTTTCCCACAATAACAATCGCTTGATTAGAAAATAAGGTGCCTGGACTGTTCCATATACGTGAAAGTCCCCAAACTGCCAAAGAGTTTTAAAAGACAAGTAGGGGAGTGATAAGGGCTAGTGTTCATGGACCATGTAAAGTCGTTTACATGTCAATAATATTGGAGACACAACCCCTATTGATAGCAAATGCATTTTGCAAAGAAAATGTTCTTTTTAAGACTCGACCTTTAATTCCATTAAATACGATAAAATATGTATGACTTTCTTGAAAGACAGACCGGCTATATCTATCGGGAATAGTTCATTTACCCTTTCCTCCATGTATTTACGTGTTACTGAACAGTCCCATGTATTAGTTGCTCCCTCCGTTCTGTTTCCCTCTCTTTCCTAATACACCACAATAATATTTTGCATATTGATGATAATTTACCTCTGCCAAATAAGGCCTCGTCTCACCGCATTTTTTCCAGGGACTTTATACAAGTTTAAGGACTGAAAAAACGTTAGCGATTATAGAAATCATTTCAATGGAGAACAGGGATAGAAAGTATTGGAATTAAAATATATGAACAATGTATCAACCTTCTTTATGCTTTTACATAGTGGTTTCTGCTAATGTTATACACGCCTGTGCTTTTGCAGAAACATAGAAGTGTGAAAGCGCGAACTTACAATACCAGAGGCTATATTGTATCCAGTGAATTAATTCCCTACTGCATCTGAACATTTCAATTATGTTTACAAATATTATTATTGGTAAAGATTTTTGGCTACAAAAAGTGGGTTTTATATATAGATGAAATTGTATTAAAAAACAAATATACCAGAACAAAGGGCCTATAGGAAGAAGAAATGATTATGACATTATGTAGATAGATATAGCCAAGATTGTTTTGTGACATCCAAATAAAAGATCATAATGAAGACTCAAAATAATGAAGGTCCGAAAGATTTTGGATCAGACATGCAGTCACAACGAAGGTGCTTTAAATTGTGCATGTATCTACTTATAATGACATAAGGATTATTAGAAGATGAAGTTGTCACTTTGTTGGGGCTTTTTTTTTCTTTCGTCCCGAGTCCGTGGAATATTGTGCTCCACACTGGGAAAAATATTTGGTAAATGTTTTACCACCACGAGGGTAATTACATGCATGTGTCCAACCAATCTGTCTTGTCTTGTCTCCCCGTTGTACCCTATACAATCACAAGAGTCGATTATTAGGGCAAGTTGGGGTAGTATTTTTCCCAGTGCCATGAATGTGGGAAGCATAATTTTATTGTCCAGTATAGGGTAAAAGATAAGCAGCAATTACTTTAGAATGGGCAAAATTTTCATCACACCGGATAGATGAAAATGCCCAAAAGAAACGCCCAATGTTGGTTGGACACATAATTACCCTCGAAGAGCACTTTTACCCAATATTTTTAGAGCAGTGATGCTCGAATGTCTGTGCTTTGTAACCACCATGGAGCTCTATTTCTGGCTTTGTGAGTGGCTTTAAGTTCAGAAAATGGTCCATTTAAGCTTAAGTTCTAATTTATTTAATATTCCCAATCATTTTTAGATAAAAAAGGAGATTATTTTTGTCATGAAAAAGAGGAAATGGATCGACAGCTATCTCATTTTTTTTTTCATTCTGATTAACGACTAATCATTAACCGCGGAGTCGATATTCCCAGGTTGACTGTCTGGCCATGCTGGCTACTATTTACTTGTACACAATGCATTGTATGTATTACAAAAGTACAAAACGTGGCCCACACAATAAACAAAGTATGGGGCTATTGTATTGTTTGATGTTGAAACTTCCAGTGACTTTTCGTTGAGGTGAAACCCGTGGGCTATGTGGTCAGATATTCCATGTTTGCTGGCGAAGATTTCAAAGCATTTAGTTTTGATAATGAGATAAGGAAGCATAATCCATTCATTGGCTATTTTCTCACATTCAACCAACAATGATTATGTCTTACTTTATACATTATTACTTATTACAACAATGTATTAATTAAGGAAATATAGGCCATATTCACAAACATTTGCTTTTAGGGGTAATATTGATTATCCTGAAGTACATGCACGTGTATTCTCTAAAGTATAAGTGAAAAAATACAACTTAAACCCAAATAGGCATACCTCATACAATCATGTATAACACCTTTTTGCAGTTACAACTTTGTACCTTTCATGTCTTTAAAGAGAAATTCCAGTAGTTGCAGTTAACACTGATTTCATGAGAAAGTCTGTAAAACAAGGCTTAATTGCAAGTATATCATCGAGGATCTAGATCTGGTACAGTTACATTAACTGGACTTTGTGAAATCTTGAAATCTACGCTGAAAAATGTTCACACCGAAAATCCCCAACACAGATAAGCGCACGTGGGACAATGTATAATTATTGCTCAGGGCGTCGGGCCCGACGCCCTACCCGAATCCCGTGCTTATTTGCTGATTTCACAGCAATTACACAATTTCTTCCAGAATCCTTTGGCACATGCGTTTTATTTATACAAACAGACACTTTAGTGGTCATTTCATTGGATTCTGTACGAACTCATTTTGATATCGTTACCAAAACTAGCATTTACCTTTAAGTGCAAAAGGTGCCCCAACGTTGAATTGCTGAATTTTCGAATTTGAATATTTTTTCTTCATATGGGTAGGCCTAATATAATTATATCATTTTGCGCAAAATACAGAGACAAAATTATATTCCGCCTTTATTTCAATCTTCATTTCTCTTCAAAATAAAAGATGAGTAGATAAGTGTGTGCAAGTTCCTGAGTGATATTACTTGATTATTATTAAGTCGATTTGTCCACGCATGTAGGGTTCATTTGCATATGGGTCATTGAGATTGAACGGAGAACTGAAATATTTATCACGTTTCTTGAAGTTTGTTCGAAACGTTGTGTTCAGTATAACTGTCCTTTCAGCCAGTTCAGTGCATTTGTGATACCATGTTGGTATTTTTTTTAAACACAGAACGAACAGTGAGTAGCTACATGAATATCATGCAAGTGCTATGAAATGCATCGAATAAAACATGTTCATATTTTGTTTAACATAATACTTTCGAAGAATAAGAGCGCAATTTTTACAGTATACAGTTAAACGCTGTTTAAAATTTATACAACGCTGTGTATTATGAACGTTATGATATTATGTCAAGTTCACCTCATAAAATTGTTGATTTGAAAAGAGAAAAATCAAACTAGCATAACGCTGAAAATTTCATCGAAATTGGATGTAAAATAACAAAGTTATGACATTTAAAAGTTTCGCTTATTTTTCACAAAACATGTTATGCACAACCCAGTTACATGCAAATGAGACAGATGATGATGTCCCTCCCTCACCATTTCTTTTGTGTTTTTATCGTTTGAATTATACAATATTTCCTTTTTTTGCAGATTGGACAATATGTCACAGCTTGACTGAACCATATAATTTCACATGTTCAGGGAGGAATTAACCGTTGTTTCACATGACAATGAGGAGAAAATAAGAATACATGATTGTATGTAATATTTCAAACAATAAAATACAAAAGAAATAGTGAGTAGATGACGTCATCACTCACCTCACTTGCATACCTACGAGGACGTGCATATAACCGTTTTGTGAAATTAAGTGAAACTTTAAAAATTCTTTTCCAATCTGATTTTGATGAAATTTTCAGTGTTATGCCTGTTGGATTTTCTTATTCAAATCAACTTTTTGTTGGAGTGGACTTGCCCTTTAAAGTAGTTGTTTAACAATTTTAACAACTATGCTAATTTATTGAGAATTAAATTTTGAAAATTAAACCTTTTTGGTAAGATACACTTATTTGACAAGTATTTAAGGTTCACATAGTAAAACAGCATTGTTACATGTATATAAAACGTATTTACTGTGTTACAGTATAATAACTCGCCTTTATGTTCATTGTGACAACATACTGCAAGCAAGAAATGCTAATTGATATAGACGTGTGCTGTGTAGTACATGTTTATAGTAATTTCTTTGTCCTTCCACACGCCGAATCACAACGAAACTAATCAAAGATTAATGATAATGTGGTGTATTTTCAACAATGGGTTAATGAATGAATTCCTAGGCTATCGCTTGCCTTTTATTCACTGAAACTTTGGCAAGGCAATTACCACTGATATTCGACACTTCTAGGACCTTTCAAAACGATCATTAGATGGCATGATTATTGTGACTGTATTCTTTCGTGTGACGTAAGCAAATATTCAGAGGGGTGAAATAATGAAGACGTAAAATATGAACCTAAAACTTGACACGAAGTCGAGTCGTGTATGTCTCTCATCTTATTTTTATGAAGATTGTTTTTTTCTTTCATTTTTATTTTTGTCTTTTAATGTAAGTATTGTAGTTTACTTTCAGTATAAAATCTGTATGAAAACATACGTGGAAATCAAATTATGATAGTCTCGTATCATTTACCAAATAATATACATCATGATCTGGTCTTGATGGTTTACAATCGAAACAGGACTTTGGTATGATGGTGGTTAATGGAGATCATTAATATATCAATCTGATAAATGAAATAAACAAATTGGGAGATGAATAAGAATTACAGGCACTATTGTTATAAGAGCTTGATTGGAACTTGATATTATATATTTATGACAATTATTTTCAATGGACATTTTGTGGAAGGTTCGAGTCCCGTGTAACCCCCATTACCCATTAGTAGATCCTTGTGCTCATGCGATGTTGTATTTACTTTCTCCACTCACTGGGGAGGGAGCATTCAAGCAAGAGCTTCAAACTCGAATTGATTAGGATATTATATCAACTTGTAAATCATGCTAGGGTATCCATTTAAACACCTGGATGGTGAATGACAAATTGTTGTCGACTTGCCAAAGGACTTGGGATGGACCATACGACCCTCTGACCCTCTGATTCGGGTGAGCATCAGAACCACTATCCAACACGACGCATTGCCTATACACAAAATGAAAATTCATACATGTGAGCCTATCAGCTGAACACCCTCATCCAGGTGTGTTGCCACTTGCTAGCCTTCCATTATACATTCACGTTCTCAGCTAATGACGTCATGAAGAATAGTGCAATGACCGCCACCGAACGATATTACGACGCAGATTTGATCTTGTGGTCGGTGATAATCGTCGTCTGCAAGGAGTGTGACGGTTATTAATTCAATTTATCTCCCAGTCCTTACATAAACCTTACATCTAGTGTGAATATAATATCCAAAGAGCGAAATGTGTGTCCGTGTGTGTGTGGGGGGGGGGGGGGGTGTCTTCTTCAACAAGAAGAAACACCAGATGCTCTCTCGTATTTATAGTGTTTGATATGCCTACCTCCATCTCAGTAGAAAATATTGATACAAATTACTAAAGTACTTTGGGGAGAACAATTTGTTGATATTGATCCGTCGCTATTATGAATATTAAAGAATTGCATAAATCTTAATGTGAATTTTTTTTCAGGTTCTTTTCATATTTAAAATTAAGGTTTAAGAGATAACAGCCATTCATACAGTTTCTCTAAACGTTTCTTCTCTTGCATAGGTCTTTATTTTTAATTATGATAGGATATCTTTGTGGATCATTAATATTGGAGAAACATGTCAGGCCTAAAATGGGTTTTACATGTATTGTTTTGTGCCCTCTATATGTTGATGCCGGCGAATTTTAAAAAGTCTTGTTCCAAAAGTGACTGGTCATAATTGCATACTGGTAAAATGACTGAGAAAAAAGGAAAGTTGGTAAATCATTTTTCAAAGAGATCTCTTATCGCAGAGTATGGTAATATACCAATCCTGATTCCTGATAGAGAATAGCGCCATTCCTCTTTTGGGTTTCTATAGAAGATCATTCTAGACCTATTGTACATGTATATTACCACGCACTTTGTTAAATTATCCCACTCGTGTCATGGTGTAAGGTAGAGCCCATGTACCAATTCGTCAAATGTTTCGCCATTTAAAAGAGTAATTGCGAGACTTATCACATCCTTATTTGATCTGATTTTACCGTATTGGTTGATTCTTACAAAACAATCCCGGAGAAGGTATATAGCTAAAATGATAATCAGACAGGATAAGACCAAATGTGACTTTTATAGCGATAATTATTGGGAGAGCCAGTATCATACCGTTGATACTGATATCTTCTGATGATCAAACTATACGGGTTATTGGCCTCAAAACCACGTAGGATGCAAAATGGTAACGACCAACCCTTAGCGGAGTTTCTCCTTTCATACTGCATTCGATAAAATACAATGTGAATGGTACCGAGATAAGCTGACAACATGTCTGATAGATTGTTGAACAATTACGGTTTTAGGTAAGTGAAATCCTTGTCAGCAAAAGTGAATGACTGTCCTTATTCCGACGAAGAAAGGAAAATAAACCATCTCGGGAATAAAACCATTGTGCAGGTGAACATCGCGTAAAACATCGCTCCTATTTATTCCGTACCTTTTGTCATGTTTGTTGATTTTTCACATTTTGTTTGGTTTTGAATGGCTCCCATTTTGCCCGCATTTTTTTCTGAAGAGATTTTGTATGAGACTGACCAGTACTGATGTAATAAGGATATTAATGAAACATTTTACCAAAGGTCATTATATTAATAATTATAAGGTCAGAATCATTGTTTTATCTACAAGATAAAAAGTCTTATTCACAAGATAAGTACGGAAAGATGTAGCTTTGTATAAGCCCTAATATATTAAAAAAAAACTATTTTAGATTAAGATCATGGCATTGTATTTTAAATAACAATTTTCATCAAACATTTTTTCGATATCAGTGGCTGATTGGATTGTGTGTTCACAATAAGTTGAGAAGTGATTCACTATAAAAATGCTAAAATTTAACATTGTGAAGATTATTTCACGCTGTGGACATCTTTGCATTGGGGTGTTCACGCTGTTTTCACTTATAGTGTTCACATGGTTAACTCCGTGAATATGAAATTCTGTGTTAAATGTTACAATTTTAATTCTGAAGAAGATTCACCATGGAGATATCTCCATAGCTTCTTTCCTGCAGGATTTCTACGCCAAATTTACTACGACATTACTTTTTTGATTAAATAAACATCGATTTTTGGGGTCGCTTGTTTCCTCGCATCCAGCCTATCATTACTATTGATATTTTCTCAATATATTTGCCACTCAACTACACTGCTAATAACGTCATAATTATATTAATATCAAACATAACAGAGGCCCTTTAATAAGAGAAGAGATTCCCTTTAATCTTCAGTGTTTCTCGCTTGCCCCTCCCCGTCGTATATAGGGGTCGACAAGGTCGTGGTATCGTGTATAAATTGAATTTTATTCATAATCGTTGGAATGGAAGCAGGGGTGAATATTGTTCGACACTTTTCATCGCTTCCCCTTCTACTAGACATGAGGTGAGAAATTTGGCAAGAGAAGTCGACAAAAGAAAGTTCAGCCAGGCCTAGTTGTGAAAGAAGACGTTCCATGATTATTGTCAGAATTCCTCCCGGCCTTTTCAACCCTATACGAAAAGATTATGATTCTATCATTTTAGAATGAGCTGAATTACCACTCGTCTTTGATTATTCTGCCGTGATGCCTAAGTGAATATAGTAAATTGACAATTGGTCTACTGCCAATGCGTCTACTCACCACATGGTCTACCTTCATTTAGTCTAATGCCATTCCGTTCATCAACCATTCGGCCAACAACCATTTGGTCCAATAATCACTTCGTCTAATCACCAATTCGTCTATGACCATTTCGTCTCATAACAAGTTGGTCTAATATCCATTTTATTTTCATTCATTTCGCCCAATCAACACTTGGTCCAATTAGACCAAGATGATGAATGGCTATTGGACCAACTGGTTATACGAGTTGGTAATTGGGCGAATTGGCATTGGACCAAATGAAAATAGACCGTGAATATCACGGTAACAATGGTCGTGGCAAAGCAAGTGTTAATTAATAATGGATTTAGGCATATTTCAAAAGAAGATCTTATCTAATCTTAAAGAAGATAGCGGAAAGAAAGGGAGGAGGTGATAAACATTAAGCTATAAATAATAGAATCGGTTTATATTTTCCCAAATAACAATTCTCATGATACCATCAACATTGCCGAGACAGTTTAGGGACATTCATCAGACGATAATTCAAAACATAATGTTTGAAGCGTGCGAGATAAGGAATCATGATGTCCTGAGAAGGGTTTTATTTCTTCTCTCTCTCTCATATTTATGACAGTTCATTGGCATGCACCCTGCGGCTTAGAGCGATGCTCAGATAAATTCCCATGTTTGTGCATTAAAAAAACGCGGGTGATTGATAAAACCTGAGGGAAGGAGCTTTCGTTCGGAAAGAGAGAGTGTGTTGTCGAATATGGTAGGCGCACGCATAGTTTATGATTAAAAATGCATTAGTCCAATGCATTAATAATTTCTGCGACGGACACGCTGTTTACGTGTACAAGTCATGTTCTGTACCCGACTATATTTTCTGCCCTCGCTGTACGAGAGCCTTCGCTATTCGGACCGGACTCCATGCGGGGTATTCGCGTAGCAGTAACCCGCTGATTGTTCGAATAGCAGGTCCATGTACACACAGCATCGCCCCTATATCGAGAGGCGATACGAGGGTTTTGCATGCATGCGCATACGAGTGGATAGGAAGAAGTTGGGGGGGGGGGGGGGTGGCATGGAATCGTTTACAGGGCTGGTTAAAGTACACACAATAATCAAACACTTGGGAGGAAAGAGGGGTATGGCCTGTGTTTCCTCGCTAGCGAAGAGTTGCGTCTGATGATAGTCGAGTCGAAGGCCGGGACTTTAGGGCGAATCTAGGGTCATGGCAGCGGTAGTCTCCTAACTTCCCTCTCTATTTTCCCTGTGCAGTATACCGTACATGACTGATGTCACTAAAAGATTTATCTCTGTCACTCACTCACTCCGTCATTTTCTACCCCCCCCCCCCCTCTCTCTTATCCTTTCTTCGGATATCTCTTTCCCTGTGCTGTATATAATTTTCGCAATGTTTTCTGAAACCTCATAATACACAGCAAACACTGTGGTGTTAACCAGTGTACAATTAGAGGACCACACCAGTTCTTTTACACCGGTGTTAAATTGGTGGTGTTATTTTACACCTATAGGTGTTATTACAACACATGTTGTTGTTACATTTACACTCTTTGGTGTTATGTTTAATCTCTAGGGTGTAATTTTAACACCTCAGGGTGTGGTCCTCTATTAACACCAATTGGTGTCAGTTTTAACACCGCAGTTTTTACAGTGTACCCTCTTTTGTTACCCCTTATGCAATCCCTTTCTGTTCTTTGTATTCCCATAAAGCCGGCACCCACATTTCCCGTCCCCATTTATCTGCTATCACCACCCCACCCTCTTGCCCTACCAACTTTGCAACAATATTTTAAAGCAATGTACTACATCATCATTATGATCGTTGTTGAATTTACATGGGCATAATAGAATACCCATGTAGATCAATAGTGGCAAAGCTTATATTGTTAGAGTTTTTGAACCTTAATAATAATTGTTACTACAATTACTACATAATACATTCAACATTCCAATTCCAAGCGATTTGGCACGTATATAGTTTCCCCCAAATCTCCGCATTCAATGATTAACATGAACCTCTAATTTGGAATCGTATATCACTTACATGAAATGTATCTACATTTCATCGAATGGCAAGGCTAAAATGTGTATTCCATCAGCTTAGTGAAAAGCTGACGGATTTAAGGCCTAATAATTCGCTCAATAGTTTTCCAATTTCGCCGCAATTTGAGGTTTAGCATATTTTAAGCCCAGGAAATCTCTGCATATGCATCATGCTTCGAGTATCATGAATACTTAATGAGACACGTGACTATTCAGAGATTGCGCGAGCGACACGAAAGGGCAATTCCATTTCTTTGAGAGGGGGTTAAACTTTGATTTTACTCGTTCAGTAAAATCCAACATAAGTGATTTTGATCGCAATGAGAAAATCCTAGTGTCATCACTTTCTTGATTTACATCCGATTTTTTGATGAAAGTGCATGTTTGATTTTTTTTGGTCTATTTAAAGGGCAAGTCTACTACAATATTTTTTAATATAAAGGTAAAAATCAAACGAGCATATATAACATTCACAATATCATCAAAATTTGATGAGAAATTAGAAAGCTATGACCCTTTTAAGTTTCGCCTAATTTGTATTGTATTTTAGTAAATTGGGCCTATGAGATAAAAATTATTATTTCTCCCCATTGTCATGTGAACAAAAGTTTATACCTGGAGTGAGTTTGCACTGGAAGTTATTCACGCCATAACATGTATCCACTTTTTTTCATTACATGTTTGTTTACAATGATCTAATGCGGCATGCACAGCCGTTTTGTGTGATTTAGTGTTGAGGCATTACGTAATACTAATAATTAGTCATCCTCCAGATCGAGACAGTCTTTCAGCATATATGACACAAAAATTAGAACATACGAGTCGGGAAAGTTTTACATTTTGCTTTGATAAGAGTTCGTCTTCTTTTCATTGTAATCAGTGCCTAGTATCATAAGTTTTAGAAATAATGATGGGGCTGATTTTAACGATTGATTGCATCGATTACTATGTATGATTATTGCTTTATTAATCAGCACCACGACCAAACACTAAATTTATATGCTACGGGGTCCCTGGCAATCTCAGAAGGACGTGGTGAGAGGGGTTTGGGGATGGGGGAGGAGCGGCTATCCACCCCAGTCTATATTATTGTCAAGCTTCCACCAAGGAGGTGCCGTGGCTGAGCGGTTTTAAAGACGCCTGTCTATACACGGAAATTCCGGGGTTCGATCCCCGGCTGCGGTACCTATATGCCCGGCCATGAGCGAGGCGTTTAATCGACAATGCTCTTTTATCCTCCATTCAAATAAATGGAAATATACGCATGATTGGTAACTAGGTGTGCACTTAAAGAGTGCAACTTTTTTCACTTCTATCCACTTCTGTTAATGTTTTTTTCATATTTCCTTGAAAGATTTCAATATGGTTCAGTATAAATTGGCGATCGTAGGAGGCTCGATAAATCTTGCATTATTGTTCATCGATTCCTATAGTGCATGTGCCAATACTTTGTAATTGATTTCCAAGGGAAATCCCCTTCGCCAGCACTATGCTATGTATAGGCTATATCTTTCTATGATTTCTGCCGGCATTTGTGGTATATCTCAGTTGGTTAAAAGGGAAAGGGTGTTTCGAAACGTATTGAAAGAACTGTTGATAATGTGAATTAAATATTGATTTACCGTGTACATGCGGTTTTGCATTGATCGTCTTTCCCATACTTAAACCATGATAACTATATACGAGCTTGAAACTTTCGATATGAATCGCACTGTGCTTATGTTGTTCATGAAATGCATAATGTTACTGACTGGACATGATTTAGTGATCTATTACACTCTATTCTCTCTCAATGTCATTGATTGAGAGTAGCGGTTCTGACTCTCGCCTTTCAAACAGAGTGTCGTGGGTTCGAATCCTAGCCATGGCGTGTTTTCCTTCAGCAAGAACTTTACTCATATTGTGTTGCACTCAACCCAGGTGAGGTAAATGGGTACCGGCAGGACGTAATTCATCAAAAAGCTGTGCGCACCAGAATCGGTAGACTAGCTTAGCCGGGATAATAGGAGCGCCTTGAGCACCTAGCAAGGTGGATACGTGCGCTATACAAATCCTACATGTTATTATAAATTCACGGCAAAAGGCTATATATTCTAATATTCTTTCATCCCAATGTCAAAGTTTGGACATGTTGGAGGCTAAAAACTTTACTCAATTCGTACTTTTCCAGAAAACTGACCAATATTGATTTTAAAGGTGATGGTATTTGGGTACAGCATTATAACTATGGATATCAGATTAATAAGGCAAGAATGAAAAGATTGGGAGGAGAGCCCATCCTTCCTCCCGCCCCACCCTACGATATTGTAATATTTACATGTTTTACTGCTCCGTTTCTGGTGTGAACTGTGTCTTCAGAAGAAATTCAATTGTGTGTTTTTCATGTTCTGTTATTCTAGCCCATGGCCTATATTCTTGTCTTTTTTAAAGGAGATATGGGAAAAGGTTTTGACAATGATGAATGATTAAAACACTTATCAGATACGGATACGAGATGAATATGTCGAGACTGAACAATTTCATCTCAGGTTGAATCTTCATTTCAGATATCACTGTTGAAATTCTTCAGGCCTAAACAGGTTGGCATGACTTTTCTTTTTCCGTGTTCTCAATTCGCGTATTTAGCGATGTTGGGAGGGGGTGGGGTCTTCTTGTATTACTGTTAGGTTAAAGGAATTATTTAAGCAATAATTTAGCAAGTTTACCCTGATTGGATGTACCCCTCTGCAATACACAATTCCATTGTGGCGATGTTATTACTCCTTCAGTGGGCCTATGATATACGCGTTAATATTGTGATCTGGCTTTTTTTCACATTTCCCTTAAACTGAATAACCCCTTTAAAAGTGAGACACGTATACAAACTGGCCAACTGGCGTCGAGCGATCCACGCAAGTGTTCCCATCTACATGTATGTAGTGAGATAAAAGTACTGTAGATTCTGTGACAACACAAAACATTTTCTAGCTTTCGGTGCGTAACGATCACTAACCTGATTAACGCCTGATGACACAATTAATTTTTCCAAGTCGTTTTAGACATGGTGCTTGCCAATTCGGTCGACGGACAGACATCTAAATTATTTCAAGATATCATGATAGAGGGTTTGATTAAATCAAATTAATTTCCTGTTTTATATTATTATTTGACAAGACGCAAGTAGCAATTTTATATTTTCATCAGAAGGAAAATGTGATTTAATCGCCGACCCTCTGGCTTCCTCTTGTATATATATTTTTTAAAATTTCATTGCATGTACTTTCTGTTTATTTGTTTATCTCCTTCCTCCTCCTTACTCTCTTTTTGTTGTTGATGTTGTTGTTCTTCTTCTCACCTCAGGCCTGTCTCACCTCCTTTTCTATGATAAATGAGCGAGGTGTGTACCTCGTGCCTTGATTTCCGCTCAGGTCAAAATTTCCTTCCGAGATGAAAATAGTTGCTTTTCTCAAAATACTGAAAAGTCTGAAATAATGTGCAAGCATAAATAAACGCAAAATTGTATGCACATGTAAAGAAATGCAGAAAACACATGGCTGTTACATTACGCTAAACACAAATTTCTAGTACACTGAGATAACATGATTCTGAAATATCTTATTTCGAGTGTCAATTATATAGCATGACCTGTATCAACTATTCACGTGATGTTGATAATGTCCTCGAGACCAGTTGTCCATGATGCCCAACAAGGTCATCTCATTATTTTCTGTTAATTTTGTACAATTAGTGCCTATTGAAAAAAAAAATGATGTTTAGGGGGATCTAACCAAGCGTGGTCAATACAGGGAGAGTGCTTCAACACCTTAAACTGAATCACCTATTTAATTTTGATGGATTGGGTCACTACGCCAAACTCTTGAAAGAGGGTTTTACACAACCATGGCAACATTGTGTTAAAAGGGAATGTGCTTGTTATGGGGGTAAAACACCGCCAAATACTGTGTGAATTTTCCCATTAAACATGCATTTCATATAATATTTTACGAAAACAAACTGACAAACACGCAAGTTCACGTTTTCTCCAAGAGTCTGTTATTATATAGGTAAATTTTCATTCAACCATTTTTAAGTGCATGAATGGCTAAATAAGCGAGAATAAAAATAAATCTTTCCGACATGGTTACACCTTAATAGGACGATGTTGTGGAAGATAAACGGACAATAATTTTCCATTGTCTTGCCTGTCTTTGCCAGATGACTGTGTTCTCTTATGATTTATCATAATGATAAAAAATTGATGAGACACGTTAGGAAAATATTGAGGGGAAGTTAGGGGGTGACTCCGGTCTGTCATTTTTAGCTGTCCTGAGAATTGATTTACTGGATGACAGCTAGCTCACCAGGTTACTCATTAAGGGGCACCTGCATGGCGTGTGTTGCTATTGGATCCAGGATTATATAATTTGGGAGGGGGCATTTCTTTTATTTTGGGAGGGGGCCGGCGTTGTGGCGTGCGCCTGTAATCCAAGGTATCTGGGGAAGTTACACATTTGTGCAGAGGTTCGAGGTTCGAGCCCCGGTCACGTCTTTCGGATGGTGAGGTTAAAGGTCGGTTTTCAGACGTAAATAATCTGATTTATACACGTCTGACAAAACTCAAATACACACACACTCTTTGACTATTGGAAATGGGGAGCCCTGCCGAAAACAGGGCTCCACTTCACAAACGAGGGACAATACAACATAATATGATGGACCGCCTTTGAACAATTTTGGTCCAAAAGTTCCATATTCGCCCCCCTTAGATCCGTCTAAAGGGGTATGTGGAAATTTATATTTTCAATTATAGCCTGCATGGGCCTTAATTTATAGTCCTATAAATAAAGTGAAACGATATAAAAATATGTGTTATTTTGCATAAGTAACATCTAGTTTATTTGAATGGAATACTCCAATCCAGAATGCATGTAATGCAATTAATTTTTATTCTCTGAATGCAAGAAAATGTTTATTTTAACCAGTATAGGCCTAGTTCCCTCGACTTCCCCATCGCGATTCACGGAGAGCATTGTTAACAATATTGTTTTTTTTAATATCTACCAATTTCAGGTTAACAACCTGACCATGACAATACAACTGATTAATTTCAACATTAAAATAACATGAATATAAGAAACCGTAAATGAAGAAGGCCTATAAAGAATCTGAAAATATCGTAGCACCGACCACAAAGGAAAATGTCATGAATTGAATTTTTTTACATTTTATACACACGACATTGTCTAAAAATAAAATGCAAATAGCATTGTGTAGTGTGAACAAAATGATCAACATAGCATACACGACTTGGAGACAAACAGTGCATAAACGATTGAATTGTTATGTCTAGGTATATAAATATATCATCTCTCCGTCTTTTCCCTCTAGACATCATAATTCAATTTGACTTCAATGAGAAGACGATGAAATTTTCCGAAGGAATATTGAAAGAATGAACCAAAATAAAGGAGAGAGAGAGGAAGAGAGAGAGGGGGAGAGGAGGGGTGGGGGGGAGCTGTTGGACCGACAATGGATGGAATGATGATGCATCATACTTTTAGGTTATGCTCGTTTAAATAAAACCCTTTTCTGTTTTTCTTCCTCGCATATTGTAATTTGATTTTTAAGTTTTCAGCGTTTTGGTGATTGACATATCACACAAGCTCTTTACACGCATCGCATGTCTATGCAGGCTACTCCTCGACTTGCCCGAGGATTGCCCGAAAGGTAATGAATGAATATTACATTATTATGCAAGGTTGATAGTCGAATGTAAATGATATGCACATACGAATTCAGTATTTTGATTTCTCCTCTACCAGTTTTTGTTTTACGGGAGATGAATCATTTTGTTGTTGTTTTTGTTTAATAATGCCGTATTTTTTTTCTCTCGTTAAGTTATACGTCCTTTTTTCTTCTTCTGGTCTTCTTTTTCTGGTCATTGTTGAAAATTTGTTTGCTTCTTTAATGTATTAAGAATTACAAATTTGAAGTCTGCAGCGGGTACCTTAAAGCATTAGAAATGAGGATATGAAAATGATATAACAATCATTCAGGATGGTTCAGTTTTGTATTCTGACTTGGATAATGGGGGATCATCATTCTGCAAATCAGTTCCGAAGCTTTGCTTATTTTTTGTATTCTGTTGTGTCTTTCAATTCATTACTGGGAGCAATATCGAGGAATGAATAGGATATTAAATAAAACAGAACTTTACATTTAGGGTTGTAAGAATAAAAATCAACACGACGAAACCTAAAGCTTCCAAATTCCTTTTATCTTAGTTTACCGGTAGTCTACAAGCGCAGACTCATATTTGACACTTCAAAACCAAATGATAACAAGTCTAGAGTAAAGACTAGATGCCAAAGGCTCTGTCTGTGGTAGAGCTAGACACAATACGTATTGAATCTAGTCTCGCTACTTCAGACTTTAGAGTATGCACTATGCGAAGTGCGAAAATCAGAGATCTGCGCCTATACAGACGAGTAATACCGGTTGTCGTGTGTCGTGGCGGTGTTTTCGAAGGGGTACGAACGAAGGACCGGAAACATTTACAGGCTGAATTTCTATTTTTCAGTCTATCATCACCGATAATCACCTCGTTTTGTGACATCATCTGTCTGCCTAACTTGTTATTTTCGTCCTCTTTCATCCCAACTTATTCCATCTCTGTTTGCCCATTGTGAGTGGATGTCGATAGAAAGCTAGCAGACACAAGTATCAAACAGGCTTTCGTCACGCGCGGATTACGCTGTAGACTTTCTCTCAGCCTGTTGTCGGAATTTGTACATGTGATGTTGATTAGACTGCCCCCAGCCCCCACGATCATTTATTTGCTAATTAACTAATACTATCTTCACCCACATTACCAGGGGCCGCAGAACGATTTTCAAAGTGACCATGCTAAAAAAATCACGATCATATGGTCAATTTTTGGTCGGTTTGGGAAAAAAGTGGGGGGGGGGGGAGGGGCTGAACCCCGGTTCCGCGGTCCCTGTTTACATTAATGCCAAGGGCGATCTGTTTCGGTTTGTCCATCTATAACGTACGCATGCTTGTTCCGTTTACTTTACTTGCAAAATGTAGCTTGAACTAATAATATCTTAGCGTCAAGAGGTCAAGATTGGTCTCAATCGACAGGATTGAAATGTACTTTCTCGCAATACCAAAAGAAACATTGAGGTGTGAACGGATGTTTGAGTAAAGATCAACTGAATTACTTTCAGGGGCAATTTATGCAAATGAGTGAGCTAAAGCTGTTACATGTTAACAAAATATTAACACCTTATTCACAAAGAATCCCTCTCAATTTGTAGACAAAAAGGGGGTACAGGAGCCAGCCATGTTTTTCATCTTTTGAGAAGAAATTACACCCACCCGTAGTCTTTAATATTTGACACATCCGTTTACTGTTCTGGAAATAATACAAGTTGTATTTTTACATGGTTTTCATGCTATATTTCGACGTAATTTGGAGCATTTTCTTTTTTTTTATTCAGTTACTTAAAATCGTATCTCAAGGACACAATATAGCAATATTTTGTAAGAATACTACTTCATTCATTTAATTAAATGACCTTTAGCAAATACAAAACAAAACATGGCATGTCATGCGATAAAACCAATAAACAACTGCATGTGTTTGAGACTAGTTCTGGAGTTCATTGTGAAGAGGAGCGATCAATGGAAGAGCCCGTGACATGTGAGTTTGGGCATGCGCAGTTGCCACGATGATTTACGCATGACTACGGCTTAGTGGGGATTTAAAGGGACCAGTCAACCTGAAATGAACTTTTTATGATTTGAAAAGTACTATTTCCAAGCGAATGATGCAGTATCGGGTGACTCCTGTTTTACCATGCCGATAACTATTTCCTAATCGACCATAAAATCCGTAAATCAGTGATGTGGTCATCAAAGGGTCGCTTCTAGTCGAATTATTATCATGCAGAACCAATATATACGGGCAGCCTTTACAAAACAGCAGTATATAGTAGCGATAAACACGACTCTCTAAATCGAATGTTTTAAGTGGGGAATCTGTTTAAAGAGACATTGACTGTAGATGAAATAATGAATTTGTTCGCGAAATTAACGTCCACAAGTTAGTTAAATAAACTGTATTCGTACTGTTTATTATCATCTTGTGTGAATGATTTCAACGAGATTGGCACTGAATCGTTGATGATACATTGTACTGCATCTTTCAAAGAATCTACTTGACATGAACTTGCATGTTTGCATTCAAATATTGATACGAATCTACTTGAGATCTTCAGTGCGTACACACAGCCATGACATCCATTGATTTTGTACCAGTTCCATCTGCTTATCTTTCCGGATTTTTTTTACCCAAAGATATTTGACAAAGATTATCAGAAATAAAAAGAATGGCATGAATTGGACCTGATGATAGTGTTAGTAACCATTACCAGTTGTATTTGTTTAAAGAAGCCAATATATATAGTCCGATATAGATTATTTTTTTAATGAATCAGGTATACAATTTCGATGAAATTCAGTTGGTACTTTTTTGACGCGCTTATACCTGTATATACGCGCTTCCGCAGAACAGTATTTCCTATATTTTTCCCCCATGTCACTGACGTCACGTCGACAACTGCCTTCATGACCCTTGGGAGCGGGGGCGCTGCGTGTGGTATTGTCCATAGGCATCTGGTATGTATGTAAAGATAAATGGCAGAAATGTAACCAAATGAACGACATTTTGTAGGAGAATCCTTTTTTTTTCTTGTCAAATTTCTCTTGACCGGAACCGGCTTCATTAGGTGGTTTCAGACCGCCTCGAAGTTCGCCAGTTCCAGGTATTCTCTGATCGGGAAATTTACCCCGATCAGAAAATACCAGGTATTTTGGTAATGTGAAAGCAAACTACGCGTAATTTCCCCGAAAGAAAATACCCGCTAAATAGTGGGTACTTGGCGAAATTACGAGAACTTTCGTGGGGATTTTTCCAAGGTCGCAGGTATTTTGGCGATGTGAAAGCAAATTACGGGAACTTTTAGCCCAGCGTGTCGTTGGGCGCGGCGGCGTGGGTGGCTGCTGGGCTAGTGATTTTGAATCTCGCGCCTTTCCTGCTTATCAGACCATACTGCGCATGCTCGTAACTTCGGGAACTTATCCCGAAGGATGTGTTTCGGGGCGGTGTGAATGCAGGAATAATTAACGGGTATTTTTTAGCCTTAAAAAGTTCTCGTAATTTAACGGGGATTCTTGTGCTCGAGGCGGTTTGAAACCGCCTAATTGAACCCTCTCTTTTTTTGCTTGTCACATTAACTTCAGCACCCCCTGTAAGAAAAAAAATCGTTCCCAAGGCTCTGGCTGCCTTTAGATTGAGGACGGCGAGGAGAGTAGAAGAGAAACAGAAAACAAGAGGGAAAGGTGTATCGAAGGAGAATGGGACGGAAAGGATTGATTGTTTGGGGCCCTATCCTGAAAACTCTACTATTTAAGACGCTCCCCTTTTCTGAAGAAATTCTGACATGATGATTATGGGCTATTTGAAAGTCTACACTGATTAGTGCCTATGTACTCTCGGGACTTTATTCACCGATAAACATTTGCATCTAGCCTGTTCATAAATTCAATAGATATCATTACAATTATAGAGATTATTTTAATTGCCGTTTTGTATGCTGTAATTAAGATAACCACCATGCATGTAGTTCGATTGCACTTATTAACTCTATCGATTTCTATTTAGCTTCCAGTGCTGTATGCTGCAAGCCCCGACTGGTTAGTGTTCCTAGATGATATTGTTTTACCCTTTGCTGAATATATAAGGATTAGGCCTATACATAAATTCTACAGAAGAAAATGCCTTAAATATCATGTTTGAGAATATAATAAGAAATGATGAATATAAAGTGATTATCTTTAAAATTCGTTTCGTTGTGACCTTCAATTTCTATCACTCGGTTAAATTTAATGACATTACCCTTATACAGTTTCCATGTTGTAGTGTTCAGGTCTTCAGGAATATTTTTTTCTCTAACATCTGGGCATGCATGAACGTTCCCATGATATACGGTTAGAAAGGAAGTTGATGTCGCCTATTACCTCTTTGGGGTATCCTGTGTGTGTTTACATTGAACGTTACATTTCCACAAAGACCCAACATTTGACAAATTGACATTATACGCAGACAGGATCTGCATTAGTAAAACGATCCCTCCCTTTCCCCCTTGAAACTGGAAAGGGAATATTTGTCCCCAAGGCAGGCTGTAAATAAATTATTTTATGAATAAGATAATAAATAGACTGGAATTAGACAATAGAGGTTGTAGCAGCAGCAGCAGTAGCAGCAGCAGTAGTAGTAGTAGTAGTAGAAGTAGTAGTAGTAGTAGTACTAGTAGTAGTACTAAGAATAGTAGAAGTAGTAGTAGTAGTAGTAGTAGTAGTAGTAGTAGTAGTAGTAGTAGTAGTAGTAGTAGAAGTAGAAGTAGAAGTAGCAGTAGTGGTAGTAGTAGTAGTAGTAGTAGTAGTAGTAGTAGTAGTAGTAGTAGTAGTAGTAGTAGTAGTATAGTGGTAGTAGTAGTAGTAGCAGTAGTAGTAGTAGTAGTAGTAGTGGTAGTAGTAGTAGTAGTAGTAGTAGTAGTAGTAGTAGTAGTAGTAGTAGTAGTAGTAGTAGTAGTAGTAGTAGTAGTAGTAGTAGTAGTGGTGGTGGTGATGTAGTAAAATATAGTAGTAGTAATAGTAGTAGTAGTGGTAGTAGCGTAGTAAAATATAGTAGTAGTCGTAGTAGTATTACTACTACTACTACTACTATGCTAATGTCATCAATATTCCAAATAATGTTAGTGATGATGATGATGATGATAATGATGATGATGATGATTATGATCATTATAATGATCATAATTGTTAATGATAATCTTGCCATGATGTTATAAAAATCTGTGTTTTACAGCAAGTAGAAATCAAACTGGCAAACAAATGATGCAATGTGATTGATAACTTGATATCCACATAAGCAATATAATTTATATTATAAATTATATTGTTTATGTGGATATCAAGTTATTAATCACATTGCATTATTTGTTTGCCAGTTTCATTTCTACTTGCTGTAAAACACAGGGGGGGGGGGAATGTAGAAAAAGACCCTCATAACATCCCCATATCTGTAATCAGTGTTTCGGGCTTAGGAAAGAAGGTGGAGAAAATATTTTGTTATCGAAAAAATGAGGCTAAGTTCCAAATTGATTTCATCCGCTAGTAAAAACGGATTTCCTGTAGTCGAAATCTTCCCATCAATATTTTGATTCTTTATCATTTTTTCGTCTCTGTTTTCATCCTCTTCTTGTTGCCCCTTCCCCCTCCATCTTTCACTTGCCTTTAACACATACCCCTCCCCTTTTTACAAATGGACTTTTAGTATAGGGTTTTGCCTCAAAGAAACTCGTAATTTTTTTCAATCGTCTGCAGTAAAAGTATAATTTTCGGAAACTATTTTTTTCCCAATCTTCGGTGAATGTGTTTCACTTATGGTTTACGCTATTTTTATTTTCTATTAACTCTCATTTGAGACGCATTAACGATATCTCCGTCATCGTCCATGATGTTTAATTGTTGAAATGCATCAAACATGCCAAATTTATTCTCCAATTCGAGTATGCATTTAATATCAAAAAGTGTCTGTCTTTTCAAGAATGCTACCAGTTTATACTCTATCTTGTCCTATGTAATGTTGTCTTTTTATCAAATGTACATTCAGCGTAACGTTTTTAGCTACAATGCATCACAGTCAATCTAATGTCGCCTTTTGGCAACTCCCATCTCTCCTCTTTTTACCTCCCTCCCCATTTGCCAACTCCTTCCGTATTACAGTGTACTATCACTTTCCATTGTTTCCTTCCCGTCGCCCACTTACTCTCTTCACTCTCCTCTTCTTACTCATCCACTCCTCTTCTCCCCTCTTCGTCATCTTCCTCTTTCCCTCTCCTCATGTCCTTCATTCTTCTCTCTCTTTCTCTCTGCCCTCTCAGCGGTCAGGCCTGGCGGTCTCGCTCCCCCACGACCCATTACCCATTACCTCACACAGATAACGTGGCGCCGTGCATGCGACGCCAATAGTAGATGCGTGCATTCGGCGTTTCGGCTCCAAGAAGGAATAAAATGCATTGCATCGCTCCCACTTGCTGCATGAGCACTGCCCTTCTTCCGTAGTAAATGCTGGCGTGTCGCCCTCCGTTGTGTATGATCGTGATGCTGTGTGTTTTCATGGTTTTGGAATGGTGGGATTCGTATCTCGAGTCTTCCAGGCTGTGTGACAAGCTTCTGTCGTGGGTTAATCCGTTGGTTGTGTCATGGTTGTACCAGGGAGATAGTGGAAGGAATGTTGTATGCAGAATGGACAAGAGGGTTGGATGAGGGAAGCAGGGCGATGTGTTATTTAAGCAGCCCTCAGACGAGAATAGATACATGGTGTGATATAGTGCTGAGAGGGCCAATAAATAAATAAAGGGAGGAAGAGAAAAGGAGAAGAGAGGACAAAGTGTGTGTGAGGGTGAACGTGTATGTGTGTAAGAGAGATAAGGGGGGACAAAACACACACAACGAGGGGATGACACGGCGACAGAGACGATTTCTCACTTAAACGAGACACTAGAAGAATCCAAAGTATTTTATAATGCCTTTTTGTGGTCATCATTGTAAAGGGGAAGTATTACTAATCAGATATATAACTTCACTTTTCAAAATAGTCATTAGAGTTTGCAGAAATCAGCTCTCAAAAATGATTTATTTTCATGCCATATTTCTGCCTTCCATCGGTCCTCTTGCGAGCTCCAGCTGAGTGACGTCACACAATGAGCGTGGGCAGCTGAGCTGACAGCAGCCCATTGAAGACGATCTTTCCAATCAGCGTTTTTTTTGCTCTTAGAATTGTTTATTCCTCACAAGATTGGTCTTGTTATATAGATAAAAGTTTGAATTTACTGAACAGTGAAATAAAGCGCACATTTAACGTATTTTGGTAACCGATATTAGCTTAGAAAAAATGATTTTTTTTCAAGAAATATATTTGAATAAACAAAGCATATTTTCACTTAGAAATCACACTTGCGACAAATTGATATTATAATCAATATAAAGCATAGACATTCTTCGTCACGACTGAAAAAAAATTATGAAATTTCATTACGTAACAAAGTCAGGAACCACAAAATAACATGGCAATATCCATCGCGAAATGATTGAAATTGCAGTTGAATTGCCGAAACATGATTAGCCCACAGCGGCGAGCGGACTTTGTTTGATATATCTTAAAAGCACACTACAATGTAGGGAGTGGTCTGTGGCCAAACGTGTTGGCCATCGTTTTGTCGTGTGCGAGGACCCTGGTTCAAAACTCGGATTAACTTGTTTTTTTTTTTTATTCCTTCTCGTCCCTACCCAGCTTTTTTTTCTTGTGAAATCCCATTCAGACCTGTATTTATCAAATCTTATTTAATTGCTGCTTTTGATTTTCAAGTTCTTGATTAGATTCTACTCTTATTTGGGATGGGAGGGGTACAGGATGAGTTAAAAGTCAAGTCCACATCAACTAAAAATTATTTGAATAGAGTAATTTCCCTTGCTGTTTTTACTCAAAACAGTCACAAAACAATGATATGCAAATTAGTGTTGTCACATCACATTCGTTTCTAATTTTTTTGTGGCATTTTGTTTTTTAATTCTTTGCAGATTTGAGTATAGGAATTTCTTCATCCGAACACAATAGGTTACATTTACGGAACTGTAACTCTAAATGTTATTTGGAGGAATTAAAATCCCTCTGAAAATTTTTCAGAAAATAAATAGAAAATTAAATATCAAATCTACATGTCATGTAAATATATCAAACAACAAAATACAAAAGAACTTAGTGCGTGTGACATAACGGTTAGTGTAATTTACACATCGACACAGATGAGCATATCATCGTTTTATAAATTAGGCAAAATTTCTCAATGTTAGAGTAGTAATTATATTAATTTGAATCAAAGTTTTTATGAAATTTCCTGCAATATCTTATTTTTCTTTAAATTCAAATGAATTTTTGATTGTGTGGACTTCTCCTTTACTCTTAATGTAGGGAATGCATAGCAATATTTATCCAGAAACAAAATTGTCTTAAAATATGCAAATCTGTAATTGGGCACATGTTCACTTTTCTTTCATCCAGGCCACTTCCTCACACCCACCAGGCTTACAGTCTTAGAACAAAAAAAAATGATGAACCATCACACAACAGCACACAACATTCAGTGCTTCACAATAAATATTTCACTTCTGTTCATACATGTACATGCAATAAATATTGTGGAAAACAAATAAAAGGCGTACCCATATTCAAATACCGTTTAAAAGGACAAATATATTATACCTTTCGAGAAAAATCAGCACGTTAGATATCTGATAACAAAACACAAATATGGGGCACTGCAAGAAACTTATGTTCCATTGCAAATCAAGCGTAAGTCTTAAATTCAAATTCAAGCGTAATAAGGTTGAGTTGCAATAGCAGTTCAACTACATGTACATGTTTGTCTTTAATCAAAGGACTTACCCTTGATTTGGGACGTGTGATTGATTAGAAAATTTCTTGCAAAATGCCCTAATAACATTAAAATTGTTTTTTTCGTTTTAAGTTGTGTGTTCTTATTTTCGACAAGCTGTATTCCTGTCCAAGTCAATTTTTTTAGTTCTCTCCAAAACTGTGCTCAAAATCGTTTCCAAGATCGATAAAGATAAATTTTCTGTTGCATCATTATCAGTCCAAAACTTGCATCGTAGCTCCTGGAAAGAGTGAAAAAAAATGGCTATATCCAAATCAGTAAGAAGACATGATGGAATCTCCCAGATTGAAGTAGCGAGCAGAGACCAGAAGTCACCAGAGTCAGCAAGTGTGCAGATCTGTGTGTAGAAGAGAGAAAAAATAAAGAAATAATTTAAATAATCAAATCAAAGTATGAATTTCATTATCTTGATGATTGACGACGTGCGGTGGCATGTAATTCCCGGTCAACAACAAATAATAGTAGGTTTAGACACCTGAAAAATTCCACTCAGAACACTGGTGCTCTACCTCAACGCTCAAGTGATGTTTGTGTAGGCCCCACTCTACTTACCACTTAGCGGTAGTGAATCACTTGAGGTACGGTACTCTGTGTCATTACAAAGAGTGCATTTATCTTCATTGTTTTATGTTGAAGGCACTACGCATTCATATGTAGAAGCACTCTAATCAGAAAGAAACACCAGACTCTAGTTTTGGCCAGGAATCAGCATGATCAGGGTAACCACTGCTGAAAATTTGTCTTGCTTCATGACATCGGCATTATGGTGATATAATTCTGTGTATCTGGATGTATACGATACAGGGCCCTCCTGAGCATAAACGCATTGGGTACTAGACCTGTGTATAATAAAAACTTAAACATTTGGCCTTATCGTGAAAACATTCGGCCTTATCGTGAAATTTGGTGTTTGTGCGCTCGTTGTGTACAAAGTCAATGGGAGTGGATCACCGCCGTTGACGAAATAAACGGCAGTGAATGGACTGGTGACAAAAACTACGATAATGCCAAACATTCCTCTGAAACAGCATATTTTCAGCCATGGTCCATGCCAGTGCTCCTAAATAATTTAATCGCCTGAGTCCTGACCAGTTTATTTAGAAATCTGACTGAAGTCTTTGTGAAGAAAAATCTGCTGGAATTGTGCAAAAACATTATTTCTAAAATAAAGACTTTTTAATTTTAATAGTAGTCATGCCAAAATGCATGATTCTAAAATTATATCAGATCTGTATCTGTCATCTGACCTGAATGCATCGTCAGAACAAGTACAGACTACAGTTTCCAAACATGCTTACCTTGACTTTTGACTGGATCAAACAGCGTAACCTGCATCGGCAGCAAGTGAATGGGACCGTACAGCTTGGAATCAGAGCAACACAACGAAGACTGTCGAGTGGACAAAATCGGTCTTTCCAGTTCATAATTCAATAAAAATGGACAAAGTAACACAGTTCTGGTTCTCTTATAGTCTGAAGATGTCGAAATCGGATATCACAACACATGAAGAAAACGGTAAATTCGAAGAAAAATAGAGACCAGGAAGGTGTATCAGTGTATTATGCACAGAGAGATAGTGTGTAGTCGATCATGTGACGTCATTATTCTCGACTGTTTTCGATCGCGTGAATGTCTGCCTGGGGGCGGCTGGGGGGCTGAGAAGGGTCTCTATTAATGTCATTTCTTGCATTTCCACAACATCTGTAAGACTTTTTAGTGACATATTTGTGTATAAAAAGACAAGACCTTTCCATTCATATATAATTTGTCTATAATCATCACTTTCGTGAATTTTCTTTGTGTGTATCCTTTAAACATGATAACTAGAGATATATATAAAGAGAGAGAGTGGGGAGTAAAAATAAGATCGAATTTCGTAGTAATCAATCACGACATGTAACTTATTCGTCATTCTCGTGTATAGTTGATATACAATAGATTAAATCTATGGATGTACGCTGGATGTACGCTTGATTATTTGTTCAGATCAAAACATTTGTTGTACATACTGCTGAGAAAGGAAAAGGGACTGAAATTATTGAGACTATTTTATCCAGGGGCTCTTGAAAAGTCACGACCCTTACCAGAACGGTTAGAAATTACAGTCTCTTCTGAATACGTTAGCATTTTATGAATTATGCATTGATCATATCCGAGCATCATGGATGAAGTAGTTGCTCGTGAACTTGGATTTTAATATGTAAAATGGTTGTTTGTTCGATCGTTGGTCGGGTTGGTTGAGGATTTTTTATGGGTAAATACGATGGTTGGGCTTTCATTTACTTGGTTTATCAATGTTAGAGATGGGAGTGTGGATGGAAAGTTTGGTATATGATGGGTGGATGTTTGATTGCAAAGTGGGTTTTTCGACTGTTGGTGGGTTTGTTGGTTGGCTGTGCTGTGTGGTTGATTCAGGAACAATGGGTAGGTTGGTTTGGTTAGAGGTGGTAATGGGACCAATGGCTGAATGGCTGTTGGCTGACTGGTGGTGGGTTTGTTGGTTGGCTGTGCTGTGTGGTTGATTCAGGAACAATGGGTAGGTTGGTTTGGTTAGAGGTGGTAATGGGACCAATGGCTGAATGGCTGTTGGCTGACTCGCCTGGCGGGTTGGTTGGTAGATTGGTTACTTGGGATGCACAGGTTATTGGTTAGCCATTGGTTTGCTGACTGGTTTGTTAGAAAAGATGATGTTGGGTTATTTCAGGGAGACTAACTAGCCATAGTTACTGTTTTACCTGAACAAAGGCCGTCGGTCTGTTGATAAGTTCCTTATATTGTTGACTGACCGAGTGGCTATTAATGGCTATAGCTGACTGGGTGCTTTATTGGATGGATGGATGACTAGCCGCCTTGCTCGTGCTTGGTCGGTAGGCTTAGTAGTTGACTGGGAATAAGGTTGTTGGTTGATTCCCTGGTCAAGTGTTGGCTGACTGGATGGTTGGTTGGTAATTAGTTCAGGGAATTCCTGGTTAGAAACTGTTTAGTCACTTTGGTTAGGGAGATGGATGGGTTGTTATAGCTGGCTGGCTCTGACTTGCCAATTGACTGGGAAGGACGCTTTTCGCTGATCATTTGGCGGATGGCTCTCTGGGTAGATGGCTGGCTGATTTTCCGATTCTCCTCTGTTTGTCGACTTGCTAGATGATCACTTAGATTTGGAAGGACGTCGTTCATTGGTTTTGTGGGTTGGCTTACTGGATGCTGGGGGAAGATGTTGTCCATAAGGTTTTTTTTATCATAGACTTGATCATAGACTTTTTTTTATCATAGGAAGTGCCATGGTTGGTGAAGAATGCGGGTTGGTTGGATGGTACACTGTTAAAACTGTGGTGTTAAAACTGACACCTATTGGTGTTAATAGAGGACCACACCCTGAGGTGTTAGAATTACACCCTAAAGATTGAACATAACACGAAAGAGTGTAAATGTAACAACCAAAGGTGTTGTAATAACACCTATAGGTGTAAAACTAACACCACCAATTTAACACCGGTGTAAAATAACTGGTGTGGTCCTCTATGTACACCGGTTAACACCACAGTTTTTGCTGTGTAGTCTGGTTGGTCATCGGTTGGTTAGGAGATTGACTGCAAAGTTTTCGTTTTAGTTATTGATTGGTATCGAATGATCATTGAACATGCATAGACTCACGTCCTATGGGAACTGTGTTTTTAAAGGACAAGTCCACCAAAATTTAGGCGTTTATGGTCAAGGTTAAGGGTTTAAAACCTGTAGTACATGCTCCCCTGTATGCTTGCCCAAACCAATACAAGTCTAACGATCATGACCAACCTCATAACCTCTCCCATCAGTAAAACATTCATCGTGGTACATGCAATACGCGTGCCATCTTCTTGTCATGTACATAGGATCAATTAGGGGAATAGGTGAAGAGAGAAGACTTCAACTCTTGTTAGGCTCAACGATCCATATACGTGACAGCGTCGCGTCTCTTCCTAATTAGTTCCTTCATTAATGAGACTCTAAAAAGGGCTGTACGTGAAAGATCGTGGTCTATCTGGGAACAAAGGAATGGACAAGCTTCCGACGTGCTTTTGTCCTGTTTGCACTTCTTTATTCATTAGAGGTTTTTGTTGTGTGGTTTTATGTTTGTTTAAAGAAAAAAAAGAGAAGTGACAAAGCAGGGCTGACATTTACATGTACAATATTTCGATAATTATAGTTGTCGTGACTTGATGGGAAAATTATACGCGTTATTGGCCCGTATTCTGAAGTTGGGTTTAACTTAGACTGTGGTCTAACTCTGTGCTAAAATTATGGAAAGCCAAACATTTCAAAATTTTGTTTACAGTGATTGCTTCTCATGTTAACTGTGCTCTTTACTAATTATTTGATGGTGAAGACAATTGTCATACTTATCCTTTCCAGGCAGTTAATAATGTGTTGGGTGTCAAATGAGCTGATAGGCTATATTGAACCTCTGCTGTTAAAGGACAAGCCCAACAAAAACTTGATTTGAATAAAAAGAGAAAAATTCAACAAGCATAACAATGAAAATTTCATCAAAATCGGATGTAAAATAAGAAAGTTATGACATTTTAAAATTTCGCTTATTTTTAACAAAACAGTTATATGAACGAGCCAGTTACATCCAAATGAGAGAGTCGATGATATCACTCACTCACTATTTGTTTTGTTTCTCATTGTTTGAAATATGAAATATTTTGATTTTCTCATCATTGTCATGTGAAATGAAATTTCATTCCTCCCTGAACACGTGGAATTCCATTATTTTAACATTTTGTGCTTCAGGCAAAGAGGTCCTAATCATCAAATTCGTAAAAATTGAAATATTGTATAATTCAAACAATAAAAAACAAAAGAAATAGTGAGTGAGTGACATCATCGACTCTCTCATTTGGATGTAACTGGCTCGTTCATATAACTATTTTGTTAAAAATAAGCGAAACTTTGAAATGTCATAACTTTCTTATTTTACATCCGATTTTGATGAAATCTTCAGCATTGTGCTTGTCTGATTTTTCTCTATTGATTCAAATCAACATTTTTCTGAGGTGGACTTGACCTTTAAAGATTTATGTAACAACTGGCTTTCCATAGTTAAACCACAACTTAAAACCAGAGTTTGAATTAAACCTGACTTCAGAATACAGGCCATTGAGTCCAATGGAAATTGAATCACCTGTCCCTCATCATTCCCCCCCCCCCCTGTTTCTCTCCCACTCAGTCACCTCTCGTTTTTGTACACAGCGCTTACCTCAGATGGACATCAAGCAGTACTTCGTGCGCGACGGTCACACAGCGAAATGTTCGATCGATACTGAATATTGCCGAATCGTTTTCGATCGGTCTAGAGTCTGTTTCTTGATTGTAACTAGGGCAATGTGAGGATAAACTGATATTTGCATGCAGTATACGATGACAAACTAAACTCTCTTGTACCATCCAGAACAGTCGAGAAAGGCTCAATGGATTCGCATAAAACGCCCTCAACGTAATTCAACTGGATGTGCATACTCCAAGAATATAAAATAGAAAAGAAACTGAACATATCAGATAGGAAAGAAGAAACCGAACATATTAAGATAGAAAAGAAACTGAACCCCCTGATACGATAGTCCCATGATTGAAAAGATGTGGGGATGGTCTTTAGGGGCCTTCCCCCTCCCCCCAAGTTCCCCTACCAATAAATAATCAAAGTAAAAGGGTATATGGTTTCCTTAATATTATGTAAAAAGTATATTACAAAATTTGATTTCCTATTTAAAAAGGTAAAAAAAAATGCGCGGTCGCTTCGCTCACTCGTGATTTTTACGAAAGTTTGTCACACATGCCGTGATGTGCTTCCCTCAAATGTTCTGGCCCATTACGCCACTGATTGATTATTTAGTATTACCCCTTAGAAAACATTGGAAAAGAAAGAACACTGTAGTTTCTGTCGGGTGATTTATTCATCATTCTTTTCCGCATTTCATCTTGTTAATGCGTGGTTATAATAGTTATGATTAAAATGATGCTTGAAATGGAAACTCGATTGTACAGAGAGGACGTAAACTATCTGGAGAGATGAACTGAATTAAAAAAAAGGACAGAACGGGCTTGTAAACGTTGCCATGGCAACGTACTGGAGGCCTATCAGGGAAACTCCTGTATCGATTAAACAGCTGGGTAGGATTAACTTGTCATTTAACTTTATAGTGATTCTGAACAAATGCCAAATGCTGCATTTTGGCTCAGAATTCGATCGCCAAGTCGTTGATATTACCCAGTCAACAAACCCTGCAAACGTTGAAACGCACTTTTTTATGTGAACCTGAATAATCGATAAGGTTCATTAAATGGCGAAGATGCTGATGATACATGCACGAGCACATCCACACCATGACTTGCGAAACTCTTTATTTTTTTTATAAATGAATAAATGCTTTTTATTTTCAACTTTCTTCTTTTTTTCTAATACAAGTGCATTTTTTTCAATGGCAATAGTTTCTAAGATATGGACGTGAAGATGGCTTGGTAACATTTGCCCCCCCCCTAAAAAAGTTCCACGACCCCCCAAAAAAAGTAAAAAGGAAGAAAAAGTTAGGAGATGAAAAGAAAATGAGTGGTTAAATGTGATGATTTTTCGGGGATATTGATACGTTGAAATTTGTCAAAGAAAAAAAACTATTTAGGAAGTCCCTCTGTTCTCCATTATTCATTAACGCCACTAATTATTTGTGAAGGCTATATGTTTCTGGGTGGGTTTTTTTTTGTAACCATTATTCATGCATTATGTTCATGCGCGCAGCTTCGCAAACAAAACAAAGTCAAATTCAGTTGTTAAATGGATCATTCCACAATAGAACGTGTTAAATAAAGAAGATGGGAAATCAGAGATTATGCACAATACTCCTTTTGACCTAGTTTTGCACCGTAAGACACGGGAAGCAGGGGTATCGTGACCCGTGGCTTGTGGGTGCGGTGACCGTCCGGTCCCGGCGGCTTCAACCCTGTCTCATAACAGCACGAGCTCAGTGTATTCCTGTCAGCTCCCATGAAGACCCCTACATCTCAATAGTCGTCCTCACTACACGGAGTACATCTGCCCCTGCCATGCCTACATCCACGATAACGGCCCATGTTGATACAAAATCGGTCGTAAATACATATTGTCTGTTCGGCTTTTTTTATTGGAGCGAGGTTTAGCTGAACCAAAAAGGACATGCAATCCAATGGCAGATTATGTTATATCAAGATCTTTCCTTTATCCCTTTTTATTTTGTTTACCCCCCCCCCCCCATCTCTCTCTCTCTCTCTATCTTCTATCCCAATTTCTACTTCATTTTGCCACTTATTTACTCAACGCTTTTCTATTAGTTGTTTATTTCTCTCCTATTATCTTCATCGTTCACCCTTTCTCTTTCTGCGGGCTTTCTTCCTCTTACCACTTCTCCATCTTTCTTTCTTTCTCTATTATTTTCCCCTCTCGCTCGAGACTTCCAGTTACCCGTGCAATTTTTTGTCTATATTTTCCTTTTCGATGAAGAGTATTACCAAATCTGTACAATCTACATGAAGCTGGTCAATTTCCGTAATGCTTTAATCCCCATTTCACGGAGTGTTGTAGTTTGACATTATGTTTACTATGTATACACAAAAAAATCTTTAAATTTGATTTTCCTGTGTAGTAACAAGATAATTCAGGGTCCCGTTACACAGAGATTAGTGATTAATCGCTAAATGAAATGGCCTATCAAGATCAGCGTTGCATGTGCACTTTGCTCAGTAGACTGACCAGGAACCAATGAGAATTGCTCTTTCAAATTAGCGATGAATCGCTAACATTTGTGTTACAGGGCCCAGGTTATCATTGTTCCCTTCTCCCAGGCCCATCCTTATTTTCTTTTTTTCTTCTTATTTATTATTTTAGTCCACAATCTTAACTCTAACCTAATCTAAATGCAACCCAAGTAACAGCCTACTTCCATTCTTGATCAGCAGCAAAGCCATTTCAAAGCTCCCTGTATCGACAAATATATCGCCTTACCTCTATCTTCCAAGCCCCATGTCATAAAATTTCCCTCCAGCGCAGAATTTGAGAAAGACTAACTCGAATCACGTGACACCCAACCCTCTCAACGCGATGTCATTACACTAGACCTTTCACTCCTTTTTGTCGAAATTGGAATCCCCTCTCTTCTTTTTTCATTTATTTCTTATTCCTTTCTCCTTTTAATAGTAGCTGAGAGACTGACATAATAGTGATTAGATGGGACTGTGCATCCATAATACAGTTTACAGTTTACTTGTTATTATACAAACGTTTCCCTTGGCATTGTTGACAATAGAAGTATAACTGAAGGATTACTGTAAGATCTATATAGCCTTGTCAGAGGACCGTTTCCATGGTGATGCACATTGTACTTTCCTGTAAGAGTTGCAAACTCCGAACACCAACGTCTCTGCAATAACATGTCCAAAGAACATAATACGTGCGTTAAGGTATCTGGTGGGTGTTTCATAAAGCTGTTCGTAAGTGAAGAGCGACTGGTGATCCTTTCTTTTGGTAAGTTTGTATACACCAAAATACGCCAAAATTGGCGATGGTTTATTATCGCGCAAGAAAGGTTCACCAGTCGTTCTTTAAGTCGCTTTTTTAAGGTAACAGAAAGTAGTTACAGCGATCAATTTTTTCTTGGGAAATTCATTCAACTCGAAGTTCATTGTGACCATATTATCACAGATCTACATCCGGTACATTGAAATCACGAAATCTTGGCAAAATACCCCCGTAATTCCGATCATCACTAACACAAAATGCATGTTTGACGATGTATTATTATTGCATTGAAAATACCGACATTATGAAATTCCATGCCTATAAAACATACATTTTCTTCCAGACTCATTTGGGTTTATTTGGCACATATATTTTTCTTTCTACATACAAACACTTGGGTGGTAATTTTATTGGATTCTGTTCAAACTGTTTTTGAGATCGTTGCCACACAACTGGCTTTTACCTTGAACTTACGAACAGCTTTATGAATCGGCCCCTGATGATCATTATTCCCGCTCCCTTCAACCTGTCCCACACAGCAAAAACTGTGGTGTTAACCGGTGTACCACACCAGTTATTTTACACCGGTGTTAAATTGGTGGTGTTAGTTTTACACCTATAGGTGTTATTACAACACCTGTGCATGTTACATTTACACTCTTTGGTGTTATGTTCAATCTCTAGGGTGTTATTTGAACACCTCAGGCTGTGGTCCTCTATTAACACAAATAGGTGTCAGTTTTAACACCACACTCTTTACAGTGCATCTTGTCTTATTTTTATACCAGTCCTTCCCCCCCCTCTCTCTCCCTCTCCTATCCTTCTTCCCCTCTCTCTCCCTCCCTCGCAATTTTGTTTTTCTCATTGCGTTCTTTATCACAATAATACCTATACTGGGTGAAAAAAAATAAGTTAACTTTAAATCTACATCTTCAAAAATAACCCCGCCATTATTTGATCACGCTTTCAGAAAAAACACTCATAAAAGGACATGCCAGTATACGGTGTGTCGTCTTTAGTCCACTTTCAAGTTCGTCAGAGATTTCTTATTTTCTCCAGTAATTCCTCCGATCCATGCTCCGATACTCTTCCGCCGTTCGATTGGTTACGTGACGTCACGTCTTCAAAAATGGCGGCGTGAAGAGCGTGAGAAAGCCTCGATATACAAACAAATTTCAAGAGTGCCTGGGTAAACTTGGGACCAAATGTTGATGCTTGCTGGTGGTTCGCGCCAAGAATGAGAAGGGGTACAGAGGTTGAACGTGACCTACCGTGCTGATGATCGAAAAACGGTAGCACGTCAACGGACAATATTTTTTTTTCTTTATGCGACCAGGGAGGAAGGGGAGGGGGGCTGTACTATTACAGCTTACCTGGATAACATAAAGGACTGGTCACACCGCCCGAGCGTTGTTGGCGCGGTCGTGGAGCGGTAGGGAGAGAGGGTCGAATTTCGTTCACAAAATTGGGGAAAAAATCTTAAACAAAATAAAAACAATCGAAATAGGAAATGGTGAACGGTAGCGAGCGGTGATGATTTTTTTTCTCTCCGCTCAACGACCGCTCCAACAACGCTCGGACGATGTGACCAGGCCTTAAGAGGCCTTATTCCTCAAGAGTCCTCTTTTGAAGATTTGCGTAAAGAAAATGTCACTCGAAATTGTACAAGCGCATCTTACCTTCACTGCCTAATTTTAGAATTTCCTATTCATGATGTAGAATCTCAAATCAGTCTAGCTTCAGTGCATAAAATAAAGAATACTCCACGTTGTAGTCTATACAATGTAGATATTGATGTATACCTACCACCCATGGGAACTTCCATCTTTCATAGCTCTTATTGTTCAGACTTTGACATTTCCCTCCCCATTTTTCATTTCTTTTGTATTTTACTTATAAGTTGTGTCCCCCCCCCCCGTAAGTGACACCCGGGCCACGCACCCCCCCCCCCCTCCCTACATTGAATAAAAACACACTGGCGGTATTCATAGATAACCACATGCATGGAATATGAACGTAACATCGAATAGTGTTAAACGTGCAGAATGCGTTATGATAACACAGAACACCGTGAATTTAAACCGACTGATGTAACTGTTTGAACACCCTTCACTGTTTCGTGACTGCATAATCTACTTTTCGGTGGTATATACTTCAGTGATTCTTCTGTCATGTCTGTTGTACAATCTCTTACATGTCTTATGATCATGATCATGATAATGATAAGCGGGATGTGCAAATGAAGATTATGTTACCATGACAACCCCTCCACACCATGGTGTATTTATGTGATCACTGCTAAGATGTATGTAGGCCAGTGGAAACACGGGTAACATTTAGCACGATTCTAACCATTATTGTCATGTCTGAATAGTTTCGTATTATTGTAAAATTACATAGCATTCTAAATGCGATTGCACCTTCATCATCTAATCAAGGAGATATCACCTCGATCTAATCAACCTCTTGACGAAGCATGATAATCGTTATCAGATTTCGGCTATTTTTGGATAGCAAATATCTTTCCTTGAGCTTTTTGTTGTGATTTGTTTTGTGTCTTTTTGCTATGAATGCCACAAATTTTCAATAATCACAGAAAAAGGCCTACATATAGATTTATGAAATTATCATTATTTGTATTTTCCGAATTAAAAAATTGATTTGACTTTGAGCTTTTGATTTTTTTCCTCCAGTGTATCAAAAATATTTTATTTTTAGGTTTGATAACCAAGTTTTAGTGAATAAAGCATTAGACTAGTTTATAAGTTAATTTCGGAGAACGAGATAACAATCATTTTCATAAATGTACCCTAGATCTCATGATATAAAAAGGCTATAATAATCATGCAAACGACGGATTTACATTACATGTCGGTTAACGAAATGGGGCAAATATGAAAATAACTTGAAAATGTTAGTGTCTGGTTTCTATAACCTGCCAATTGACAGCAGGAGGACACGATATTGATATGATATGATTTTCCGCATCGAAATCGCACGAGATGATTTCAAATAGCTGAAATTATTAATATTTCACGTTGTGGTCGACTGTTTCCTTATTCTTATACGCGTTATTAATGATAAAGCTCTTTGTACCCCCCATAACCGTGTATACTATATAGCACGCGTGAGTTTATCACATGGTATTTATTTTTGGTGAAAAGCGGATAAAGAGGGGGATATGAAATTAGTGATATTTTGTCATTTATATTATTCTCCGTTGTATATTATGATGTTCACCTTTTCCACGAAAGAAACAAGACAGTGAATGAAGGGAAAGTGTGCATGATGGGGGGGGGGAGGGAGGACGAAAGGGTTTGGGAGAGGGGAAGGGAGGGAATGAGAGAACAGAGGAGATAGAGACGGGGGTAGGAGAAAGAGTAGATGTGATGCTAGCAAATAGAATTGGCAAAAGAGGAGGAACGGAGGGAGCGTATAAGAGAGTGATATACATATAAATATGGTGTCATGATCAATGATATACAATCTGACAAATGTAGCTGTCGTCATGGAAACGGTAATGCGTAATATCGGTAAACATTTGAGATGAAACACAAATTCGGAGGGGAAATGCGGAAATCAGTCGCGTTGCGGACTCGACCCAAGCAGGTTCGTGTTCAGAAATAATACTCTTCAAGTATGTACGGACAATATACAGGCTATTATGATTGCGTGCGTGTAATATGTATTTCTCTGTGCAGGAGAGCAAAATATTTTAGTTTTGCTGCGTAATATGTATATCATCAAAGAGTTAAATTACTCCGTGCTAATGTTTCTTGTTTCTGCGTGTGATTGTATTTTACATTATTTGCAGCGATCCATTTAAAAAAATCATACTGAATATTTCAGATATGTCATGTATGTGATACCCATATATTTAGGTAGGCTATACTCTGTATATAGGCCTGTAGCTCCATGTTATTCAACTGCAAAAACTCCGGTGTTGATTTAACACCAGCTCGGAATCTATTATGTCCACACCAGAGAAGTATTGAAACAACACCAGTTTGGAATCAAACCGATGCTGTTTTGATACTAAAATTGTGTTGTATAAACACCTATCTGGTGTTAGACCAAAACCAAACTGGTGTTTTTAACACTTCTCTGGTGTGGACATAATATACATGTAGATTCCGGGCTGGTGTTAAATCAAATATAGTGTTTGCAGTGTATTTGGTAGTATTGTATGATCCTTATATAACAGTACTGGGGCCCGTTGCAGAAAGAGTTGCAATCAAACGCAACTCTAAAAATCATGCGCAACTTGATTTTCAACCAATCAACAGCTCGCATTTGGGACTTGCGATTGATTTCTTGGCTTGCGTTTAAACGCAACTCTTTCTGCAATGGGCCCCTGATCTGCATGTGTACGAAATAGAGATCGTAGGAACTTTGATGCAGAGGGGGGGGGGGGGGGGGTAAGACTTGAGCTGAGTACGGATCAAATTTAACAAGGAGTTAAAATGTTTATGTTTGAAAATATACTAAACTTAGAATTACACTTAAGGTTATCGTCCCAATCGCATACTTTTTAATTTCTTTTTCTTTTTTTTTGGTTAAAGGCCCCGAATTACAAGTGATTTTGATGGTATGGTCTTCATATAGAGATCTAGGTTGAAATGGGAGCGTAAAATTTGGGAAAGGGAAGAGAGAAAGAAGAAAGACAAATGAAGATAGAAAAAGGAGTGAAAGAAATAATGACACAAGAAAAGGGAAAGGGGGAGATAAAAAGAAAAAGAGAGAAAGTGAGTAAGAAAGAAAAATGACAAAGAGGAAGGAGGAAAGAATGTAAGAACGAAAGAAAGATAAAAGAAAGAAACATAAATAGATAGAAAGATAGAAAGAAAGGAAGGAAGGAACGAAGGAAGGGAAGAAAGAAGGAAAGAAAGAAAGAAAGAAAGAAAAGAAAAGAGGAAGGAGCATTGACGTGAAGAAGAGATCAGCTCGAGAGGGAGTGAGAGAGATAGGAATTGATACCTGATGCTTGATGCACTGATGCTCTTGTGTCTCTTTTTCGAGCTTTCATTGTTTACCCAATTCTAGTTTCGCGTGAATAGCCTATCGAATGTTAGTATTACAACGAGTGAGTATTTACCTACCCTGTGTTATTACGATGCGTACCCATTCTCCCCGGCTAGTACTGGCCGCCAGTATGCGAAACCCGTTACAATTCTACGCTAACGTAATTCGAAACTCAAGCACAGTGAGCGAGCCAGCGGTGATATGATTAGCGTTCTGCCCCGAACTCCCGGCGGGCCAGGCCGGCTCGTTACCGTGTAATTACCATTCGGTTTGGAATGCCGCCTACTTAACGATGGCGGTCGATTAAGTGATTTTTGCTGCAATCTTGTTTATCCTTCAAAACCAGTTACATTCTCCCCCCCCCCTCTTTCGCTCTTTCTCTTCTCCCATATCTTTCTTTGTGTTCAGCTATTATAGGCCTACATCATAGATATTGATTTGGGAAAGTTTAAGCGCAATTCAATGCCAAATACCGACGCAACGACAAAGTAGTTCCATTATTTTAGTTTCACATCCATATTTGGAAATCGCTACTCCACTTCAGACCAAAGCGCTGATGTTTAATATCATCACACTTATTTCGTTCCTTCATCACCTCTTCAGTTCTGTTTCGACGTCATTTTTGTTACCAATCACAATCCTCTCCCATCCTCTCTTCATCCTTCGCTTCTGTCCTTCATCTCATCTTTTCCCCCTTTTCTTGTCTTCTCCGTCTTATTCTCTTCTCCACCTCCTTCATCATTATCATCTTGTTCTTCATCTTTTCCTCCTTTTCCCCCTCCTTCTTTTGCTTCTTATTCATCTTGTCCTTCCTCTTCTTCTTGTTTCTTCTACTTTATCTTCTTCTTTTTCTTCTTTTTTTCCCTCTTCTTCTCCTTTTTTGTATCATTATTATTGTTGTTTATAATTCTCATCATCATCATCATAATCTCCCTCCGTCATTATCGTCTTACTCTTCTCCTCGTACGACTCTATAATACTTCGGGTTTTGTTCTAATTATTCATCACATTCCCATTTTATTTCAGAGTTCTCTGTCCTCCACCGAATTCACATAGTTTACAATAACAGATGAAATCAGATTTAAAAAAAGATAATTTCGATATTACATGGTTTAACCCCCCCCCCCCTTAGAGATTATAGTTCTAGATTTCAACGCTGTAAAGATGGGGTGGATCCCCCCCCCACCAAGAAAAAAAAGAAAATGTAGGAAAAGGAAAGGAAGGGAATGTTGAAAATATTGTTTACTTGATACTTTGTCAAAATCTATTTTAAAAATGACTTATACTTTAAAACGTGAAATTCGTGCTCATAAAGGTTTGATTTTTTGCTCTCTCACTTCGTTCGCTCGCATCTTGTTCGAATATTCGCTCATTCTGCTATAGCCACCCTCAAAATATTTGGCACATCCCGAATCAATTTTATTCACTCCAATCTTATTTTTTTCTAATTTTTATTGTTATAATGTTGATAGTATCATCACTCACTATTAAAAGGCAAATAATACACCAAACGAAAAAAAAATAACAAAAATGGTTAGAATCTACCTAAATTTTGCTTGATTTTGAATTGACAATTTAAAGCGGGACGCATACACCTTCAGATCGGTTATTTTGACCAAACATATTTATTTAAGACCTCCTCTACCCTTTAAGGTGACAAAGTTATTTCGTGCAGGTATATCCACAGAGAAGAAAACAAAATGAGATCTTATTGTGGCTATGAAATGGACATTTCCCAATCGTCTTAATTATTTTTAATTGGTATATGATTGAATTGTTTGTTGCTGCAGCGCATGTCTATTTTATTTATTTATCATATTTCATTTCCAGGAAGGCAATGACAAGTTATTTCTGTTGGCTCTGAAGATTTTGAGGTCGAGCAGATTTCAGTTTACACTGCTTGATAATCAACAAATGAAATCTCAAATCTTACAATGATTATTCAGTGATTTTTCATAACGTGAGCTGTAGAGAGAGCAATGCGTGAGACTTATTTGGAATTTTCTTATAAATCTTGTATAATGATGAAAAGTGACTGTCCTTTTCATTTCTTTTGAAGATTGAACATCCTAATTTTGAAGCTTGAATATTATATTTACGTCGAGAAGACTTTATGATAAATGGTATTTTCAACAAAGGTAATAGTTTCCTTTTCTATTGTTACTCTTTCTCTCATTTTCCAGGTCGACGCACCAATTCCAGATGTTGTCCCACGCCCAGAACCCGTTGACATCAAGGAAGAGCCGGGTGAGAATGGGGAGGGTAACAGCAGCAGCGCCAACTCAAACACTCCCACTGTCTCCCCTTGTATGCTGCCATCTACGTCGACTAAGCCACCAGGCACCATGCCAGCAAGGACAGCTAGTATCGTTGGACAGGTCAAACGAAAACTCGCCCAAGATCTCTCCTCGTCATTTCTTTCGTCGTCTTCAGACGACGACACCGACGACGTCGGGCCTCCATTGCTTCAAAAGGAAACACCGATAAAGAGATTATGTGGTGGTTTTAAAGCTAAGTCTATTCCAAAAGTTAAACGAAAAGACTCATCTTTGATTAAGAAATCTAAGTCATCTTTGTCAAATGGTAAAGCAAAGTCGGCCCCTGTTACTCCTGTTGCACCGAGAAATCCGGTATCACTTAAGAGGAAAAAGAAAGAAGGTAAAAAGAAGGTGAAGAAGAAGAAAAAGATGCTGCAACCAAAGGTATCGCTGAAGAATCCATCACCTATAGTAAAAATCCGTATCATGCGGAAGACGAAGAAGGACGGAACAGTCATTCGAACCAAGCATTATGAACATAAAGATGGCTCGATCACTATCCGCAGATTAAAACCAAAAGACAAGAAACTGAAAGGGAAAGGGAAAGAAAAGGGTAGTCTTAAAATCAACAAGACAAATGCCGTTGTCCGTAAAGAAAGCCTGCCGAAATTGAAGAAGAAGAAAAAGAAATTGAAGGTAAAACAGCAACAGCCAGTGACTGCGCTGCCAAAGAAAGTGAAATCAGAAAAGAAGATTGCGAAAGTGAAAACAAAAACGAAATTGAAGGTAAAGAAACAAAAGGTATCGCCCCCATCAAAACCACTCCCGCCACCACCACATTCCCTTTCGCGCCATTCATCAACGACATCTTCATCGTCGTCGTCATCATCATCATCGTCCTCCTCATCGTCATCTGCGTCCCCGTCACCGTCGCCATCACCAATGCCACCGTCTTCGCCCAAACACACCTCCCACCATCACTCGTCATCGCTAGTGTCGAGACCCGTCAAGTCGGAGGTGACTGCCGAGCTCGTACCACCTCCCAAGCATGTTGCCGAGGTGAAAGAAACGGAGTTCGGTAAACTCGGCCCAATAAAGATCGTCATCCGGAGCAATTCACGATCATCAGAAGTTGACGAGAAAAGCCCAAGGAAGGACAAGAGTCCCATGGGTCACAAGAAAGAGGGAAGTTTGTTTAGCCCAACTGCGCCCTTGGAATGTAGTCTTATTAGTCCGACACCTGATCCGCCTTTGCCGACAATCACGGAGAGCAGTGACAGTGTCAAAACAACTAATGTGGTTTCAAGTGGTGGCAAATCCGGAAATACACCAAGCACCAAGTCCAGCAGCACTGTCACCAACGGTGTTAAATCAAGCACGGTCAGCAGTCCCAAGTCAAATGGTACCATCAATAGCTCCATCAAGTCAGGTAGTCACTCGAAAAGCGGTGTAAAGTTGGGATCCGATGTAAACACGGGGAGCTTTAAGAGCAATAGCGCTGCCGGGAACACGAGTATGAAGAGCAGTAGTGCTGCCGGGAACACGAGTTTGAAGAGCAGTAGTGCTGCCGGGAACACGAGTTTGAAGAGCAATAGCGCTACCGGGAACACGAGTTTGAAGAGCAGTAGTGCTGCTGGGAACACGAGCTTTAAGAGCAGTAACGCTGCCGGGAACACGAGCGTGAAGAGCAGTAGCGCTGCCGGAAACACGAGCTTGAAGAACGGTAGCTCTACTGGGAACACCAATGTGAAATCCAGTACCTCGATCGGTAGCATAAGCTCGAAAACAAATAGTTCGTTGGTGAATAACGGAGTAAAGCCTAGCGGCTCGACAGGAAATGGCGGGGCGAAGCCGAACGGTGTGACGACGACGACAACGAGTGGCGGAGTGAAGCAGACTGCTACGACAGCGATTGGCGAAACGAAGCCGAGCGGCATGACAGAGAGTGATGGTTTGAAGCAGAGCGGAATGGCAGGGATTGGCGAGACGAAATCGAAAGGCACAGCAGTGATTGGCGGGGCAAAGTCGAATGACTCAAAGACAAGTAGCGGGGTGAAGCCGATCAACACGGCCGAGAATGGTGGGATGAAACAGAGCGACATGGCAGGGAGTAGTGGGATGAAGTCGAATATCACGGCGGTGGATGCCGGGGTGATGCCGAGCGGCACGGGAGGAAATAGCACTGTGAGGCCAACCGGCACGACGGGGACTGACGCAGCAAGGCCGAATAGCGCGGTGAGCCCGATTAGCGTGGCAGATAACAACATGGAGAAACAGCAAATTTCTGCCGCCACGAGCCCGGTCAAGACGTCCACTACAGCCTCTGCAAGCAGCGCCAAGCAGGACCATACTCCAAACAGTAGTGCCAAGTCGAGTGTTGTAGCAAATTTTAAATCAAGTAGTATGTCTATCAACAACAATACTAAATCTAGTCTCATCTCCAAGACTGTAAAACCAAGTGGCAAAATCATCAGCAGTGCTAAGGTGTCTATCAAGGACAAGATATCGAGCAGTAAAAAGGCACCTCTGAAAAGTCCACCGGCTTCCAAGAACATAGTAGAGAGCAGTCCATATGACTACGAAGATGAAGATGATTGTCCACTGGTTATAGATGAGAAACCATCGAATAAATCCGAGAAGGTGAAATCCTCATTCAAGAAAGACAACGTCGCATCAATGAAACAAAATTCATTAAATCCAGAAAAGAAAGTGAGTGAAAAAGTATCTAATGTTCCCAAAGCTGTTGACAAGAAACATGACACCAAACCTGCTGGTACTAAGGACTGTATCAAGAACAGCAACTGGAGTTTGAATCGCTCTGAACTTATGCCAAAGAAAATCAATGCATCAACCCCAACTGCATCACCAACATCTTCTTTTCCAAAGACCAACGATGGGTCGAGTAGACAAGACGCACCAACGAGAGCGACGAATCAAGATTTAAAAACCAAAAATAGTAATTTAAGTCAAATGTTAAACGCACCATTGCGAGAAAAAGTCGTTCCAAAGACGACTCCAGCTCATAAGTCACCTTTCACGACTCCTGCAAATTCTTGGAACAATCAAATAATTGGAAGCCTAAATGGAAAACCAAAACCCTATGAAACGGTTGTAAATCGCGTAGAATCCGTTACGAATCGTCCCCAAACCGTTCAGAGTCGCGAGATAATGAAAGCCCCTCCCCAAGCTTTCATAAAACAGAAGAATGGACATTCAATCGCAATGGATTCACCTAACTTGCCATCAAGAGCGAAGCCAGTTACAGGGGTGGAAAAGCCTAAGCCCCCTGGACAATCTCTCAAACGAAATCTCAGCCCTGTCGAATTGAATAACAACATCACAAAGACTCTTGATAAACGCGGAAATGTTATAAAGGACCCGGCCAAATTGCATGAGAAAACGAAGTGTGCTAAAACAATATGCAAAAGTGTAGCCCAAAACGTGGAGAAGAGAGATGGTTTGTCGACGTCGCTGCCGCCTCATCCTCCACCCATTCGAGTTCCCGTCGTCCCGAAATCGATCCTTACTGTCCGAACCGAACAGAGAGCATCTTCGTTCACCGCGATGCCGGTAGATTGCCCCCTGGATCTGAGCATGAAATCCCCATCTGCTGCGAAGATCAAGCGAGAGCTATGGCGTCCGCAGCCAGAGAAAGTGGAGAATATTCTCGTAACCGACGTGAAAATGGGAGAGTTTACCTTCACCATTCGAGAAAGTAATACCGCTGAGGGTTTCTTCTCGCAATCATGATGGATTGATCACATCCACTTCCGGTAGAAAATACATCATTTCATTATTTTGATTCCGGATTTTTTTTTTCGTTTATTTAATAGAATGTAACTGAAATATTATTATTTTTCGTTGATTAATGATTTTGTGATTATTCCCTTCCTGTTTGCTTCTCTCATTCTTTATTTTGGGGTCAGTTTATTTTTCCTTCTTCTTGCACAATCATTATCATCATTATTATCATCATCGTCATTATCATCATTATCTTCATCTGATTTCATTTTTTCTATTTTATTTTATTTCTTCTCCTTTATTCATCATCATCTTCTTCCCCGTCTAACTATCTGATCATGACTATGTATACTACTTCTGATTATTGCTCATCTGATATACTACATTTCGGGGGAGGTGATTTGATTGACCTCAATTTCAAAGTCTTGATTATCATTCTTTTTCTTTTATTTTGATTTCATTCGTGGATTTCGGTACATTATATTATCAACACCACATCTAATAATTTATCTGAGGAAAGATGACATTTATTTTGATGTAGGAATTCACTAAAATTTGCCAATTTATTTTATGTGTGTCATTATAAACGCTTGTTTGTTGTTATGTGATATAATTTTATGATCATGAATGTACTCATATTGTGATCATTGATTTACCCAAAGAGAGCAATGGATGACCTCCAGAATTATACTGTTTAATTACACTACACTTGAAAAACAAATATTACGAATGTATATTATGAATGCACTTGAAATATATACAGCACTGCCGTTGTATTATAATATTATACGGGATGAGTTAAGATTTAGTTGAAAGCGAATTGAAAACAGTTATTTATTGACAGAGTGACGAAACGATTGAATTTCGATATGTAGTCTGAAAATGTGTTATGTCGCTCAGCGTTGTCATCGATTATTAATAGAAAAAACGATTCTTAGCTGTTATACACGATGACCCGTAATGGCATAGTATCGGTTTGTGAAATATCTGGGGTGTTTTGTTTGTTATGGTATAGAGTGTTAAATAATTAACATTTTGTCATGATTATTTATTGTGTAAAATCGTCGTAGATTCATGTCGATGGAGAAAATTGTATTTTTTACTATTGATATTGGACCAAATCTGCTTTATACTGCGCATGTTAAAGCTTTCTATTATGCGAATATATTACTGTTACGATTAACATGTTTGATAATGACCACCACAATTCGGTCATTGGCTCTTATTCAGGAACTCGTACATAAATCGAATATATCAATTAGATTCCCTAGACAAAACTTGAGCACAATCAAATTTGTTTTAACAGTAAACGATTCCACTGGTGCTGAAATATTTGTCCTGCTCTAAATCTTTTCATCGTAATAACTCCATCTAATGAAGGCAAAAGCTGCATCATGGCGTGTTAACGAGATTAATTTCATGCACGTGAATTCAGACGTTATTCAAAATTTTGAGTCTCTGATAAATAAGTTTTTGGGGCAATATCTTTTTTTTTTCAAGAAAACAGTATTCCCAGTTGTTAATGTGACATTTAGCTTGAGATATGGTGCTAGTTAGTACCACTGTGCGTTAAAACCTTTTACAACCTTGATATTTTTCATTTAAAAACAGTCATGCACCGCTTTTTGCTAATAATCTTGCCGCCATTAACTAATTTCATATTAAACCATGCATGGTATAGCGATTGTAAATGACTACACGTTGTTATCATTGTCAATGTGACCAACGCACCGAGGAATATTGTATCAACATGCTTTTGTTTTCAGTTACCTTGACAATTTGTGATAAAAACGAGAATGCAGGTTTGATAGATGAAATTGTGTGAAGGAAACACATGGCGGCATAAAAAGACAGAATTTGAAATTCAAGCGAAGGAAGGTAAATTCATCGGGAAAAGTTAGCATATTTGATAGAAAATAATAAAGAGGTATTAGAAAGAGAAAATGAGAAGATATATAGTTATATATACATGTTTGATGAAGAAGAACTTTGTTATATGTTTGTGATTAGTATTATAAAAATGAAATATTTGTATATACACTATGACATTAGTTTCACACTTTATGTAGTCCACTGACAAACGGAAAATATATCAGTATTATGTGTTAATATTTACTTGATTTTATTTGTAAGATTATATGCCATATATTTTGTGCCGGAATATTATCTTCTTAAAGGTACGTGCGAGTTTCTTTTCAGTATATTATATTCAGTGTCATTACATGTGTTGGAAATACCAGCTCTAAACATCTTCTCTGAGTGATGGCGTCACGAAAGTATGGTCTCGTTAGATAATATTGAATGTAATTCTTTTTCCTGGATTAAAGGAAATATTCAGCAGTACCTGAACATATAGAATTAACTACAATGAATCGTAATTTCATGAGAAGTGTTTGACATGCATGAAAACTTTTTTTTATATATATAATTCGGATCCCGAAAATTGCTTCAATGACCTTCTGGTAAAATCAAGCTTTATGAGTCGTTGGTTTTTCCCCCTACCTTGCTGTATATGAATTTGTATTTTGCAACAATATTTCAAATACTGGTAGTTTTCTTGGCTACCTTTACTTGAGTTGAGTCGAGATTGTTGTTAACCAATGCAGTGTTTTTTTTTCTTGAAAATATATATTTCTTGAATTTTCGACCTGCGATCAAGATAAAGTCTGTTTTAACATGTAGAACTATATCCTTTACATTTTAGATGTGCTAAAATGATTCTGAAATCCCTTTTTTAAATAATAGGCAGATGTTAGCAAAATACATGTAGCGGTATAGTTGAAATGACTGATCAGATCAGAAAGATCGTCGGCCTGACGTAGATTTTAGTAGGGTCCATGATTTGAGCAAGATGATAGCTTTCATTTTTATGGTTACACTTGGTAATTCTGAATGTTCGTAATTCCGAAACACGTAAATTTCCTATACCTTGATGTTCGTTAATCCGAAAACGTAAAAGGGTTCGTTAATCCGAACATTTGTGGCGTTATTCCGAAGGTTCGTTAATCCGAAAACGAAATAAGGTCCGTTGTTCCGAAGGTTCGTTTATCCGAAAACGATAAGGTTCGTTGTTCCGAAGGTTCGTTAGTCCGAAAACGAAATAAGGTTAGAATCATTTAGTTTTCGGACTAACGAACCTTCGGAATTACGAACCTCATTTCGTTTTCGGACTAACGAGCCTTCGGAATTACGAACCTCACTTCGTTTTCGGACTAACGAGCCTTCGGAATTACGTACCTCATTTCGGAAATACGAACCTTCGGAATAACGGACCTTCGAAATATCCGAACCTTCGGAATAACGAAGCTTCGGAATTACGAATGTACATGTATGCGCTTTTGGTTTATAGTCTATTAACTGGTATTTCTGCCATCACTATTTTATACCACTACAGTATTTATTCACCGGGGAGATATTGGTCGTAAAGATAATTGTGCAAGATTGTACAATCAAAGGGGAATATGGCAAACCCAAAATCCAGTCAGTTAACTCTTTAAAAAGGGTTGAGTTAGATTTGCCCAATGTTGTGTAAAATTTGCGAAAGGGAATACGCATGATGGGTAAAGGGAGATCAAATATGGTGTTTAATTTATTCGTTACTGTGTTGAAATGTTCCCATAAAACGTGTATTTTGTTATTTTACTGAAGGTTGGACAAATTTTACTCGTCACTCGTGTTCGTAATTATCCAATAAAGAATTTATGATTTTTTTTGGGGGGGAGAAGCTGCTCGCATATGACGTAACAAATTGAAACTTCAAAAAATATAATTCCATTATTTCTTAATGGATTTTCATCAAACCTTCAATATTTTTCTCTATTAAAAACAGATTAAAAACTTATATATGGAATGTACATTTCGGCACTTGCACTTTTTTTTATCTCTCGCACAAGTTGTTTACAGTTTGTATACTTTTGTTATTTTTGGCGTGATGTTTATATTTTGAATTATGGAAATAGTGTAAGATAATAGGGTAATTATTGAAAAGTTCTTCCCTTCCATATTAAGAAATTTTCTACTTTAGGCATACGATATTTATTTCTATTCGTTTTCCCTCTCCACACACAAGAAGTTTTGCTGCAGAACAGTAATTTTGTCTGAAGCAGTCATTGTTGACTATTCAGATTATTGGATTGTTTTCATTGTGTTCATTCTGTTAAGTATTTGTTCCTATTTTATTTTTCTTTTGCCTAGAATACGCATATTGATTATAATTTCTGTTTAATCACCCAATCAACCCTTTTCGCGATGTAGGTGTAGCGGCCAGCCTCCCCCCGTCCCTCTCTGATGCTTTTTGTCTATTGTTAATTTTTTGTTAATTTTTACTCGACTAGCTTCTAAATTAAGAAGTGTTATTCAACTAATCATTTTAATTATTATTATAATTTCAATTTTCAGTGCTTTACTTTTCTTCTGAAATATTCATGTATTATCTCATTTGATTTGTTTACTAACTTTGAGTAATTTCCAGTTGATTTCTGCAATCATTTTTTTATTGAAACCTTTATGTTTAGTTGATGTTCTTGTCATATAAAGGCAAAAGAATTGAAATAAGTCATATTGATTTGTTATTTTTTCCTATACAATCACCTTTCTCTGTCTTGTTACCTGACCACCTTCGCCCCCCCCCCTTCCCAATCGCCTATTTCGCTCCTTGTACTGTTTTTCTTCTTCACCCATGTATCTTCTTTGCCATATCCTTTACCCCAAAAGCCTTCAAACTATTAATGTATAGTATTCTTGGGAAGTATGTCGTTCGAAACTTTATGCTTAACGGTGCTGTTATTTATTGAATGAATTGGTCATGTAAATGCTGCTTCACTTAATTGACACTCAAAGTTTAATACACGTTATGCTCGTTTTCATATTTCTTTTGTTATATGTTTTTTTTAAAGATGCTCTCACATTAGTTAGGTTTCGAGAAAGTGTTATGGTAACTTTGTGGATGAAGGAGAGACATCAATACTAAGAAATAGATTATTATCGGAGTTTTATTCTCTATATAGAGTGATGTTATTATATTGTAATAGTTGGATGGAAAGTTATTTATGAAGTTTGTAATGGTTTTCTGAATATAGAATATTCATGTCTTTGTATTATCGTTGTTGATGAATAGTATTTCTTGTGAGTTGAATAAAATGCACAGCATTTAAAAACCAATACCGAAACCTTGTATTTGTTTTCTTTATTTTGAAACATTATTTTGTTATTGTGAATTATTTTATATAAAAGCAGAGAATAAACTAATAATTGTGACCTAAGTTTGAAAATAATCAGATATTTGCGGATGCAAGTGTTTAAAATGTGTTAGTAGATAGATTTTTTTTTAATTGATTCATTACTGGGTTTTTTTTGGCCCCCTCCCCCTACTGAATGCAAATCAGTCAGTCGGGGCCAAAGTCCAGGGGATCGTTTCATCAACATTTTCATTAGACAAGTTGTCAGATCAGACAACTTTCCTTGATTCTGATTGGCTTAGAAGCACTGTTACTATGGTAACTGTCGGATAAAATCTTTTCATGAAACGCTCCCCGGGACAAATCATCTTGAATATGGCCAGGTGTGACCCAGATTCCGGTTTATTTTTTTTTTAAATCTGACATTGGTTGTAAAGTCAACTGATTTTCCTTGTCAGTGGCTTACCCGATATTTTCAAGAGTACATTGCTCCATATTGAAAGACTCTTTATTCATTACCCTTTAATAAAAATCATACATAATTTTGTGTTAATCCAAATCATTTTTGTTTGAAATAAACTTTGCATTAAGACAAAATGAATATTAGTATTCTCGAACACTGTCTTGGGGACGTTGGTAATAACAATAAATGCCTATGATTTATTCAATTTATGATAGAAGAGCAATGTAGATGAAATGCCTTGATCAGGAGCCGCATTACTATAGAAATCGAACTCTGAATCTTCATGTCTGTAAACAATTGGACATTGTTTTTTGTTATTTTTTACGGCTTTTCAGTCAAATTTGACAATTTAGGCCGCACAGTCCAATAACAGATTATTAAAAAAATGGTTTGTAAAGCGCATAAAAGGTCTTCACCGATTATTATGCGCTGTATGAACTCTATAAGTATTGTTTGTATTATATATGTCATAAAAAACACAAAGGTAGAATATACAGAAAGCATGAAATAAATTCCAGAAATTGACGAAAAACATCACATAAAAATTGAAGCTCTTAATATGCTAAAAAAGTTAAAAGACAAAAAAACAGACTTGAGACAAGAGACTGCTGGATAACCCATATCCATCTGCACCAATTACATGTGCAGCTAATTAGTCTTCCATGCATACCAAATAATTATTGATTCATATATTAATGTTCTTGAAATAGATAGAGATTGAAAAGGGGGAGAAAGGGATTACAGGGTAGAGAGTTGATACATAAAGAGGTGGAGATGGAGAGAGAGATAGGGTGGAGCGAAAGAATGAAGGGGGTGTAAGTTAAAAAATGAATAATAAAATATTTACGAAGGAATGACACACTCCTCATGCATTTCCTGCGAAGAAAAAATTGCATTGGTGTCATTCTAAAATATATAGATTTAAAAAATATCATCTGTATTATCTGGGCTTTCGTTGTTTCGATATCGTAACTATCATGATTATTACATAATTATGTTTTGTAAACAAATTTTCGGCATTATTCATTTGTGTTTAAGATCGCATGCTCGATCTTTAATGAGAATCATAAGTCAGAAAAAATTGGAACCAGTGGGATTCGAAACTGCCATCTACTGCTTTCCGGGCAGCGACTTAACCACCAGGCTATTCTGTTTCACGGCTAAATCACGAAGGACTGGAATGCCGAAAATTTGTTTACAAATTATATTTTCTCCTATTAAAGCCTCTTCATTTACATGATTATGATAAAATCGAATTATCATTACTTCAATTTTGTATTTTGATTGAGATAAATGCACTGCTACTTAAAAATAAAATGGCACATTGGAAAGATAGAAGCAAGTTTGGACTATACTAAGGGAGAAGAATTTTTAGAAATTTGCGGGAAATATATCAATAAAGACATGTGTTTTACTAATGAAAGATATATGCAAGAACAGTTTTCATAAAACTGCTATTCACCGAAGTTTGGATCCTGTCAAGAGCGATCCCCGCCGGCTTTTGCCAGTAGCACTGGCGCTGTTGTGAGCCCGTATCTGGCGAGTCAAAAACGCCCCTGACACTCCACGGCGCACTTTGCCTATCAGATTTTGATCGGTCGATGATGCAGGAGCAAGTCTGTGGGCGTCTTCAACAGATACAAACAGCTCCCCCGACAGCTCCATATCCTTAATAACGATCAGTCAGGCGCGGATCCAGGAGGTTTGCAGGTTGTCAAAAAATAGAGGGGCCGCGCCCGGCTCGGCCCCTCTATTTTTTGACAACCTGCAGAAAAAAGTGTAAATTTAACTTGATAGAAACTATGAAACACAGAAAGAATAGTAAGAAAGAGGTATCATACCCATGATGTGTAATTGACAGCCTCATAACGGCCGGCCCGACCCCGAAAGGAAACAAGAAAAGGTGAGGGGAAGAATTGGAAAATAGACTTTATATAAGAAAATTTCTCTCGCGCTTGGCGCTCGCATTGCCTGTGTAATGAATCCCATTCAAAAGGATTAATGGCACTTATATATCCAGTGCTGAAATCAATTTGCACACAATATTTTAGATCGCACATCAAGTTTTCATGATTTTGTTTGATTTACACAAATTGTTTATATATATCAAAATTTTCAGCTCGCGCATTGTTTGATTTGTGAGTTACCTGTCCTCTTTGGAAATTCTTACCAAAATTTGTCAAAATGCTCCTTTATCATGTCAGTATATAAGAAAATTAAGCTCGTGCTTCGCGCTCGCATTTAATTGTTTCTGAACACACAGCTTGTTCTTTATTTAAATGAAAACGCGCTTAGACTGTCCAGTTTTCAGGTCGGAATATCAAAAATTTTGAGCTCGCGCTTCGCACTCTCATTATTTAATCGGTGATGCTTGTATCCTCTTCATTAATCACTAAAGAACAGTCCTAATTGGGTCCCTTTTCACATTACTATAACAAAATTTCGGCTCGCGCTTCGCGCTCGCATTGTTTAGTTGGATACTTATCTTTTTTCAAGATTATAAAAACTCCTCAGAATCTTCAGGTCTAAGGACGTAAAATATCAAAGAATTTGAGCTCGCGCTTCGCGCTCGCATTATATATTAAGACCACATGAGATACCTCATCTTGTTCAATTGTAACAATAAAAACTAACATATTCTTAAAACTTCAGTCTTTAGTTAGGACTACCCCCTGACAAACCAACAAAAAGTCAGATTATAGCGGCCAATCGAGAAAAATGTTGATGAAAAAAAAATTTCGCCCCCCCCCCCTTTTGGCGAAAGCTGGATCCGCCCCTGTCAGTGGTGTACAGATAGGGCCTTGGGGAGGCGCCCCTAAAAAAACGACCAAGAAAAGAAATGAGAAAAGGAAATAGAGAAGGGGAAATGTGATGTCATTTTCTGAATACTAATAGATGTTATATGTCAAAATCTATGGGGAAATTTGGATTTGCTCATTATTGCGTACGATCATCATATATATAACTGCAAGGTTATTATGATCCATGGACAGCGATACCTTTTAGATGGAAAGCATGAGACAGAGACGTTGGATTGAAACCTCATCTTGAACGAGTGGTCATCTCAGGGAGGGGGGTCTCTAACAAGAACTAAGGTTGATATCAAGGGCTTGAAAACTAGATGGCCCTCTGCAAATGGGGGCGCTTGGAAACTGGAATGAAATAATAATATGGGGGTCTTCGATAACTGAAGCCTAAAATGAGCGGCTTATCGGGGGAGAACGGGTTGGTCAGGAAAAGGGTGGAAGTGATATATTTGGGAATGGTGGCTAGGCGTTCAAATGGGGGGGGGCTTAAGGACCATCGTACCCGCCATTATACTTGAGTGCCCCCCCCCCCACCCTTCCTCGGGCATCTGACCACTCCGCCAAAGCATCTTCACGGTCATGGAAGCATTCAAAAGCCCTATTGTAGGCCACTGTATCACGAATATCTGCAAGGCTGAACAGGTTGCTCGACATGACTGAGTGCACTTGAGGCATTCAAAGCATTTACACCAATCACCAGGGGCGGAAATCTCTCCCAAAAGTAAGGGGGGACACAGGGGCGGATCCAGCCTTCGCCAATAGGGGGGGGGGGGCGGAAATTTGTTTCGGCAATATTTCCCCCGATCGGGCGTTCGAAGATAATTTTGTTTCTTTGAAGGGGTAGTCCTAATTAGTCGCTTTTTAGCTTTATTCTTATGAATATAAAATATCATAATCCTTATTTATATGATGCGAGCGCGAAGCGCGAGCTAATTTTTTTTTTAAATTTTATGTTATTTTTCCTAAAATTTGAACTGATTCTGGGCAATGTTTGTTATCCTGAAAAAGATGTGTATGTAACTTAATAATTACTACAAACGCAAAGCGGGAGCAGAAATGAACTGATGGAAAAGATACCTGTTAAAGTAGTATTTAACAATCAAATAATGCGAGCGCGAAGCGCGAGCTGATTTTTTTTTTTTTGGGGGGGGGACATTTTCACCTAAAGAACGGAAATTCTAAGCACTTTTTGTAACTCAAGCAGAATAGGTACATAAGTAAACAATTAATGCGAGCGGAAAATTTCTAGATTTAGTTCTATTATATTTACTGAACGAGACACTCTATTCATGTTTTGTAAATCCTGAAAAGTAGTATTAATAATGCGAGCGCAAAGCGCGAGCAGAAAATTTTATTTACGTTTTGAACTGTTGAAAAGATACCTGTTAAGTACTGCTTGCACTTAGCCATGTAGGCGTTACACATTTTAACAATTAAAAAATGCGAGCGCGAGCTGAAAAATTTTAAACTTTCTAAAGAAAGAATGGAAAATTTTAATCCGTTTTTGTAATCGTGAACAGGATAGCTATATAACTTAACGACTGATGCGAGCGCGAAGCGCGAGCAGAAAAAAAATCTTGGGACTTAGACCTAAAAATATGCCACTCTGTTCATGTTTTGTAAATTATCAGGAGGATAAGTAATATGGGGTCTTCCTACATTAATAATGCGAGCACAAAGCGCAGGCAGAAAAAAAAATTGATATTGTGATCTGAAACTGGATTATGATTTAAATTAGAGAACAAGTTGAGTATCTGAATAAACATGCGCGAGCGTATTTCATATTTAGACCTAGAATATAGGCATTCTAAATACAACTTTAATCATGAAAATCATGAAACTTTGATATTCCAATCTGAAAAAAAGAGTCAATTTCAGCTTTATATTTCAAGCACTTTGTAAAAAAAATTGTAAGGTGGATATGGATCGCACTTAAAAAAGAGCTGATATTATTATTACTTTAAATTTTGACATAGGATCGGGACCTTATTATTTATTTATTTATTTATTAAACAATATTTCAATAGGGTGCCCTTTCAGCAAAAGCTGGTATCAAAAGAGGCCCTAAAAGCATAAAAACAATACATGTATATTCAATGGTAAAACATACAATGTAAAACAAGGTAAAAACATATAAATCATACCTTACGGAATGTCATCATATGAAAATGATGACTATCTTCCTATTCCTCTTGCTATATAAGCACGAGATTAAACAAAAGGGACAATTTTGTTATTAAATCAATATCATATTTATTAATGCCTAATGAGGGCGCGAAATCTGATGATATCATGGCATAAAAATGGACATTTCACTTTTGTGATTATCTTTTCCAAGGGGGATCCACAATTTTACAAGCTTTGCTTTTTAGTGGATCCCCCTCATTTCCATATCCATTTATGCTCTATATTATACTGTGTTTTTTTACGAAGTAAGAATGCCCTTCTGTAAAATTGTATTTGATTTGTATTGTTTTATATTACTTTGTATTATGTTTTGAATGGAAATTAAATAAAAAAGAAAAGAATTGAATTGAATTGAATTCAATTATCACATCTCATAGGATGCATCAGTTATCATATTTTTAACCATTAATGCGAGCACAAATTGCGAGCTAAAATTTTTGATAAACTGTCATGAAAAGGGGTCAATATTGAAACATTTATACATGTATAACTCGCCAGTCAAAATGCGAGCGCGCAGCGCGCTAGCTGATACGTCTTGACAATCAGACCTATAAAGGGATATTTTGAAAAGTTTATGGAATACACGAAAATAATAGGTACCTGATAAAACAAAATTTGCGAGCAAGCAGCGCAAGCAGCAAATGTTAACATTTAGACCATAAATCTGACATTTTTACAGAGCACTTTTTAAAAAACAATTTGTAAATTACACAAAATAATGAAATTTCGATTTCCGAGGTGAAATATGTTTTGTATATTGACTTCCAAACTTGATATTCAAACTCCATATTGAACAAGCTATGTTAATCACCTAACAGGCAATGCGAGCGCGAAGCGCGAGCGAAAACTTTATACAGTGGCACGAAAGATTCTTTTTATTTTCCAAGTCTCTGCTAAGAGGGGGGGGCGGACCTCTTGGCCCCCTGGATCCGCCTATGGGGACAAGGGGCGGGAAAATTTGACAAGCAATAAAAAAAGGTTATCATCGCCAAAGTAATGTCACCTCGTCCCAAAATACATGTTTTATTTCGATTTAGAATGATGTATTTCTTACCATCATAAAAGACCTAAAATAGTAGGGGGGACATTTGATATTGTGTCCCCCCTACTATTTTGAGTAGGGGGGACACGACCCCCCTGTCCCCCCTGGGATTTCCGCCCATGCCAATCACAATGTTGGTTGTCATGTTTTACCAAAACTTGAAAAATGTCTTCTCCCGTGTCTACTACTCTAACTCTACTTGTCTTCGAGATTTCAGTCAAGTATGGTTTCATTGGTTGGAAAGTTGACGATCTTCCCCTAAGGTAAATTCAAAATAATCAAATATTTTGAGATACATTTTAAACTTGAAACGATATAATGTTTCTTGTTCAAATCTGTTCACGCTCCCGCACTTTCTATTCGGCGACTCAGGCATTCTCTCGCTACCCCAGAGTTGCGGCCGCCCTGCGGTGACGATATGGATGGTTAGCTGCAGCTATAGACAAATAAACCAGGCTGAACCTGAATGGGTATTGTAATTCATAGCAGACTCACGCCCTCATGTGGTGATTGTAGAAAGAAATAATTTAAATTCTTTCATGGACAGATGGAGAGAAGAGGAAAGAAATGGCGCACGGGCCTTTTCCCAGAAAGAGGGGGGGGGGGGGGGGGGGGGGGCAATGCCCCCACAGGTTCGAACAATTATCCACTAACAGTGTTCCATTTAAATGGCCAACTAGTGCCCTCTTTTCTTGCTATGCTATCCCCTCAGTAGAGTCAATTTTTTCTGAGTAAGACCATTTTTCAGACGGTTGTGAAGCGACAAGGCTCAGCCATATTAAATTTCGAGGTATCTTAATGTTGCAAGATCTGCTGACATCAAATTACTTTGATTAAAATAAATGAAAACACGTAAAGGTTGCGATTATTGCTTTCTCCTTTATTTTGTATTCTGTTTTGTCAAATGCGAGCACCCCAAACATAGACCTACTGTGAATTATTAATGCGCATGAATTTGAATAATTGTTCTCTGGGATTTTTTTCTTTGTTAATCACTAGATCTATTTACATTTTAATGAAGCTACCAGTATTAACAACTCGATTCCCAATAACAAAAAATATCGATTTCTTGTTCCTGAATAGGTTTTTAAGGAAAATAAGTATGATTATGTCATTTAGAATAAAGATCGTTTAATAACTCTGTGAGAATTTCCGAGTGATTTCACGATAAAATAATGTTAGATAATCCAGCAAGCCTGACCAGTGAATGATTGTTTCAACCAGGAAGTTGGGAGTAGAAACTTCCTCTTTAAAGGGATGGTCCGGGCTGAAAATATATCTAAATATATAGAGGGAAATTCACTGAGCAAAATGCTGAAAATTTCATCAAAATCGGATAACAAATACGAAGTTATTGAATTATAAGTGTACCAATATTTTGTGAAAATATTATGCACATCGTCGTGATATTTATTAGGTGGGCTGATGATGTCACATCCCCACTTTCCTCTTTCTGATGTTATTGTATGAAATCACAATTGATCATTTTTTTTTTTCATACACGTGTAAATGATGTGTCTCCATTGTGATGAACTAAGTTGCGGCAATAAATAACTAATGCACTTAATCAGTTGTCAATCCAATCGTTTTAGTTCTTGGTATAGAAAATTTTTGAGTAAACCCAATTCCATATTTTAAAAAATGTACAAAAGAACAAGTGGGAATATGACATCATAAGCTCACCTAATGAATATTCATGAAGACCTTCAACTATTTCACCGGAATAATGCAAATCTTTAAAATTCAATAACTTTGTTGATTGTTATCCGATTTTGTTCAAATTTTCAGCATTTTGCTTTGTGAATTTTACTCTATTTATTGAGATATAAATATCTCCAGCCTGGATCATCCCTTCAAACTTTAAATTGTAACTGCAGGTTTAAACAAAACCCGTAAGGCGCGTTCCACAGATGACGAACGCTCTCAGTGAAGTTATAGCCCGGGCCACATGATAGAACCCCCATCCTACCCCTCATGAGAGTAAGTTTTTTTTAGGGGGGGGTATAGGGACACTCTCACAAGCCTGACTTCTCCCAGGGCCCTAAAAACATACATTTTGTACTTCTTTAAATGCATTTATCAGTGATCCATGTCTATATGTTTGCTTTTGAGTTCATTCATCCATCCATCTATTCATTCATCTATCCATCCATTAATTAATTAATTCATTCTTTCAATCATTCATCCATTCATCCCTCCATTCATCCATTCATTAATTCATCCCTTCATTCATTCATCCATCCATCCATTCATCCATTCATTCATTTATCCATCTATTCATTCATTAATTCATTCTTTCATTCATCCATTCATTCATCCATCCATTTTTTCATTCATTTATTCATACGTAAATCCATCCATCTATCCATCCATTCATCCATTCACTCATCCATCAATATTCATCCATTCATTCATCCATCCATATTCATCCATTCATCCATCCATCCATTCATCCATTCATTCATCCATCCATTCATCCATTCATCCATCCATCCATCCATCCATTCATCCATCCATCCATCCATTCATCCATTCATTCATCCATTCATTCATTCATCCATCCATCCATTCATCCATTCATCCATCCATTCATCCATCCATCCATCCATCCATCCATTCATCCATTCATTCATTCATTTATCCATCTATTCATTCATTCATTCATTAATTCATTCTTTCATTCATCCATTCATCCATCCATTCTTTCATTCATTTATTCATACATACATCCATCCATCCATCCATCCATTCATCCATTCACTCATCCATCCATTCATCCATTCATTCATTCATTCATCCATTCATCCATCCATCCATTCATCCATTCATCCATCCATCCATTCATCCATTCATTCATCCATCCATTCATCCATTCATCCATCCATTCATTCATCCATCAATTCATCCATTCATTCATTCATCCATCCATTCATCCATCCATCCATTCATTCATTCATTCATATATACATATCCCCTATATATATCTTTGGATGAATCTCCGTCAAACCTTCATTATATCTCATATTTTTCTGATGTTTAGGTCTATTCATTAGAATCTACTTGATGTAAGCTTATTTTGTAGATTCGAGGATTTCCCATGTCGTGTGTATTCGTTTGGCAAAACTCAGTAGTGTTAATTTAATGAATTTGAGATGGCTTGTTTTGAGATACCGTCTATTTTTTCAGAAAAGTTTAGAGCACGAGCAGCGAGCGATCTGAATATTACAGCTTTTAAAGCAATTCTCAGGTTATGAATTATATCTTGTGTATTAAATCATAATCAACCACGAAATTCTATGAATTTTTGAGATAGGAAAATGAAACACAGTGATGTAACAAAAACATATATCGTTTGTAAAGATGTTGAGGGAGCAGCGCCCCCTACTGGCTGACCAGTGTCTGTAAAGTCGCGTTACATTCATAAAGCTGGATATAAAATTTTATGGTTACACCCCATTAGAAATGAAGATTTGTTGTTTTCATATTTGACCTGTACTTGTAAGCTTACAAAGTGGTAGTGCATATTTTCAGTAGATATTGACATCGATAACTTGATAGATCAAACAATTCTGTGGAAGACAGGGCTACACACTAGCATAGCAACGTGCCCGATATTTTATTGTAATGTGTGACATGAGCAATACATTGATTCAGTTATATATCACTCATTCAATTCAAATTTCAATTTTTACAATTATCATTAACTCAAAAGTCTTTCAAATCCCCTCACACCTAATTGTGAGGATTGAAAAAATAGTCGAAATTTAAGAGCGCTGAAAAGTAAAGTAATAACTAGAGGCTTGTGAAGACGATCTACGTATGAGCCAGATGTGTTATGTCAGTGCATGAAACGGGCTTGAAGTTGACCCCCCCCCCCTTCTCCCCACGCGTGAGATCACGAACAGCACTCTGACTCAAACCGAAATGGTCTAGAAAAAATTGTTCATTACGCCATCTGTTGATGTCTGCCGTACAGTCTTCGTAATTTTCCTTTGAATTGTTATTTTTGTTTTTCTCTTAAAATAATTATTACGCTGAAGCCTCACCCCATGCTCTCTGTAATTGCGCCACCTTTGAGGACAAGGGTAAGACCGCTGTCCCACCTGCATGATCTCATTTCCATGTATTATGGATGAACTACTAGGTATATACACTGGCATTTTGTAATTGTTAACCCTAAAAAGACGGGGGGGGGGGCTGATTCAGCCCCCCTCCCCCTCGACATTTTTCGCGATAGATCCGCCGCGCGAATTTTTTTGACCGCGTCGCTCACTGACTTTTTACTTTCAAGTCTTGCGCAACTTTTGAGACCAAAATTGTGACCCCCGGGTACGCAACATTTTGTAAGTGCGTGCAGACCCCAAATTACTCAAAAACGTGAATTTGTGTACAAATCCAATGTAAATAGTGTTTTTAGCCAAAAGTTTAAATGTATCTTTATTTTTCATTTTACTGCTTAGAATAAATTAATTTTTATCTTTTTTATGGTCAAAATAAATTCCCCGACAATTCTCATTGAAAAAACAATGAAAAACAAATAGTCGAAAAACAAAGAAATACATAAGAAATTAAAAAAACAATAGAATACATAAGAAAATAAATGTGATTTTGACATTTTTTTCAATAAATTTGATCAGATGCCTATCTAGGGTATGTAAAACTAAAATTAGTATTTCAGGGGCATTATTTTATTAATTAGAGCAAACTTATGAATTTACGCATAAATTAGCATAATTAATGAGACAGATTTTTTGCAGAATTGGATGTTATGGTTTTGTAGATAATGCCATGGGTAAGGCGTGTGCCAATTTTCGTCGCAATGGCACGATCGACGGCCGAGATCATAAGGGGGGCTGAATCAGCCCCCCCCCCCCGTCTTCTTAGGCGTCGAAATAGCCCAGTCTATTTAGGGTTAAACTTTATGGCCCGAATTCACAAAGGTGGACTAAAGTTATACCCCGGGTATAACTTTAGTCCACTTTTGTGAATTCGGGCCTATATTGCCAATAACATAATTAAATTTGAAGAATCACACTCGGTGAAATTTGAGAATAAAATTGTTGATAACGGTGAAAGTCCCGTATATTTCTCTCACTCATTCAATCTACTCTTCGTTACCATAGCCCCCCCCCCCCCTTCATGAAAATTACGCTCAGTGTCACCCGAAATCTCTTCCTCTGTCTCTTGCACTATCACCTGTCGATCATGTCTTCGCTTCACAATTTAATTACTTTATCATACAGACCTATTAATTCTGTGCATCTTCTATTATTGTAAAAGGATAAGTATTCCTCAAAGGGCTTCCCTGGCAGAACGACTTAGCAAGCGTATGCCGATAAATGTAAAGAATTTACCTACCCGTCTTTCTGAATCCAATTTCATGATAAATCAAGAAATTCCTTTTGTTAACCATACAAATTATTCATCAAAAAATAATTTAGATTTTTGATGAAAAAATGCATTTTTTGATGTCAAGAAAATATTGGATTAGTTCTTCAAAAATCATTCTCGTATTTTTATTTTCTTACGATTTAATGTAGCGTGGCCGGATCTTTCAAATAATTACAAATATTGTTAACATTATTCCTCTTCAAATTTATTATGAAAAAGCGTGATTATGGTATCGTGTACAACAAAAAGAATCTGGCGGGAAAATAAAGCAACTGATTCATCTTTTTTTAGACATGTTTTGAATTAGCTGCAGAAATTCTCCGTAAGATTAGATTTATAAAAAAAAAGACAAAACAAGATGAAGAAAACACCTGGAAATCCATATCATTTTAATAGTTTCATTTTTTTTATTCCTCAGAACGTTTGTGTAAAGAGACGGAACAAATATATACATACATCACTCTTGAAATAAATATACAATTTGACATAATGGCAAAACATTAAACAGATGATATATTCCATAATAATTTCTTCATTTTATGAATATATTATTGATTGTCCCCTCCTAGCCTTGTTATAATGAATATAACAATCTCAATCCCAAAATCTCAGTTACATAGTAACTTGAATTTAATAGATAAATCAGACAAACTATGGTATTTTTCATTAAATATGAAAATGAAGAAAAAATATTTTTTACAGATTTACGTCAAGCACTCAACATATACCAGGTCAAGATTGCTCTTAAAAATGATATATAGATTTTAGCAATCATCAATAAGTCTCAACAAACACTGAAATCTTTGCAATTCTTCCGATTAATTTGTATTAATTTCCACATACTTTCCATTGATCTTTGACCTCCTCCACCCCGAATATATGGATTAGCAACGATCAAGTACATGACTAAAAATTAACATAAATTGAATATTATTAAACATTAAAAAAATCAACAAGCAAAACAATGCATTTTAAAATATAATCTCACATTTCACAAAATAATGATCTACTGGATTAACTTCTGATCTTTCATATTTTTTTAACGATTTCATATCTTTGTATTTTTACAAAAGAATAGTTGTAAATCAGTCTCGGCACATTCGTTTGCATATCATTCATGACGTAATTCATACAACTATAACCTATATAGGGCGGACACATCCATAATTTATTTAACAGGGGAAACATTTCTAACACCCTCTCCCCCCCCCAAAAAAAAAAGAAATTGAACTTGAAATCCCCATTTAGTGCAAATATAGTAGACGACTATCATCATCTAAGCGGTGTATTATCTTGCAAATTTGCAAATTTGTTACCAGCACCACAATTTTTACAATTTTTTGGTCCCAGAATGACGAAAAGACCGAACAAACGATCCCACTTCGGCAAAACTCGGTTTGAATGACGTCACCTTCGGTTTGGCCGAACATATCGAATGGTCAATTTGACTGTTTTGGTAGGCAATAACTATCATGAAATATTGTTCAGGTATCAGATAGTTGCAGAGAGTCAGATAATCAGCCTATTTTTCACTGTCCACCCCCTTGAAAATAAAGAACAGAAATACTGCTAAGTTGGTGCACCTGCAATATTATTATTGCTCAAAAAACATGACAGATGACAACGATTCTCATTTAATTTTGCCACCTATTTCAAACCACAAAGACACCATATGCCTTGAAAAAACTAACCACTCCTCTTCCATATCATTGACATCCTTTATTGCAGCTTACATGAAAACAAATATTATACCCTGTCCCTTTGCCACTTAATCAATAATGCAAGATCTTCCCTATATTACTTCTAAATGTCGCCCGAGGCACCCTAATGCAATCAAAATTAGATTTCAATCGCTAGCTATTTGGAAGCCGAAGCTGGAGCAACCTTTATGAAAGGCGCGGGTTATTCGCATTTCAATATTTTTTTATAGATGATTTATGAAAGTATTTCCATTATTGTGCTCATATAGGACTGATAGTCCAACCATACTGAACGAAATGATATTAAGGCCATCGATAAATAGTGTTTATAAACAACACAACAAGAAGACCCCAGCACCTGAACACGAAATACAAAGGAACTAATATTCTTTTTCCAAATACCTCTCACAAAAAATTATGAGCAATGATTTGGTCTCTCTCTCTCTCTCTCTCTCTCTATTTCTCTCCCTTAGTTGTCTATTTTCTTCTTTCTCCTTTTCGTGTTGTTATTTTTCTTCTTCTGCTTCTTCAGCATATCCTTCTCCTCAAACCATGTTTGCTCTCCTACTTGTTTTCCCCCCTAGTTCCTCCCTTCGTAGAAAGATAATTATACTCAACAGATTCAATGCTAAATTCAAAGCGCATAATTATATCCTACTTCACATATATCGTGAGACTATATACAACTATGTCAAATGTAGTAGTAGTATTGTGGTTAGTGTTACTTTGTGTTCAACTTATTGCAATCGGAACATTTTATTCATTATAAATTCACCCAAACAACTATGAATTTCTATAATCTCACTTATAATTGAATCTCTCCCATATCTATAATAAACTTCTATTCGATTATTGCATACAGCAATAATGATTGAGAATGACATTATCTTCCCATGTTTTCACAAAACATAATCATAGAGAGCATCCGTCAGCATGTGGCAAAGTCGATTTTTTTTTCATTTCTTTAAACGAATTCAAAAGTAAAATTTCAACTGTTCAATGAATAAAAGGAATTTAAATATAGTACAGTACAATTTTACTCTCAATGATAATACATTCTGTTCACTATAATCAATTATTTTCTTTCTTTTGAAAGAGACGACCCAACAGCGAGACCTTTATTACAAAGAGTCCAAGGCAAGGTATAAATCCATCATTGGAAAAGCCTCTTTTATACAACATAGATATAAATCAAGCTTGTCAGCAAAATAAGGATCATCACATTTCGACAAAAAATAAATATTTGTTAACATACAGTGCATCTTTCAGGATAACGTGATCTAAAACAAGTAAAACGTGATTGGAATAGGCCTACAACGAAACAGACAAAGACCACGTGATTTGGAAGGTAAATAATGAAGAAACAAAACTATTTTCAATGCTTCATTAGAATACTGAATGTAATTATTGTAATCACAAAGACAAATAAAATATCAGCCTCATGGCGCATCAAAGGCATATTATTTGGGACAATAATCTTGGATTTGGGCATTGCCGTGATATTCATGATATCTGTAGTAATGGTAATCTTGGCACTTCTCGTCAACAAGTCCACACAACTAAATATTGGGATTGCCGTTGGGGTAAGTTCACCAAAGTATTCGCGATATAATTGTATTGCAATCTTTTTCATCATTAGTTTTGTACCATGCAATAAAATCATACATTATTAATTAGTGCATACGTATGTTCCTGGAGTGGGACCTCAAGGTTGTACCTTGGTACCGTAATCATTCTTCATCCATGTGAAATTCTTCAATGTTAGAATACTCGTAGCAAAGTCATGCGCTTTAAAGAGTTCTCTGAGTTTCCTCAATACTGTCCTATCAACGGGTGGGTGTTCCAAGCCCTTGGTTGACCGTAGACACTGCTTGAAAGGTTCTGAAAGACAAAAGAAACCCTTTTCTTTATCGAAGTAGAATCTACTGCTGTTAAAGTAACGCGGAACGTCGATAAATTGCTCTATTTCGTTGAGAACAGTGACGGGGTTGTGGGTGAAGTTGTCGCCGTCGACGAAAAGGAATCGTGAGCGTGAGAAGAGCTTGAGCCACGATAGAATATATTTATCATACATACTGTGAGTGATGATATCTACGTTTGTCCTTATACGACCGGAAGATGTCGTGATATATTTCTCAAATTTACTAGAGTTGAAAGTCCTTTTGGCGATCACTTTGGCTTCCTCAGTGTCCACCTGAAATTTGTCTTTAATTTTGTTGAGCTGCTCGAAAGTGAACTCAGATATTGTTCTCCTTACTGGATTGCAGAGAATTACAATGAACTTGGTGGTTTCTGGTAAGTCTGATTTAATACGTCTGGCTGCTTCACTTGAAAAGAAATACCCTGGAGACTTTTCCATGCCAACTTGACCAGTTGCTGTAGGTCTCATGATCTGCACGTACCAATCAAGTCCTTTCTTGTAGTTTTGCGTGAAGAATTTCGCCTCAGCTTTCTTAGAAAAGACAACACTTGGATGGGTATCTAGAAAGACGCGTAAAGCTCCGGTGCCACACTTCTTGGTGCCCAGGACAACGACATCCGGTAGACGTTTCTTGCAGTCGTTCATCGTCAAGTACTTCTCTGGAAGCAACGCACGGGACCCATCCTCATGGCGCCTGTGACAGGTTCTGACGTAATCATCAGGAATTATCTCCCGAACGGACTGATTCTGTTGTCTTGTCGAAACTGCTTCAGGATGACTCAGTGCAATGAACGAAAGTGAGCACGTGAGTGTTACTACTGCAAGACCGATAGCGAACCGATTGGTCATCCCGACTTTCCGGTGAAATTTGGTAGGAACCCCTAGTTTCATGACGTGGTCTTCTGGCCTCTCTTGAGGTTCCACAAGGTTCATTTTGCTACCCCTTCTACTCAAATTCAATGTTATAGAATGGAAGAGGCATCATAAACACCAATGGATCAGCACACAATTTATATAATTTCAGCACTATTATTAAAGAAATACAAACAGCTGTTGTAAGGCAAGTTCACGTTTGTCGATATATAACCTTTTAATAAGCAGCAGGATTCCACCATCCTCCTCACTCATTCATTAAGAGTCCCTCAAAATGGGGAACGATCGATGGTTGAATTCAAAAGGATTTATTTCCAGTCATCAAACTAATCCACTTCAGAGCATACTGGGACGTTTTAATCCGATCTTCAATTTTAAGAGCACGATCCTAGCCCACGGGTTACCATCGTGACCTCCTCTATCAGAAGAACTGCGGTAACGGCATCGATCGCTTGTGGTCATCCGATGAATCTTCTTAGCTCCCAGACCCTAACCTATGGATGGGAAGAGAAAAAAAAAGAAAGATGATTTTGTTACTGTTAATGGATGGACTTCACTGTTTAAACAGAAGGGGAAAATATATTTCTGATTATCCATTATTATTTTGTTTTTAACTTAAAATATACGGAGATAACATCTGGCTTATTCCATCAGTGTTAGTGGCAATAAAGATAATCTTCTTTTATGCTCATAATCGTAAAGAGACTAGATGTAATAGGCTAATTGCTTGGCAGATTATTGTGGAATTGTAGTCCCACTTAACAGATTTTCAAAATGGCTGTGTAATTCTAAAAAAAGAGAGCTCATTTCACTTTTCCGTTGCATTAAAATGTTAATTTCAGAACCATGATAACAATAATCAGTGTTGCAAGACCACTTGGCATAACCTCCGAATGATATCGTGAGATCATGCTCTTTCCCTTATATTAGTGACCTCAGTGGACTGACATGCATCCTACACTATGTTAAGACACCACTACAATACCCAGCATCAAGTGCAGAACGAGGCCTTATCAGAAGCGCTACATCGGGGGGAACGGTCGTATTGACGCCAAAGAGTCAACCGACATAAGTGCAATATGCTTTTTCACACATGCACCCACGCTCCATATAATTCGATATGTGACCGATAGATCGGAGGGGAAACAAAATGAAGTAAAGTAGTGAGGGTGCGAACTCCGTTTCTTATTCCCTCATCTAATCACAAATAAGATCATGTCTCAAAAAGGCGGTGAGAGGACTATTTCTGGATGTTGGAAGTTAATTCAAACAAGAAATTGTCTGATTGGTATCAGAAGGTCGCAAACTCCTATGAAAACCTTTAAAATTGTTACGCCTTTCTGTTTCTCAACTTCATCAGCATGATCAGTTGGTGAAGGGTGCAGTTCACATTAAGAACGCAATGCTGATAACATTTCAAATCACTGTGTGGATTGGGAGTTGGATTCGATCTCTCCTGTTCAAAACGTTCCATCTCATTAATGACATGAGAAATGTGACACTATATTAAGAGAAACGGATAATTTGTTTCATTATCTACCCATTTATTATTTCATTAATTCATGAGTTTCACATTCATTAATTGCTTTCCTTTTCTATGTTGAAAGTATTTTCATTATCATTATTATTTTGTTTAGGGGTGCTACCCGAATGACATTGCACCCCTCCCCTCTCGCCCCTCTTATCTTCGTCTCTTTATCATTCTCTCTCTCTCTCCCTCTGTTTCTGTCTCTCTCTCTCTTTCTCTGTCTTACCGAATAAAATTACACATAGCTAGTCACATTTTTATCATATATGTTTCATCGGTAAAACAAATTATCTATCAGCCTCTTCCATCAGATACATAATATCCCCGTTGACGCCATTATGCAAACATGACTGATATGAGAAATGAAATTATATGCGAGTCAGCAGACTAGCCCACTCGTTACTTTGGCTTATTGTATTACATGCGTACCCAATGGCCCTTCGTATTTCACAGTCAAAACAAGGCCCTTCAAATGCTCACCCATTGGCCTTCGAACATCTTAAATATCAACTTAAAGGTATTGTTTAACTTTGTGAGCAGCTCATTTAAAAAATTATCAAACCAAGATGAAACATGACAACAAGTGCATGTATTAGAACTAATAAACCCTGAAAACAACCATTATTGAGAATGAAAAGCTAAAACTACAAGGTAAACCCCGATTTTGTAAATAGGCGTCTTATAGACGCCTAAATAGATACACATAAGTGTATGGGATGAAATTAAGATGGTGTTTCCGGTCACCTTATATTTCAATTTTTGAAGCACTGAATAATTATTTTCGAACGCAATTTTTTTTCGGCTTCATTTTTGTAACATATCACAGACACGGGTGACAATTGTGACCTTCTAGCTCAGATTTTTTTAAAAGTCAAACCAATGTTAACCAATCACTTTAATGTCTAATGGAGACAAAACATGTCGATGTGTATTCAAAAGGATGATTGATACAAAAGAGAACCGTCGTTGTGTAGCGGTTCTGACTCTCGCCGTGTGTCGTGGGTTCGAATCCCATCGCGACCTAGCGTCCTTTGGCAAGGCGTCAATCCACAATTTGTTAAATGGTTACCCGGTTTGATGCGAAGCCTATGCAGTATACCTAGCAACTGAGTCTTGGAACGTTTGTTGGATGCTCCTCAGGGAGTGGATAAAGTGAGTTATTTTCTCATTTCAAGATAGATTGTGACTTACTGATACAATCTGAACAATGAAAGGGAGTAAAGCCTTGTGGTGTTTTTGCAGTGCTTCAGTCTCGTACTAAAGGAGTATAGAAGTAAGACTGGAAAAATGGACATAATCAAACAAAAATATGACAGTCGGCTTTCTGGTTGAAATTAGATCAAATGGGTTCCCAAAATAGATTCGACATAAGGTAATGCGGAACAGAATACAACATGCGAATAGAAATCATTAAGTAAAACAAACGAGTTTTGACACACGAACGATTCGTTGGACAAACAAAGTGATAAATCGCCCACGAAAATCATACTAAAATGTCACTTATACGTTAATGCCAGATACCATTTTCTATGATGTATACATGTTTGAAATCTAAATGTGATATTTTTTTCTTAAGTGTAAGAGTTTTCTTATATTTATCTGAAATTTCTATTTTGATTTTTTAACAGAATAAATGATTCGACATCAAATAGAGACGGTGCATCTCTATGAAAAAAATAATTAGAAAAAGACCCCGCGATAATGATTAGTCTACAATACTTTATTTATTTAGTATTGAATGAGATAGCCTTTGGACCCACCAAACATCCTTCTAAAAACTCGTATCTCACATCCTCATAACTCATGATCAAGGATGGTGCTGGAAATGAAAAGTATCTTCTTGTTAAGATAATTAATCTCTTATTTTGTTCTTCTCTCAATAATAAGGTGCCAATGTCAGATGATTAGACATGACATAATCTTAAAAAATGAACGGATCTGCAGTTCAATACAAGTTCAGACTAAGAACTCTCATCTCATCATCATCGTCACGTCAGCATTCGGTCGGTAATTGGTTTGATGAGGCATTAAGCCAGCGGGGTGCCAAAGGTCATGTCATGTCATATCAATGCCATTGTCAGGTGATATCAATGCCAATGTCAGGTGACATCTAAGTCACATGGCCAACGGCTTGCTGATCTGCGAACGCATCGCTCTGCCTCTTGTAACCATAGTAGCGGGTTCAACAACCGGTCCACTCCTCTGTTATGCTCATGATCAAGGAAACAATAAAAACAACAAAATGAAGGAAAGTTCGCGTGGATGAATGCTGCATACTAAAATGGTATATAGTAACGGTTCATCGCATCATTACACCTTATACACTAATCCATTACAACCAATTTAATACGGGAATGCTATACAAAGTGTCGATATGAACATGACCAAGTAGGCAAACGAATGCGTTGATACATGCATAATGCAATTGAAAAGGTCCGACTTATATTTTCGGTGTCAAAATTTGAGTGCTTGTCATGAAACCAGCTATAGCATCCCGAGAGGATCACATCCTACGGTGTTACAATTACACCCTATAGAGTTTGATAACACCAAAGAGTGTTGAAATGGAAACTAAAGGTGGTACAAAAATTCAATCTGGTGTTGAGATAATAACATGAAACTATAACATCGGTGTAAAATAATGATTGATTTATTCTTCTGTATGAACAACGCTTAACACCACAGTTTGTGCTTTGGTGTTATAATGCTGTCAACTGGGAAATACACAAATTTTGAACTAAAAATAAGCAATCTAGAAAGAGGATGATCACTGGTGACAAGAAAATCCAAGCGTGCTTATTGATGCTACATGCTATTTTTATTTTCAGCATAAATCTTTCTATCTAATCCCTGGAGAATATACATAATTCGTCTCCGGATCAAACAAAATAACATAAAAACGCTAATTGTAAAGAAAAAAACAGAAACATGTTTAATTCATGTTTTCTGATCAAATGACATTAAAACATTATCTCTATTTCAAAGAAGGGATATGTTTAAATTATGTTTTCCACGCTGCTTTATATTGCTTAGCACTTTTCTTTGTGTTACTGCGAATTACTGCTAATACCATGCTGATACTACTATGTACATGCCTATGAATACGTTTATTACAGAACTTACAGTGATTGAGTCCGCGACAAACTTATTCTTATCATAAATCCCCTTTGTAAAGAAAGACGCAAGACAAGCGGAGAAAAATTCTTTTCAATTTTCAAGAGCGCATCGGTAGAGATAGTGGATATAATCCAATACCCCCCCTTTTTTCTTTTCCTCAGTTATCATTCCTAAGTTATTTCAATGATCTCAGATTCATCAAGGGAATAGCGCGGCTTCCTAGCCCAGCATGCATGCCAGTCGCTGCCTATTGCACGGGGTCGTTTCTTGCCTATCACCCTGATACCTGCTACTGGGATTGAAATGATGAAGCTCAAAATAGAACGCATCGGTGATGCGCCTTCGGGATGCACCGAGTCTAACCTTTTCCCTCTTTCTTCATCCCTACTCTCAAAAATCCTTTATACAGGAGACTAAATAGCGAGTAAAAAGCCTTGTCCCTGAGTATCTTCTGTCGCTGTAATTGAAATGCATGCCTTCGGTCGCATGCGAGGAAAGTGCGCGTAGGGATATGCATGCCACCTCGGGGTAAAAGGGGCATTCCCGCTGTACACTCATTTTATCATAAGGATTATAAAACATCCCTCTTACTCTGTGAGTCTCTGTCATTCGTGTCAAGAAGTGTTGACCTTTCTCGTTCCATTACTGACAAGGTAATTTTTTTATGGCAGCGACCAGGTGAAAAATAAATGACATCCTAGTTCTCTTTTCGTAAAATGAAGACAACGGAGAAAGGACGTTGGTGAAGATAGCAACATGGCGGTGGGGAGAAATATTAAATAGCAAAATAAGTATAACGAGTTGACAGGTCTGTACGTGTGTGATGGCGAATTACTGGAATTCATATGCCATGTCTATAAGGAAAGCCAAGGGGTGCGAATATTGCCGAGGCGTCATTCTCGAAGGGGCGCAAAAATATTCTGTGTATTCGTTTTCATTTTTGGTCAATTGATTTCGAGAATAATAGGTGGGGGTGGTGGAGGAAACTACATTTTATTTTCCAAACGCCAGAGAGCCGAGTATTAACAAAGGTAAACAATGAATCTATCACCGTTAATGAATGGGCTTGTTAATATTATAATTTTAGAAAATTCAACATAAGAATAAATACCATTATATAACAACAAAAAGGCTGAAATCTTAAACATGTTCGCAATCGTGACAATAAAAATATATAAAGTTCATTCATGGTCAATAATGTTTTTAAAAAATACTATGATGGAAATAATTCTAAATGAGTGGGAGATAATGGGCAATGATTGCTATTCCGATGTAGTCAGTGTTCCTTAGAGCATGTACAGAGTAGAATCTAAAACGGTTTCAAGAGTGAACTAAAGCTTTACCCTTATATCCCTTGATTTCGCCCCTTTGCAAAATGAAGCTCATGTTTTGGATGTGAATTTAACAAGTCGTATAAATTACCTATCAGCCACCAATACATTAGTTCCTCACTCCAGTTCCCTGTCTCCGTCTTTCTATCTCTCTTTTTTTCTTCTCCATTTCCGCTCATTTCACAAAAAGAAAATTCTCATTTCTTTCCTCTCACACCCTCGTCGACATTCTGTCCCACGACCTCCCCCCCCCCCGCTTTGCAGGTCTGTCTCTCCCGCTCTCCGTCCCCCCCCCCTTCTCCCTACTCGATGTCATTCTCTCTATCATTGTCTCCATCCTACGAGGGTTGACGTTCAATTTAGAATGTTAAGGTGATGCTTCCCTATTCATTCAAGGAGCAATGATGTCGGGCGAGAAAGCATGACTTATTTGCGCCATTTTGACTCCAGAGGACGTAGATGCGGCGGGGGTTCGTGCACACTCCTGAATAATTAAGGTTTTGTGGTGTATGGTCCTATATAGCCTAAAGTCTCTTGCTTCGACCCCATGCCCCCGGGGTTCGTTTCACGAGACGATCATAGGACAAAGTTCATGGGCATCCCACAAAACAAAAACAAAAATAAATACATGGCCACAACACAAATGCCACAACCCTTTTCAGTGTTGTCATAGAACTTAACTTGCTCGTTGAAACAGCAATTCAGACAACCTTCCGCTATCAGAATTCTTATAGGCAGAATCTTCCTTATCATTCTCGGATAATTAATATTTAGGGGAATCTTAGATTTAAGTAAGTCATGGCTGAAGTTAACAAGTTAACCGAAAATATTACACTATATATTGCATTTTAAAGGAATGTTTGAATTATTTTACCGTTTACCAACATGAACATGATCAAAGACTTTATTTACTGTAAGTTTGCAATTACTAAACGGTTAAACTGTAATGACTTATAACAGCTAAACTAACGGTTATACCTCTGTCACATTTGCTCTACAGCGGCCGTACGGCGAGTCGATAACAGCCGTTTTATTCATTTCTATTTAAACCACCTATGTATACATGTAGCTGCCATTCAAAAAATGTTAAAACGGCTGTTTTCGACTCGCCGATGACTTAACAGGTAAACGTTTATTGAGAATACACACTAGATCACCAGAGATGTTCGTACAAACAAACGGAGGTAAATTTAGGATTGAAGAGTGGATGAAAGGATTCATCAAATTGTTCACTATCTACTAAAAATGTTGAAAAATCGCTTAATCTTTTAATTGGTAAAAATGATGAATGCAGACGAAGCCTAGATTTAATACTCGTGTAAGATAGCTAGCACAAAGGTATATAAAATATGCATGAAGTAAATTGAATGATTGGATCGTTTGTCTATCCAATATAGATTTTAAAGTATTGCTTAAACGGATATCAAACCTCAATCTATTTCAATGTCGGTACACTTTAAAAGCTGTGGTGTTAAAACTGACACCAATTGGTGTTAATAGAGGACCACACCCTGAGGTGTTAAAGTTACACCCTAGAGATTGAACGAAACATTAAAGAGTGTAAATGTAACAACCAAAGGTGATGAAATAACACCTATAGGTGTAAAACTAACACCACCAATTTAACACCGGTGTAAAATAACTGGTGTGGTCATCTATGTACACCGGTTAACACCACAGTTTTTGCTGTGTAGGATGTTAAAATGATTAAAAGTAATTCTTCATATTGAAAATGCTTCATGTGCCATGCAGGGAGCTAGGAATTGTGCATTTTATGCTCAAATAAAGTGTAGAGATGATTTTATTATTCGACTATTTAAGATATAGCTGAAGAATTGCATATTAGAAAAACAGAATTATTGGCCGACCAAATGTGAAATGTTGCAAAGATTTATTTAACATGATTACATTCCACTGTTTCAGATATAGCTTTACGTATCCAAGGAGCGATTTATTTTACTATCTACCGAAGATGTTGAAGAATCGATAATTAAAATGTCCAAACAAGCAAAATTTCATTGGCTAACGATGGTAAAATACTGGATTTAAATCGAGGCCTTATAGCGTGTGGATATACCTTCACGGGGGAACATGGCCGTACGCAAAGATAAGATATTTGAATATTATTGACAATGTAAATTTAGTCACTCATCAATATTAAATAGACCGGCCGAACGTCAAAAAAGGGCTCTAGATAAGGATTTGACGGCAAATTTGTTAATGCTTGGCATCCCAGCTAAAAAGTCTTGCTAAAATACCCACGAATAGCGTACGGTTGGATGCCAAGCACACTTTTGGGTGAAAGTGTCATTAGCGTGAAATGTGAAAGGATGTCAAAAATCACGCATTTTTATGTTTTGACGGAATAGGTAAAAAAATTGGTTATCTTTGATACGCGATCCTTTTTATTTGAATTTTCATATAAATGATAAATATGATGAATAGGCCTATACATTTCAAATTTGAATATTACACATACATATATGGCGCAGTGAAACATAAAACCGCGATTTCCTCAAAATAAAAGTTTGTGAAAACTATCAGTAGTATTTTTACACAACTCAAATTCTTCGATTTAAATGCGTTTACCCATTGCATGTATAGTGTAGAGTTCTCAATTATAAGATGGAAGATATCTCATTTTAAGTAATCCGAAGGGGTTAATGTATAGGTGCGCATTTTGAATTAAAAATTGAACATACCGTACGTTGTGTACAAAATTATATGTATAAAGTACATACTAAGAGTCTTTATACTTTGGAAGTTTGGATAGCAAAATTGATCATTTCGTGGAATTCCAGCTTAAAGTCTTGCAGAAATACTGGGGAATAACGTACGGGCGAATGCTAAGTGCACTTTTGTGTGAAAGTATTATTTTTCGCGTAAAATCTGAAAGAATGTCGAAAATCACGTATTTTGATATTTTGACGGAATATGTTAAAGTTTTTTATTACATTTTTTTATTTTGATATGCGATCATTCTTATTTGGGGTTAATTAAAATTAAAAGTCTAATAAAATAATATACATTTCAAATTGGAATATTACACACACCCACACACAGATATGGCTATATGGAACACAAAATCGTGATTTACTCAAAATAAAAGTTTGTGAAAACTATCAAATTCGTCCATTTTAACGCGTTAATCGAATAAACACATAATCATTGTCATGTCGCATATAGCGAAAAAAATTTAAATAAGATGTAAGATATATTATTTTATGTGATCCGAAAGAGAACAATGTACATTTACCGGAAGCGCATGTTTTATGAAGACAAACATGTTACATCTATATTGCACATAATTATAGATCAGTGCAATACCCGTCATGATTTGAGGATTATGTTTACGTTTGTAGAGTTTGAATTTCTTGCTATTTCCATGAATTGAAGGGTGCTGAACGCAAATCTACCTGTGTCGACATTCATAAATAGGTCTGATATTTCATTTGCCTTACTATGGTAACATTAATTTTTATAAGAATATCTATATCCAAAAACATAGAAAATGTATGAAGACAATTGAATAAACACTTGTTTTGAAGTATTCATTCAAAGTACATATTATAACTTCAGTTATTGGATTAGCAATATGTGTAAAATGGCCATTGCCACGGCAATACCTATTTTTTGTGTCTCGCCGTCATAGTAGAGCAGGACTATAGGGGCAACCTCTCCGGCGGAAGAGACGGCAGTGTCGATAACAGCGTCATCAACCTTGAATTCTTAATCAAGGTTAAGTTTTTGAAATGTCATCATAACTTTGAAGGTATGGGTGAAAAGTTCATGACACTTACAGAGTATTCAGGTATCACTTATCGTCTTGCATGAGCTTTAGGTCACATGATTAAGGTAAAATCATATATACATTACACGATATTGCTCTAAAATAATACCACTGTGTCTGTGACAAGACATTTCTCTTGTTAGAGGCACACTACCGAATTGCTTCTTAATATTGGACTGTACTTGTTGGAATATCAATGCCTTGCTCTACCGTGTATACTGCAATTACTTAATTCTCAATCTCTGTAGGGAAAACTGAACAATTGCCTGACTCTTTGCTCTGATTGTAAGCTCAGACACCAATGATGATATAATGTTTCGCTATGAACTTTTGAATTTGGGATGCATTTTACTGTTAATATTTATAAAACGTGGATTTGGTTGAATTGGTTTTCACAATGATCTACGACTTTGTTTACAACCACTTTCTGTTCTTCAGATTTTGAGTGTTGTTAATCATGAGCATACGGCCACAACAAGAATTTTTTGTTTGTGTGCTGTTTTCAATAACAGTAATGTTAAAACTACACTGCCGGTTTTAAAGAGGATGATCATAACATGGAGTAGCTCCATGTTCATACCAAGCATTGTACACTACAGCGTGTCCCACAAACATGTTAATGGCACTTTAACTTAGTATAATGTGAAATTACATAATCTTATTGTATATAATTCATGTAATCATAGATAAGCATTTTCATAAAACTGGCTTGAATTTCAATATCGAGTAATGTATATTGACAATATACATGGTATTTTGTTAGAAAGTTATTTTTTCCATAAAAATTCAAAGATTGCCATCATAATAGCAAATTCTTAATGGTCATCTGCAATGAAAACGTATAAATTCATTCGCTAGACACTTTAGGTTATATATTTTTTAATGGTTAAAATGTAATGATACACCGGAAACCGGCTATTTCTGACTCAACTATTTTGGAAACGTTTGTAAAAAAAATGTGAAGGGTGATTATAATCCCTTTGTCCGTTTATACTTATATGAACTTCTCTCTTGCAGTGGGTTTACAATTTTACAATTGTCAATCTAGGGAAAACCGAACAATATCCGGACTCTTTGCTCTGACTGTAAGCTCAGACACCAATGATGATATAATGTTTCGCTATGAATTTTTGAATTTGGGATGCATTGCACTGTTATTTATAAAACGTGGATTTAATTGAATTGGTTTTCACAATGATCTACGACTTTGTTTACAACCACTTTCTGTTCTTCAGATTGTGAGTGTTGTCAATCATGAGCATACGGCAACAACAAGAATTATTTGTTTGTGTGCTGTTTTCAAAAACAGTAATATTAAAACTACACTGCCGGTTTTAAAGAGGATGATCATAACATGGAGTAGCTCCATGATCATACCAAGCATTGTACACTACAGCGTGTCCCACAAACAGGTTAATGGCACTTTAGCTGAGTATAATGTAAAATTCCTAAATCCTATTGTATATAATTAGCATTTTTTCATACAACTGGCTTGAATTTCATGCGATATTGTTCATGAAACAAAAAGAGATGAGTCTTCTTTCAGATGAGAAAACCTCTCAATCCAAGTTTCGTTATTGAGTTGAATAAAGTACGCACCCAATCACGTCTTCATTATTTTTTAGATTTCCGGCCCACAACTTGGGGGAAATAGGGAAATTACTAAATTTTATTGTATATAATTTATGTAATCATAAATTACCAAAATTTGAAACTTCGAATAAGAATTTCGCATATCAAAGGTAGTCAAACATATATATTCCGTCAAAATATCAAAATGAATGATTTTCGACATTCTTTCAGATTTTACGCTAAAAATGATATTTTCACGCAAAAGTGCACTTTTATACACCTGGGGGGCGTTTCATGAAAGGACTTGTCGGACGTTTTATCCGACAAGTCCCATTTTATCCGACAGTTACCATAGGAACAGTGTCTCTCAGCCAATCAAAATCATGAAAAGATGTCAGATCTGACAACTTGTCGGATGAAAATATTGATGAAACGCTCCCCCGGACGTTATTCCTCAGTATTTCTGCAAGACTTTAAAGGAAGGAGTGAACTGTGTGTAGTCTCTCATTGACTGTGTGTTATAGATGCATAGTCTTAAAATATACGTTTTCAGATATCTACTCATACTACAGATAATAAATTGAACTATAATTGTATTTGTATAGAGAAACTAAAATCTTTGGAAAGGACGGGTAATTGTTATTATTGTTCTACTATAACTACTGCGGTATAGATATATTGAGTAGTTAATTAGCATGTTATCATTCAAGTGGGTCTATATTACTAGACTACACTAGCGTTTTGGGTCAGGAAACTGGCCAGGTATGACGAGTTGAGGAGTCGAGATGGCGCTATTGGATCGCATCTGCTTTAAGCTTAGATGCCAATAAATGGCAAATTTTGCTATCCAAAGTATAAAAAACTCTTAGTAAGTACTTACACAAGTAATTATGTACAATAATGTACGGTATGTTCAAGTTTTCATTCAAAATGCGCACCTTGTAAAATACACATTATCTCCTTTCGGATAACATGAAATGAGATATCTTCCATCATATTTGAACATTCCTTGAGTATTTGTGGCATTAGGACATTTAATATACATTCCATGGATAAAAGAATTTAAATCGAAGAATTTAAGTTGTGTAAAAAACTTCAAACTATTGATAGTTTTCACAAACTTTTTTTGAGGAAATCGCGGTTTTATGTTTCATAGTGCCATATATAATGTGTGTGTGATATTCAAATTTGAAATGTTCATTCATAACTTATATTTTGAAAAAATAAAAAGAATCGCATATCAAAGATAATCAAACATGTTAACATATTCCGTCAAAATATCAAAGTAAGAGAGTCAAAAGGGGCCTAAGCTTTCGATCCTAGCAGAATCTTCTTCGGAGGCAAAATGACCAAAAATATCAAAGTGCGTGAATTTCGACATTCTTTCAGATTTTACGCTAAAAATGACACTTGCACGCAACAGTGTGCTTGGCGTCCGGCCGTACGCTATTTCTGGGTATTTTTGCAAGACTTTTAGCTGGGATGCCAAGCATTAGCAAGCATTAACAAATTAATTTTGCCGTCCAAAGTATGAAAAATCGTTTTGGCCGATCTACAAGGTCTATATAAAGCCAACGATCATTTTTATTTTCCATTTATATCATGCATATTCTGGGCGCGTAAAAAATTACACATTTACTCTATAAATCTAGTCTCTGTCGTTGTTTTTTTTTTTTAATTCACAGTTCAAATTATTGTAACCCTAACAGGAGTTCATGCATTATCACAAACCACACATTTGGTAGATTTGTTTTCACGTAAATGTCTTTCGTTCTACAGATCTACATTATAATATTCATCCATAATTTTTCTATATACATGTATATATAGGTCATAATTATTTTTATTTTTCTTGAGTTGCTATTGCTTTCCATAGATTATTAACACGTTCCCATTATTCATAGCTCATCGTATAAGCCAATGGAACCAATCAAACGATTCAATAAGTCGTTGAAACGAGTTAGTATATATCGTGGGAACAATTTTCTATCTATATTAAAACCCCTTTTTAATAAATTAATTTAATACAATTTTTAGCCACTTTTACGACTGCCTTGTACCGGTGAAGTCACGATACAAAACAAGAACACTTTCTCGATTATTCCAGAAACATTAATTATTCATTTCAAAACTAATTATCTCGTGAATGGCACCATAAATTGCCAAGATTTTCATCCGAAAATAAACGCATGAGTCGAAACAAGATATTAATGTGAACTGGAAGTCGACTCCTTGTGAAGGAATTGAATTATTGATGAAATGTCTAGTTGTTGTCTAATAAATGGGGCACCTTAGACATAGTAGAATATTGTGAAAAGTAGTAAAAGAGACTCATTAGTAACGCATGCGCTGTCTTCATTGTGGCGATATAACTCATGTCGAAACGCCTCATTTCCTTTATATGGATTTTTTGCGCCATCGACAGTGATGTGTTGTCATTTGAGTTTGTAATGTTATTCAGGGTGTCGAGGTCACGCTCTCTCTTTCTCTTTCTTCCTTCTTCCCCTTCATTTCTCTATCAATTTATCTGACTTACTTCATCTTTAACGTTCCATCCCTCCACCCCCGCTCTTTATTCGTTTCCATTATTTCATAGACGAACATAATACGTAAAACAATGCACCGCATTCCAGTAAATTGTGAAATATTAAGTCAGGGGCGGTACCAAGTTGATTTATGGGAGGGAGGGGCAAGATGACATCAATTTGTGTTTTTATGATAATGATAAGAAATATGGGTATTTTCTCAATCATCCTTTCCCTCCCTTATTCCTTCTTTTTTTATCATTTTTCCATCACTTTAAAACTCCAAGAGGACGGCCACTCCCCTGCTTCTCCTGCAGTGATGTTCCTTCATTAACCCATAGCACTGTGAGCAGGTGTGTTCGAAAACAGAATGCTCCCCTAATCACTGCGCTATATAGAGACGTTTGGTAATAGTGGTGACTTTTTTTCCCTGATTTCTAAGAAAGGATGAATGCTTGTAAGCAAGCAACTAGAGGACTGACGGCTTAAGGTCCTCTCTATAAGGGACCTGGTAATGAGGATAAATGCCTCGCCAAACAAAGGGCACTAGCGCACCACGTGAGAATCGAACCCGGGTCAACAGAATCCGAAACCCCCGCTCTACCAACTGAGCTATCGCGCCTCCGTCTATTACTGTTCAACGGACAAATGTTTATCAAGACATTTTAGGCTCTGAAATATAACTTTACAGGGCTATTTTTTTTTCAAAATAAATCTCAATTATGTCGTATATTACAGTGTTGTAACCCAGATTTGAATCGAAATCGATGCAAAAAAGTGCTCTTCGACAGCAGCAAGATATCAATGCTTTGTCCCTCGGAGAGACCAAAAGTCGTAAGTCCTCTTGCTGATTAATTATTGTAAGCAGCCTTGCATGTTTAAACAGTTAAGAAACAGGTGAGAAGGGTAAGGAGAGTTTTATGACTAACATAGAATACTACATTGCCCCTTATTTATTCCTCTAAAGACAGTAAAAATGGTAAATCAGATGTTTTGGGACCCCTAAAGCGCTGTATAAAAAATGACTATGATCACGCATGGAAATATTCCATGAATCAATAGATTTTTTTGTAAATACCTTTCGTGAATATCAGTTGATCACGACTGTGGCATCAAACGAGACCATGGAGGCTGTTTATTGGGCCATTTCCGAGAACTGATGATTTCTTGTGTATGCCTGCATTAAATGATACAAAATATTTGAGAATAGAAAATCAGTAAAAATGACGCATAAGTCAAATGACACAAACAAAAAAGATACTTTGGCCTTTAATAGATGCTTATATTCACCCGACGACGGTCATTGCAATTCACGGTAAATTTTGTCGAATTTGTATTTGAAATATTCAATGCGAATATTCTTTCATTTGCATTATTCACAATTTCAATAAAGCTGACTTTTTAGAGATCTCTATTCTACTGTTTTTTGTATGATGAAAACTAGAATTTTCTCCTGGTAGGGACGCGGAGTCTAATTTCGTATTGATTTCAAAATGAAGGGGTGCTGAAATATTCATTTTATCCCGGCGAAAAAACTGTCGTTGCCTCTTTTCTATATGGGTAAGCATCGGCTTGAAAAAAAAAACATACTCTTTTTCTCTTTGCCTGCTAGGTAAACGTGTGATGCTTCTATTTCAATCTTCGTTCAGACTAGCAAAAAAATAAAAAACTTTTGCTATTTGGGGGTCTATTTGGTCCATCGTGGAAAACACATTTAGCAAATTTTATTATTACTGGTTTCTCTGCTAACAAAACGTCGACGTTTCGTTACCGGGCTTTCTGTTAAGGAAAACAGAAGACAATTGAAGATTGGAGGGGTTTGATTTTACTCCTTAAAATATGGATCAAGATTAATTGTTCGTGTGAACATTGTCTCAGAAGACGAGTGTCAATGTAACGTGTCCAGTGAACACGTTACGCTATATGAACATGATCTTGACTTAACATGACGTGTTGAGAATGATAAACAGTAAAAACGCTGTTTAGAATTTTTATACAACGCTGTTAACTATAATCTTACAGTAATTGTTTAAACAGTTTAAACAAGTGTTTAAATCTTAAACAACAAATTTTAATTTCAATATCTAATCTTCAATAAATTAAACATGATTGTTTAAACTGTTTAACAACTACTTGGTTCATATAGTAAACAGCGTTGTATAAATCGTAAACAGCGTTTTTACTGAGTAAGGAGTCAAACCCTGATCCACTTATTGTCAACCATGGATATGGGAAGGAGTATTTTCTTAGGGGATTGGGGCGGCAAGAAAACGTAAATGGTTAAGAAAGTTTGTGATAGAGTGAAGCGCCCGAGCTCATCATTTGGGGCGATTTCAGCTTAGTTTAATTAAATACAAGGTGCGCACAAATTGGGAAGTATTTTGTGAAAATTTACGTTAAAGGGAAGATTTTGAGATTTATCGGGGCACCCCTTCTCCTCCTCCCGTTTAAGGCAATATTGTCGGCCAGCATGTTCTCATTGTTATGGGGATATTAGTTTTATGATTACTTTCCACAAAACGATTTTCTTCACCAGTATCATTTTCTACATCACTATTAATCACTGTTTTTATGTTTACTTGTGAAAAATGTAAAATAAATTCAAATTCAGTTTCAATTTCAAACAATAATTTCGCTCAATCGTAATCAATCTCAGGCGTGATTCTCAAGCTGGATCGCTGTCTAGAATCTCTTTCATGCAAATTTAGTTTTAATTCAGTGTGAACGACTCCTATTTTGGTATACTTTTAGATAAAAGATGCAAGGTTAAAGATCTTATGCACGAAGCTCAAAGACACCTCGAGTGGTTTGCCCTTTCCCGCCAACCAGCAAAATGCCTCAGTTGACTGTCTATACGTTAAAAGGAGAAATCCTACTGAGACATATATACCGATAAAAGAAACATGTACCCTTTCATCGATAAGTACGTATAGGTTACATTCTCTAAAAGATACATGAACACTCTTTGACACCATTAAATAGATGTGCTCCCAACAAAATGACATGTGCATTTTTTCAAGAGTACAATCAGAAAATAATGTTCGTATAACTATGAATAAATTGAGATTTAGTATAATGCGAAAAGGCTATATCATGTATATTGTACGCTTGTATTTATTGGAAGTAAATTTTAATTTCTTTGTCAAAAAACATGATGATACAACTTGGTACTTGATATGATATGGAGAAGTTTCTCCATCACCAGACCCTAATCTTGTAAGAGCAATCTAAAGAAATCCATTTTGAACAAGATAAATGTGTAACGTAGGCTAGTCTTATCTATCAGATATGATAATGTAGCCTTTGTACGTATGTGTTCAGACTCTAATTGTTTTAGTTTGTTCTGGATTATGTTACTTGTCTTTTTTTTTTCTTTTTTCTTTATCAATGTTGTTGTTTTATTTTTGTTTGTTTGTTTACGATCATTTCTAATTATGTAAATATTGTGATTTCTTGTAATTGATTATTTATGAAAACAATGAAAACATAATTAAAAAAATGTATAGTCTTTTAAAACAAAATCTTGAGGTAAATTTGCCATCATATTTTATGGGTCAAAGGAAATTTCATATCCAGAACAGAGAGAACAATGAGAACATCCACTATCGACATGGGAATATAAACAGATGATTATTATTCTAGATATTGGGGAATTGTATATGGAAACAAAAGTGACATTTATTTCGTTAGTTTGTATTTTCAAAAATATTTTGGTTTAGTGTGAAATCAACGACTGGGAAACACTTTTCTCTCAGATAATCAATTGAATTTCAGATAGTTAGGACATGCACTGTCGAATGGGATATTTATGAAAATCTTTTTCGACTTTTCGTGTGCATTACAAGTCAACTTAATACAGGAACTTTACCAAGATTTTTTGAGCATTTGGTTTTTATAAGGGATTATCTTGTTAATATATCCATGTTATGATATAGTTTGATGAATGTTCTGAAATAGAATGCCTATATCAAAGACGATAGACGTGGTCACTAACATACTTGTAATTTCATGTATATGCCTATACATCATTAAAGGTTGTGAATCTTGAAAGCCTGCCGCCAGATGTCCATTATGCATAACAACAGATAAAATGTATACCAAATGTAATTTTGTAGTGTGTTTATAACTGGCAGGTATCAATACCGCATAACTATGTATTCCCAGGAAAGAAACATTCATAAATTGCATAAGTTAGAATCAGTAAACATTTCTTTTCCATAAAATATGTACGTCTGCCAGTTTGATCCCATACGCATTGATCTCATATCATCAATGTCTAGTATCGACTTTATAGAAAAACATGCTCTCGATTTACTGATTTTACCGGTATGACCCGTCCATCGCCCCCGAAAAAGGGACGACAATATCTTCGGAAGATATGAAATAACTCCTTAACTTGGCGTCTCCCAAGGGTGTCATTTTTTAGCCTGTTCTCTTTTATTTTCCACCCCGTCATAATCATTCCCAGTACCCACCACCATTATACAATGCGGACAATAATGCATTGGGCAGGTGACTCGCCAAATGGAAATGATCATCTAGGTGTAAATGGGGAAAGGGCTGAGGCATGCAAAAAGCCCATCACAATTCCCCGGCCTAATACACCGTCCAATTTCGTCTCATTCCGACGGGATGCTATATGGGGAAGGAAGCGACCTGAAATGTTGGTCGTCTTTTCATGTATTTATGATGAGATCCTATTTACCGAATGATCCTCTCTGTGGTGTATACGGTGGTTGGATGTGACGGTATGGGAGGGTATTTGATATCTTATTTCCCTCCCTGTCTTCCTAGGATTGTTTACCTCTTTTCTCGCTGGTAAATATATTTTTTCTGGGGTTGCTTTCATCTCGCTGACTGCATCCTTTCTCTGTTCATTATTTTATTATCCGTTTATGACACCCCTCTCACTCACCTCCCCCTTTCTCCCCCTCTCCTCCTTTTTACTCTCTCTCTATCCTACCCTAAAATGAACATAACTTACATTCACATCTACCTCTCTGCATGCCCCTTCCCCAATTTCTCTATCTAGTTCTCTTTAATTACTCGCTTGCTCTTTCTCTCTCAATCTCTCAGTTTCTATCCCGTCTCTTCCTCATTTACCATTCACCATCATGCCCACATTCATATATCAAGCTTTATCAAAACCCCCTTGCACCCTCAAAAACATCTTTTAAACTTGCAAAACGCGATATGATATAACAGCGCCTCGGGAGAAATCCATTCTGAAATTTTTCATGACTCGCATGTAATTTAAAACACATCCCATGTGACAGGTAACGAATCTTATACTTGAAAATACTGTCATGATTTAACGAAAATGCATCGAGAGACGAGTCATTGCACAAAGCGCATTAATTTTTCCAATAAATCTTGTTTGGCTCGGGAGGGAAATATCAAAATAAGTTTGTGCGATTTTCCAATTTGCTTGGAATGTTGCCACCTCCTCGCGCCAGTTATTGGAAATATTTACATGAAAACATTGATATAAAAGTACAATTTTACAACAATTCAACATTTAAATTAGTAATGATACAAAGTTAAACGAACTTTATCTCGAAATTTAGTATCTTCTCTCTCTTTTAATTATATTTTTTATTATGAGATCAGATCATATTAAATAGATTTTTTAAAAGACTACATTATCATGTCTGATCGATAAGACTACCCTACGTTACACATTTATCGTGTTGATAATGAATTAATTTCTGTGGGTCTGGGGATGGAGAAACTTCTTTAATAATATATGTTTTTTGTTTGTAATTTATTGTAAATATTCTTCTCTACACTCTGAAATTATATCGGAGGATGACAAAAATCAAAGAGCTATGAACTTGAATAGTTTCTTGATAAAATAAAAAACGTTTTTTCTTTTATCAGTATACTTTAGAAAACTTAATTCAAAGTTGCATCTTATATTCCTACTCTACCAGGTGTCCCCCCCCCAAAAAAAAGGGGGTAATTGTGGATTTAACGAACTTCGCTCACAAGAAGTGTTTTCGGGGCAATCGTCTGTTCTAACGAAGAGAACTTAATATAAAGCCCAAGTCAGAACTGAGGAAGCATCAAAATCACAAGGCGTTGACAAAACGGTAACTAAACCCCGTCGTTTCGGAGTTTCTTTTTTTCTGTGACACCTGGTATAAGAGGTTTCATTCTATTTAAGATATTCGTTAACCAATGTTTCTTATACAATCAGGGCACTTCGTGTTAAGTGAATGACTCCCGGGACTTAATAAATTCATGAGAACCAAGAACGATTATTATATTACTTAAAATATAATTGCCGTATCTCAGTACCCCTCTGAAATACTTGAGCAAGCGAAATTAATCAAAATTCTCGCCTTCCTCTCGTCTTTGCGCCTGTTGAAATATTCCTCGCGCCATGATGAAATAAAGATGATCGCTTCGAGCGTGATATTCAAAACAACTATACTCCAACAAATAAAAGCAAACAGCGTTTTGAGACAAGTAGTCTAGCCCGATGAAATTCCAATTTGAGATAAATGCCCCATCGCTATCGTTTCCGACGGAGAATAACACGTATACACAGGCGTGCTCATCGTCATCAAACTTTGTAAAAGCACTTCGCGTAGGCGGTATTAATATTAGCCAAAGAAAAGACTTATGTATATTTTTATCATGAAATCCGTAACGACATATGTAATGCTTTGAAGTTCCTTCTTTACGTCACCCAAGCGTAATTCTAACACTGTGAACGTCATGTCCATTTCGTTAAAAAGGACATCCTTTGCCTTTTTTCTTATTGACTTTATTCCAATAAGCTTTGAAAGCTAATACAGAATTGTCAATACGAAGGATTAAAACTTCCTGAATTTACCAGGTTTTTTAGTCCTCGAGCAGCGAAGGTTAGGATGGAAATCGTCAAAAATCAATATGAAATTCACATTTTCAAGATTCCTCCTATTTTGCAATAAATCGTATGTGCTTTGGGACTGAGATGTACGTGACAAATGTAGAATCAAGTAAAATTAGCTCGTTTGCTTCATTTTTTTCAAAACATCTCTAAAAATGGAATACCGATTTCGAGAGTTGAAATACATTTATGCACTGAATGCATTCTGAAAAAGAAACAACATAATCACATGGAAATGAACATCTTTTATAATATTCTTTCTGAATGAATTGACGTGGAACCGTTTCATAAAGACCTACAAGGGTTGTAACTCTGTCATTACTGTACTGCGCTTAGAGACTTCTGATGAAATAAGTGTTAGGCGATATAAGCAAGTATGATTATTATTTTAATAATATTATTATGGTAACTACCATAGGAATCTTGATATTGATTGGCTGCTGTACATCTTATAAAAATAGAAAAGTTATCATCATCATCGTCTTTATGCAACGGGTATCTGGTATCAGTGCTCTTTAATGATTTCGTTTATTTCTGTTTCTATTTATCTTATCTAAATTATATGATTTTGTGAGACATGTTTGATCTCATTTGTTTTGATCCAATATCATTTAGTTTGATCTAATCATTTTTCTTTAATCTTATACCGTTTGGTTTGATCCGATCTAATTTATTTTGATGTGATATCATTTAGTTTATTTTGATCTCATCAATTTGATCTCATTTGCTCTTATCTGACTTTTTTTGTTTTAATCTGATCTCATTTGGTTTGATCTGATCTCATTTGGTTTGATCTGATATCATTTGATTTGATCTAATCTCATTTTTGGTTTGATCTGATCTCGTTTGGTTTAATCTGATATCATTTGGTTTGATATGATCTCGTTTTGTTCAATCTGATATCAACTGGTTTGATCTGATCTCGCTTGGTTCAATCTGATATCATTTGGTTTGATCTGATCTCATTTGATTTAATCTGATCTCATTTGGTTTGATCTGATATCATTTGGTTTGGTCTGATCTCATTTGATTTAATCTGATATCATTTGGTTTGATCTGGTCTCATTTGGTTTGATCTGATATCATTTGGTTTGGTCTGATCTCATTTGATTTAATCTGATATCATTTGGTTTGATCTGGTCTCATTTGGTTTGATCTGGTCTCATTTGGTTTGATCTGATCTGGTTTGGTTTAATCTGATCTCATTAGATTTAATCTGGGATTATTTGGTTTGATCTCATTTCATTTGGTTTGATCTCATCTCATTTGATTTAATATCATTTGGCATGATCTTATATCATATGGTTTAACCTAATTTAACCTAAATCAAAAGAAGAAAGACTGTTGATTGAGCTGATGATAATGCACGTCTATCATGTCTATTTTCTTCGGCACCCACCCCCCCCCCCCCCCCACCAACTGCATTTTATCACCACGGTACCCCCCTGATACTTTATTCAATTTAATTTGATTTGATGTAATTTACAGTCATAACAATATTAAAAAGAGGGGGAATGGAGGAAAAGGGAAGACTATAGACAATATTGGGCTAGTATTATACTTACACTCTGCTCTGAAAAAAAGACGTCACCTAATCTTGCATCCTGGCATCCTTCATCATTATATACAACTACAAAGGATTGCGCTTTTTGTGGTCATTTCATATCGTATGATTTAAACCAGAATATACATCAATACTGTATACTGCACTAGATTCAAAGCAAATCAAAAAGGAGCAGGCAAATCCCTATACAAGTCATGTAGAGTAAGGAAATGTCGAGGCGTAATCCGGTAGAAGAATAGAATACGATTTACATGATTTAGAAGACACTTTTATCCAGCTAAACTGTTGAATAACAACTGTGCTATCATGTTTATGATAGCAGGAGTGTATATGAAACCTCTGGATGAAGGTATCACTGGGTATTATAAAGGCAGGTGATTTTATGTCGGAAAGAGGTGTATTCTTGTGACAGCGATTCGATATCACGTTTAAAAGAGAGATCGATCACCCCCAGAGTGCTTGATGTCAGCTCTTAAAATCGATGCTTGACATGGGAGGATGTAGAAGATCTCTTATGACGTTGCTCCTTCTCGCCATTACCTATTCTTCCCCCTCTCTCTTTCTTTCTTTCTTCTTTATTTCTTTTCCTCTTACTTTCATTCTCCCCTCTCTTCCAAAATCGTACCCCTGTTTTAAGATGTCTGAGATCTCGATGGACCTTTGAATTGCAATTTACGTTCGTCTGCAATTATGCACCTCCTATTCTCTTTCTCTCTCCTCTCATGCATCGTCTTTCATCATGCCAAATTCTGCTTATTTCCCTCTTTCCATTCGCCTTTTGTCTCCGTCCCCCAATCTCTTTCCATTTGTCTCTTCCTCAGCCTCACCCATCATGCCTATGATAGGTCCCTATCCGTCTGTTTGTCCCCAATCCCCCCCCCCCTTCATCCCTCCCCATAGCGTATACCCATTCGTACATACTTGCTTTCCCTCCACTTTTCTGTATTTCATCTCGAAGTTAACTCAAATTAAGTCATGTACTCAATTGATTTATTTTGCTCTTTTATACCCCTTTTCCACTAGGGCCAGGACAGCGTCAGGACAAGGCGCGGAATGTAATAATTGCAATCCGCGACCCTTCCGCAACCTGTCCGGACATTCCTGGGAGTGTCCGCACGCTGTCCTAAACCCTTCCTGATGTTCGGGAAATCAAAATTTGTCCGCATCCAAATTTTGGTCGAGACCAAAATTTGGACGCGGATATTGAATTCCTGACACCTTCGGGACCCTGTCCTGACGATGTCCTGATGATGTCCTGCCCTTCCTAAACCCTTCCGCGTCTTCCGGAAACCATCCGCAATCAGGTCAGCTTCAAGAAGGAAAGAAGAAACCATGCGGAATGTTTCAGGGACATGCGGATTGGAATAAGAAGGCAAGCGGACAGTTTCAGGAACGTGCGGACAGGAATAAGAAGGCAAGCGGACTGTTTCAGGAACGTTCGGACTGGAATAGGAAGGCAAGCGGAGTGATTCAGGAATGTGTGGATCCAATGCTAATATGTATGGAACGAGTACACAAGTAGCAAAAGCCATTTGTGGTCAGTGCACTAGATGGGGCAACGGGATAATACAAGACAAGAAAATTACAAAAAGTAAAGAAGTATGGGGGTTAAGGGGCCTAATTAGTATATCACTAAACAAACATGAGAACCTAATATATTTAAAGCAGTGTTTTAAACATAATTACGCGAGCGCAAAGCACGAGTTGATTTTTTTTTTTTGGGGGGGGTTACAGACTTGAAGGAGGAATATTTCAAGCATTTTCTACTGATCTGAAAAGTGGACTTTTCAAATATTTCTTGCAATAGTTAAACTGGCAATGATGCGAGCAGATTATTTTATTCTGTACTGAACATAAAAAGATGTTTCATGCAAAGTTTGATTATGAGCTAGATTATTTTAATGTACTCGACTGAAAAAAGGTACAGCAGGGGCAAAACGATTTACCCCAGGATTCATTTCAATCCCGCATGAAAAGTGCACAATTTCCACACCCTGGGAAGCATTCCTTGCATTCATCCCGGTCTAAAAATGGCGCTGGCAAATTCAAGCATACAATAACTTTCGCTTCCAACCGGGTACCCATTTAGCACCTGGGTGGAGAGTGGCAAGGTATGCAGTACGTCTTGCCAAAGAACGGTTTAGACCGCGGTGAGAATCGAACACACGACTCTCCGTTTACAAGGCGGGAGTCAGAACCACTACACCACGACTCTTTACAAAAAATAGGCTTTCCTGAAAAAAGTCGTGCACAGAGCATGGTTCTCTTAAACATGAAATATGAGACCAAAGTATTTTTCGTAAAAAATGAACAGCGTGCACAATCTTCTTATGATTAAACTATTGAAAGTATGAAGCGTGAAATGGACCATTACTTTTTACAAATTGAACTAGCTGAAACGCAGATATTCTCCCCGTCTGCAGGTCTGTCAATTTCTTCACTCTTCTTTCTTTTTTCCCCCTCTTCTTTGGTTACTCCATTTTTCCTATTTTTACGCAGTCAATAGGGCGTAGCGATCGCATTCGGCCTCCTGGAATTGCCCATTTACATTTTCTTACTTAGTCTATTTCAATTGGTACAAGAGGAGGCAAAGGCGATTAGACACTGGATTCACATTTTCGTCTAAAAATTAAAACTGATATTTCTAATCTTACACTTTCATAATCTCGACCAATTATTTTCTGTTCATTATCGCGATTTTTTTTCCTCGGTTCTATTTCAACTTATTTCATTCATCTCCTTCGTTTATTCCTATTTCTTTTGTGCTGTTTGTATATCTCTTTAATACTGGGAGGGGTAAGCCAGCAGCAGGGAGAGGAGGGCCGCATCAGCACGGCCCCCCCTTTTTCTTTTCCACCATATCATTTTTTTAAGTTTCCCTTTCCATTTCACTTATTTTTCTTCTGTTTGTATTTTCTTAAAGGGGGAGCAAGACCACCTCATCCCTTGATCCGCATGTGCCTGTCGAATGCAATTTGCATCCTAACTTCCTGTTTTCTTCCTCTGTTGTAATATAAGATTAGGCCTATGTATTAATTTGTAGAAAAATTATAAGAAAGTAATGTTATAAAGAGAGCCCCGACTTTGCTATGAACATATGCAGTCTTTTTAAAGTTACCTTAGTTGAAAAAAATCAAGATCCGAGATAATTTATTGTTATGTATAAAAATGCACAAAATCTGCTTTCAAAAAGTGAATACTACATTACACCGCTAACACACTTTCCTTTATCCTACATATTTCAACTATCAAATAATGCGAGCGCGAAGCGCGAGCTGAACATTTTTTCCTACCTAAATACTGGGAATTCTAAGCACCTTATAAAAGCATGAACAGGAAAGGAGTGACTATACACTTGATGTGAGCGCGAAGCGCGAGCCGAAACGAAATTCGACATATCACGTTTTGTAAATCAGGAAAAGGATGGATAATTGGATAGATGGATAATATTCCTACATTAATATTAGTAATCTGATCTGAAACTGGCACAAGATTCGTATCTAAATAAACATGCGTGCGTGTGTTTAGATCCAGACCTAGAATCTGGACATTCTAATTACATTCTTTATTATCAATAATAAGAGCGCGATGAGCGAGCTAAAGATATTTGATTTTCAGATCTAAAAAAAAAAAAGAATTTAAGCGCAGTTACGAATTGGATATTGATCTCGCTTAATAAATGATGCGAGTGCGAAGCTCAAGTTTATATTTTTATCATTACATATATTTTGAGTTGCGACCGTGACATTATAAGGACATTTTTTGTCTTCATATATTATGACTATGATGACTATCTTCCTAAGCGAGAGATGAAACTTGTCGATATTCCATTCTGAAAAAAAAACGGACAATGATTATTAGGAAATCATGAAAATATTGTTACATTACTGATTAATCAAATGAGGGCGCGAAATTGATATTAAGGTCAGATAACTGGACATTTTGTAATCATGAATAGGATGCATGGGTTGATATATTTTAACAAAAATAATGCGAGCGCAAACTGTGAGCCGAAAATTTTAATAAACTGTCATTAAAGAGGAATTTAAAATAATTTGTTACAATTGATACAGGTATACATAACTCCCCAATCAAAATGCAAGCGAGCAGCTTTAGCTGATACTGTTCACAATCAGACCATCCTAAAAAGGGATATTTTTTAAAAAATTATGGAATACACGAAGAGAATAGTTATTTGACAAATCAAATAATGCTAACGCGCAGCGCGAGCGGAAAATGTTCATATTTAGACCATAAAATATAGTCATTTTACAGAAAACTATAAAATCTATTTGTAAATCAAACAAATTGAAAACTTAATGTCCGAGAAATGTTTTGTATATATTTACTTCAAAACGTGATATTTTAAGCTCAATATAAGTCTATTGAGCAAGTCATACATCTCATAGATTAGGCATAGATTTAACATAGTGACATGAAATCCCCCCTCCCCTCATCTTATATAATTCACTCGTCTTTCTCCTCTTGTTTTTCCTCTTCGTTTTCTCTTCTCTGTTCCCTTCTGGTTCTTTTCCCTCTCTTTCCATTTTTTTTTCTTTTTTGCTCGTTCCAAATATTGGGGAGGGGGGGCATTTGATATCAAATGCCCCCCCTTCCAAAAGTGAGGGGACGCGTCGCCCCTGTCCCCCTGGGATGTCCACCAATGTATGCAATTTGATTTGAAATAAAAGAAAATCCTATATAGTCTTCGTAGTCGAAGAAAACCCAAATAACACCCCTAAATTCATTTAAAAAATATATGGATGATAATTTTCATGGAGTATTCGCAAGTTGTCCGATTGTCCTAGTCCTTGAATTTACCACTCGTGACGTTGTCCTAAATGTCTCCGGTTCTGTCCTAATACGATCTGTATGCTGTCCGCACCGAACGCCGACAATTTTTTTTAGATAATCTTGTGCTAGGACAGTCCCGGGAGTGTCCTACGACAATACGCAGACAGTCCTGGTTGTGTCCTAGGACAAGATCATTTGCATAATCTTTTACGGAATTTGGTTGCGGACAGCATGCCGAAATGACAAAAGTAGCTTCCGCAACCCTTCCTGGTCTTGTCCGCGCCCTAGTGGAAAACCGCCTTTAAGGCGTTCGGTGCGGACAGCATGCAGATCGTATTAGGACAGAACCGGAGACTTTTAGGACAACGTCACGAGTGGTAAATTCAAGGACTAGGACAATCGGACAACTTGCGAATACTCCAAGAAAATTATCATCCATATATTTTTTAAATGAATTTAGGGGTGTTATTTTGGTTTTCTTCGACTTCAAAGACTATATAGGATTTTCTTTTATTTCAAATCAAATTGCATACATTGGTGGACATCCCAGGGGGACAGGGGCGACGTGTCTCCTCACTTTTTGGAAGGGGGGCATTTGATATCAAATGCCCCCCTCCCCAATATTTGGAACGAGCAAAAAAGAAAAAAATGGAAAGAGAGGGAAAAGAACCAAAAGGGAAAAGAGAAGAGAAAACGAAGAGGAAAAACAAGAGGAGAAAGACGAGTGAAGTATTATAAGATGAGGGGGGGGGGATTTCATGTCACTATGTTAAATTTTCGCTCACGCTTTGTGCTCGCATTGCCTAATCTATGAGACGTATAACTTGCTCAATAGACTTATATTGAGCTTAAAAGATCAAGTTTTGAAATAAATATACCAAACATTTCTCGGAAATTAAGTTTTCAATTTGTTTGATTTACAAATAGATTTTATAGTTTTCTGTAAGATGACGATATTTTATGGTCTAAATATGAACATTTTCCGCTCGCGCTGCGCGCTAGCATTATTTGATTTGTCAAATAACTATTCTCTTCGTGTATTCCATATTTAAAAAAAAATATCCCTTTTTAGGATGGTCTGATTGTGAATAGTATCAGCTAAAGCTGCTCGCTTGTATTTTGATTGGGGAGTTATGTATACCTGTATTGTAACACATTATTTTAAATTCCTCTTTTATGACAGTTTATTAAAATTTTCGGCTCACGGTTTGCGCTCGCATTATTTTTGTTGAAAATATATCAACCCATGTATCCTATTCATGATTACAAAATGTCCAGTTATCTGACCTTAATATCAATTTCGCGCCCTTATTTAATTAATAAGTAATGTAACAATGTTTTCATGATTTCCTAATAATCATTGATCGTTTTTTTTTTTCAGAATGGAATATCGAGAAGTTTCATCTCTCGCTTAGGAAGATAGTCATCATAGTCATTTGAAGACAAAAAATGTCCTTAAAATGTCCCGGTCGCAACTCAAAATATATGTAATGATAAAAATATAAACTTGAGCTTCGCACTCGCATCATTTATTAAGCGAGATCAATATCAAATTCGTAACTGCGCTTAAATTCTTTTTTATATCTAAAAATCAAATTTCTTTATCTCGCTCATCGCGCTCTTATTAGTGATATTATAATAACGAATGTAATTAGAATGTCCAGATTCTAGGTCTGGATCTAAACACACGCACGCATGTTTATTTAAATACGAATCTTGTGCCAGTTTCAGATCAGATTACCAAATATTATTATTAATGTAGGAATATTATCCATCTATCCAATTATCCATCCTTTTCCTGATTTACAAAACGTGATATGTCGAATTTCGTTTCGGCTCGCGCTTCGCGCTCACATCAAGTGTATAGTCATACTCCTTTCCTGTTCATGCTTTTAAAAGGTGCTTAGAATGCCCAGTATTTAGGTAGGAATGTAAAAAAATGTTCAGCTCGCGCTTCGCGCTCGCATTATTTGATAGTTGAAATATGGAGGATAAAGGAAAGTGCGTTAGCGGTGTAATGTAGTATTCATTTTTGAAAGCAGATTTTGTGCATTTTTATACATAACAATAAATTATCTCGGATCTAGATTTTTTTCAACTAAGGTACATATGTTCATAGCAAAGTCGGGGCTCTCTTTATAACATTACTTTCTTATATTTTTTCTACAAATTAATACATAATCATATATTACAACAGAGGAAGAAAACAGGAAGTTAGGAGCAAATTGCATTCGACAGGCACATGCGGATCAAGGGGTGAGGTGCTCTTGCTCCCCCTTTAAAAAAATACAAACAGAAGAAAAATAAGTGAAATGGAAAGGGAAACTTAAAAAAATGATATGGTGGAAAAGAAAAAGGGGGTGCCGTGCTGATGCGGCCCTCCTCTCCCTGCTGCTGGCTTACCCCACCCAGTATTAAAGAGATATACAAACAGCACAAAAGAAATAGGAATAAACGAATGAGATGAATGAAATAAGGTGAAATAGAATCGAGGAAAAAAATCGCGATAATGAATAGAAAATAATTGGTCGAGATTATGAAAGTGTAAGATTAGAAATATCAGTTTTAATTTTTAGACGAAAATGTGAATCCAGTGTCTAATCGCCTTTGCCTCCTCTTGTACCAATTGAAATAGACTAAGTAAGAAAATGTAAATGGGCAATTCTAGGAGGCCGAATGCGATCGCTACGCCCTATTGACTGCGTAAAAATAGGAAAAATGGAGTAACCAAAGAAGAGGGGAAAAAGGAAGAGTGAAGAAATTGACAGACCTGCAGACGGGGAGAATATCTGCGTTTCAGCTAGTTCAATTTGTAGAAAATAATGGTCCATTTCACGCTTCATACTTTCAATAGTTTAATCATAAGAAGATTGTGCACGCTGTATATTTTTTTACAAAAAATACTTAGGTCTTTTCTTTTTCGTCCTTGATGTTTAAAAGAAGAAAGTTCGCGCTTCGCGCTCATATTTTATGTTTATGAGAAACATGCTCTGTGCACGACTTTTTTCAGGAAAGCCTATTTTTTTGTAAAGAGTCGTGGTGTAGTGGTTCTGACTCCCGCCTTGTAAACGGAGAGTCGTGTGTTCGATTCTCACCGCGGTCTGTCCTTTGGCAAGACGTATTGCATACCTTGCCACTCTCCACCCAGGTGCTAAATGGGTACCCGGTTGGAAGCGAAAGTTATTGTATGCTTGAATTTGCCAGCGCAATTTTTAGACCGTGATAAATGCAAGGAATGCTTCCCAGGGTGTGGAAATTGTGCACTTTTCATGCGGGATAGAAATGATTCTTGGGGTAAATCGTTTTGCCCCTGCTGTAAATCGTTTTGAGCCGTTCTGAGAAAAGCGATATTTATAAGCTTGCTGCAATTTATCATTATTTCTTATTAATGACACCTCATTCCTGATCAAACAAAGTGCTTAAAATGTAATAGGAATATAAACTTGAATTTCAGTTTGGAATCTAGACCTGTATAATTAATTTTGTTATGATATTTGTCCTATTTGTAAAGTCAAGCGCTGCCTATACGGTCCTTATTTCAGTCGAGTACATTAAAATAATCTAGTTCATAATCAAACGTTGCATGAAACATCTTTTTATGTTCAGTACAGAATAAAGTAACCTGCTCGCATCATTGCCAGTTTAACTATTGCAAGAAATATTTGAAAAGTCCACTTTTCAGATCAGTAGAAAATGCTTGAAATATTCCTTCTTCAAGTCTGTAACCCCCTCCCAAAAAAAATCAACTCGTGCTTTGCGCTCGCGTAATTATGTTTAAAACACTGCTTGAAATACTAGGTTTTCAGGTTTGTTTACTATATACTAATTAGGCCCCTTGACCCCGTATTTCTTTACTTTTTGTAATTTTCTTGTCTTGTATTATCCCGTTGCCCCATCTAGTGCTTTTGCAAATGGTTTTTGCTACTTGTGTACTCGTTCCATACATATTAGCATTGGATCCACACATTCCTGAATCACTCCGCTTGCCTTCCTATTCCAGTCCGAACGTTCCTGAAACAGTCCGCTTGCCTTCTTATTCCTGTCCGCACGTTCCTGAAACTGTCCGCTTGCCTTCTTATTCCAATCCGCATGTTCCTGATAAAATCCGCATGGCTTCTTCTTTCCTTCTTGAACATGTTGAAGCTGACCTGATTGCGGATGGTTTCCGGAAGACGCGGAAGGGTTTAGGAAGGGCAGGACATCATCAGGACATTGTCAGGACAGGGTCCCGAAGGTGTCAGGAATTCAATATCCGCGTCCAAATTTTGGTCGAGACCAAAATTTGGATGCGGACAAATTTTGATTTCCCGAACACCAAGAAGGGTTTAGGACAGCGTGCGGACACTCCTAGGAATGTCCGGACAGGTTGCGGAAGGGTCGCGGATTGTAATTATTACATTCCGCGCCTTGTCCTGACGCTGTCCTGGCCCTAGTGGAAAAGGGGTATTAAGTACATACATTTCAACTCCTCCACCTTCCCACACTGCTCGCCCTCTATTTATCCACCCCGACCATAATCATGACTAAACACTAGTTTATTCAATTTGAATGGGCTATTAGTAGTGATTATTTGAAATTGCATTCACGATATCTTCTCTCCCGGCACCCGGGGGATACGACTGAAATTCAATTTCAAAGATATTACCAAAGCAATAATGGCAACACATACAAGAAAAATATAAACAAATCATTATATAACTATTAGAATCTAATTCAGAGACGATTTAAACCAGTCATTCATTATACTGGCGCTATATGTTTCTTTCTCCAACTTTTCTAAATTTATGTTGAAATTTTATGTGGAATACAATCAGAATTCGCCACTTTTTTTAATAATAAATGGTATGTTCAGTGTATTTTACTCACCAATCTTGTGTAAATTATTAATGTCTTCTTGCGTCTTCTTCTTTGAATGATCTTTATTCCCTGTTATGAAGAGGAGAAAACAACGAATAAAAAGTAGTTATTAAATTAGAATTTCTATGAATTTTTAAGTTAACTGTAATACGGTACATTGAGGGTATTACGAATGATATAATGGGGGAAAAGAAAGAAAGAAAGAAAGAAAGAGAACGAGCACAAGTAAGGGAGGAATAAACACAAAATACAGTTCATGGAGAATAGACTGAGGTGGATCAATAGGTTGAGATGAAGGGAGAAAAATGAAGGGAAATTGGAGGGGACCAAAAGTTGATTACTTTCAAAATAGGGCTTTGTGCTGTTCACTTTACTCAACCTTTCAAGTTTGAATAGAAATGGGAACAAAAATGTTGAAAATCTGTCGCACTATGTACATCACAATTATGTTCGCAATATCCCTCAAAGCAGTTTATTATCAACGAAACATGTTTGCTCTCCATGCTTACTGTAGAGAAAAATGTATTTGAGTAATAGAAAGACGAGCAAATGTTTCCATAATATCATGTTGAAAAGGGCTGTTTTTTCACGTTTGTCATTGGAAATGTTATTGTCCAATTCTGAACAGTCACAATAACAGACGCATGTATTGATTTACAGAAAAATTTGAGTTAGTATGTGCAAAAACAATATTGGAACCCAACACTGTAAAAAATATTGGGTAAATTTTTACCACCACGAGGGTAAATATGTGTCCAACTAATTTTGGGCAGTATTTTACCCAAGCATATTGTCTAGTAAGTTTAAAATAAGCAGCAATTACTTTAGAATGGGCAACATTTTCATCACACTGGATAATAACAATAATAAAATAAATAAATAAATGTTTGTTGGACACACAATTACCCCCATGGAGCGCTTTCACCCAATATTTTTTAGAGTGCACGAATAAAATGACAAGGCGTTGTTCTGATAAATAAAGTGTTATGTAATTTTTTGCTCATGATCGAAATCTATAGATGTCATGTATAAGTATATTAACATGGTCATGATGTTTTTTCTTTATGGTCTTTAGTAAACCTCATAGAGATCTATATCAGCACTGTAGATCCAACATGACCGCGAGTAAAGATTGAGCGCTAAGAGCCGTGGATATGAAGTTACTAATCTTCACCATCATTGGTTACTATTCTCCACTGTTTGAATATGCAACCTACGCAACATGTTCAAAGTCCAGATTTGTGTTTCATAAAGCTGTTCGTAAGTTAAGAGCGACTTTAAGAACGACTGGTGATGCTTTCTTGTGGTAAATGACATACAACCAAAATATTCATTGGCGATGGTTTACGCGTAAGAAAGGATCACCAGTCGTTCTTAAAGTCGCTCTTAACTTAAGAACAGCTTTATGAAACACCCACCAGATTTGTTTTTACTGAATAGTATAGGCATGTGTTATGGTAGTTATTGTGTTGTTCGTGTTTGCGGTGGTGGCGATGGTAGTGTCCTGTTAGTGGTGGAGGTGATGATGATAATGATGATGATGATGATGGTGATGATGATGATGATGATAATGAATGTGGTGGTGGTGGTAGGTATGTCGGGGGTGGTGGTGGTAGTGGTGATGATGATGATGATGATGATGATAATGAAAATGAAGATGAATACGGTTTTGGTGATGATGATGATGATGATGATAATGAAGATGAATACGGTTTTGGTGATGATGATGATGATAATGAAGATGAATACGGTTTTGGTGGTGGCGGTGATGATGATGGTGAATGTGGTGGTGGTGGTGGTGGCGGTGATGATAATGATGATGATGATGGTGGTGGTGGTGATGATAATGATGATGATAATGAGGATGAATACGGCTTTAGTGATAATGATGGTGATAATGATGATGATGAATGTGATGGTGGTGGTGGTGGTGGCGGTGATGATGATGATGATGATGGTGGTGGTGGTGATGATGATGATGATGATGCTGATGTATATAATGCTGCTTCTGCTGATGGTGATGAAGAGTATGACACTTGACAACTGATATGAAATAATTCCTCTTTCACATAACAAAATTACACTGTAAATGTGCCATAGTGAATATTGTTTTTACAATAATGTGCTGTGATGATGATGGTAATACTAATTTTGATAATGATAAAAAATAAATCAAAATACATACAAAAGATAAATTTAAAAAATTGATAATGATCGATGATTTCGATGGTGTACATGATAATATTAATGACAATAACAACCATGTCTCTACAAACAATTTTTAAAAATAGTCGTTGATGTCATTTCGAGGGGCGTTGTTATGGTAACAACAGGTGGAGGACCGGGAGGGCAAATTATGCACCCCACCACCGTCTCCTCTTTTCAGGAAAAACAAAATGGGTTTGGTGAGTGAAGAAAAGGGGGTGTGTTGTTGAGGTACAACATGGTCCTCTGTACGGGAGTGTGATACCCCCAGGTAAACTAAACATTATCCTACTTTTTGTGGCAGAAGTTTGGTGAATAAACACCCTCTAAAGAGGGTTGAGCGGTTTTCCGCCAACCCACCTCTCGGACGGGCTATACGATTACAGCAAAAATCGTGATTTCTGGTACAAATTTTCAGCCTCGCTGTGTCGTTCTATTATTAAAGAGGTTAAAGTTTAGACGTGAAATTATGTATTCCTCGAGTACAATTTTGAATTCGGCACGTATTATTTTTGGAAAAAATTATGTTCATCAAAGCAACGGTACACGGAGCTTAGAAATGGGTCAAATCTCGGGGGAGTTTCTGTATGGCAAACATGTTCCGAATGATCCAGTATTTTGTTAATGAAGTTCATAGATTAGAAGGAATAATGTGAAAACTCATCGTGCTTTCTATACCCAAACAGATCTGGGGCACCCACTTTTCTTGGATATTGTTTGCCCTTTCCATATTTTATGAAATGCGTACTCCTTTTGCCTCTCTGGTTCGTCGAAGATAAAATGTTTAAGAAAATTTATGCCAACTCGGTAAATAATTTCCAGTGAAAAGAACGTTTTATGAATTATAAATCAAATGCGATAGATCCATAAGCCCTTTAATTCGAAATTCAGAATTATACAGTATCTAAAACTAATTAATTAGCAGTGTATTATCCCTCAATTCCTAGAAATCTTATGTGATTTTTGCTGAATGCGAATGCCCGCATCTCCGCACATTTTCATAAATTACCATTGACATAAGTATATACTGGCAAAAATGAATGCATAAAATAAAGTAAGTGCCAAACAGAGTTTAATGCATGAAATGTATTCCTCCCCTAGATCAGTTCATTTTGTTAATTCATAATATCCTGTTCATAGTCATGACGGGAGAGGATCCAAATATGCTAGCCAAATGATTGCTCATCACATTGGGCGAAGACAATAACCTGGTTGCTGCTACTCATCTTTGAATGTCACATAATTCACAAGAATAACGTTTTATTTGTTTTAAGGTGGAAATTCGTCTCTCCAAGGGTTGACTGGGGCCTAAAATGTTCCTATAATACCTCATCAACGCGGTTTACACTGTTTTGTATTAAAAAACATGGACAAAGTTGAAATTTCATTATCATTAATGATATCATCCAACAGCAACAAGGTATAACTGATCATGCATTTGTAAAATCTGTTTAATACTACGTAATCGAGATTTCCGTATATACATGTAGGAAGCAGTTGCGTGTTATATAACGTTTTTAACGTTACATGTTACAAATACATTTCGGTCTTTAAAATTAAACCACAAGAATGAAAACATATCCTTTAACGTGACATCATTTTGAATATCATGCACATAGCACTACAAAATCGTTTAACCGTTCATACGTCTATCGATTTCCCTCCAGCCTATACAGTGAATTTTCCGATGTCACAGTATCATTCCACTTCATTTCGCCTATTTTCTCTTTCCGTCAACATCTGCATAACGTGACATAAAGCTAAATGCCGTGACACCTTCTCAAAGTGTATTGGATTTCTTCGCTTGGATTAAGCCAGCATCTTCGGGAGTATCATTTGTATTTTGCCAACATAACACGATCTAATGCGTTAAGACTGTGAAAGCATGTATTTCCTAGGCAGGTGCATAGACGAAATACTTGTTTTCGTCAACCTCGATTTTTTGTTTCTTATTTTTTTCGTCTATCCTATGTACGTCGTTTTATCATTTTATTACCTATATTTGTTAGCATTTGTGATATAGATTTTTTTGTCCATTTTGGCGTCGGTCGGGGATGCAAAAAAATCATTGTGGTATTCATATTAATTTTGTTGTGGTCCTGAATAAATTATGTCAATAATATATTAAGTAATGTATCTTTATTATTTTGTTTCTTATCTTTCTTGATTTCTTCTTCATCCTTCTCCTCTTTTTCTTGTTTTCTTCTTGTTTTGTCTTTTGTCTTTTTATTCTCCTCCTTCTTCTATTTCTTTTCTTCTTCTTCTTTTTCTCCTTCGTCTTCTTCTTTTCCTTCCGCTTCTTCTTTCTCTTCTTCTTCTCCTCCTCCTTCTTCTTCTTCTTCTTTCTTCTTCCTTCTTCTTGTTCACCCTCTTCACTGTGATGCCTCGATGCCCCTGATTTCAACACACCATGTTCATGATGTTGAAGCCTGCTAACTGAAGTTTTGTGAAGCAGTAACCACATTAACTATTAAAAGTATGCAATTCGTGACAATGACCTCATGACTAGGCCTGTACATGTATTACAATAGTGGTAAAGTTTGTAATGAGATTACTGTACCAATGCCATGCAAAGAACTGTAGAAATTGTACCTTTGTTCTGAGGACCGTTCTGTATATAGTCATAACGGTCATGGCTAATTGTTTACGTCATCTTAAAATCAATTTAGTTACCCAGGTCCCGTGTATTTCGTTTACATCAAATCATTATTTACTTTATAATTCTTTCTTTTTCTCCAATTCATCCTTTCATGCATTCATTAATTCATTCAAGCATCCTTACGTTCATCAATTTATCCATTCATTCGATTTGTAATTAATTCATTTATTCATTGACCTTTTAATAATAAATCTAATTTGTAATTCCACTTTTTCTGTTTATTCGATTAAGGGACCCCCAAATGTTCGTTTTCAACTCATTTAAACATTCATTAATATCCCATTCCTCTATTCATTAACTTCATTCACTTTATTTATATTTGAAATAAATCAATGAATGAACCAATCGAGTCATCATAAAATAAGATTGAAAGATATTATCATCTCTTAGGTATGATGCTATAAAGTCTACTGCACTCTTAAAAATATTGGGTAGAAATGCTCCATGAGTGTAATTGTGTGTCCAACCAACATTGGGCATTTCCTTTCGGCATTTTTATTTACCAAGTGTGATGAAAATTTTGCCCATTCTAAAGTAATTGCTGCTTTTTTTAAACCTTACAATATGGTTCCGGCATTGGGTAAAATACTGCCCCAAATTCATTAGACACAAATAAATACCATCGTGCTGGTTAAAAGTTTACCTAATATTTCTCACAGTGGTTAACATGGTTAAGAAATAATATACTTATTCTCTAAAGAGTATATTGAAAATGAATAATATTAATGTACACTCAGGTGATCTGAAATATATAAACACCATATTCTTAACAAAACATATGGCCTGTCAGAAGTTTAATCTTCAATATCATGTTGTGAGATTTTGTTCCCCAATTTATCTCCCTTCTTTACATTTCTATAATTTTCTCCGTTTCGTTCATTCAAATAAATGCTCATTTTCATGCATGATCATTTTCTAAAGTTATTTCTATGGTATTACCATGAAGATTACCTTTAAAAGTAGGTATTAATCTACTTTTCGTGGTGGCTTAATCTCTGTGAAATAGAATGAAGTTCATTGTGAGAACTTGATTTGAAATGAAATTCATCATCGTCTAAATCCTGAATAGGCAAAGCTTCGCTGCAGTCGACTTCCATTTGACGGTTCTATTCGCGGCTTTGATGAAACGTGACAATTTGACCGCGATCGGTGAAAAACGAGTTTCTTTTTCCCAATCTTGAATCATGCAAGGTGCGTTTAACATCGAGTTCTTGTTATTGAATTGTATTCCGAAAGAAATCGTATAAAGATCACGTTGAGTTTTAAGAACTAAGTAGACGAAGCAGGGAAACCATGCAATCATGTAGATGCAAAATAATGAAACTTCGATAGAGCACCACATCAAACAAAAATATGACATATTTAACAATTACACAATCACATATTAAAACTTATCTCGCTACATTTCCCAGTGTGATGACGAACAAAACAGTAATTTTTGTTAGATAAGTTACGGATTGTGATCAGCGAAATGCAAAATAATACAATACATGTATATCCTGTGAAATCTGTATTTGTTTGTGAGTTTTTGTTTCTGATCTGATTTTTAACTTCGCTTAATAAAAATATACTTTGAATTTTCATGTAAAAAGAAAGAAGGGTACAGGTAAATCGAGAAGTGTTCAGTGATCATTTGGTAAAAAAACACTAAATGGTGGTTATGCTGTGTGAAATTCAAGTTTCGATAATACTTTTATCAGCCTTAAGTGTCATCTGTGTCTTAAATGAAAGTTACGGTAAAGATGACTCTTAGAACATGTCTACACGAAATGGGATACCGAAATGAAAGAAGGAGTATAAAGGTCTGAGCTTTCAACACTACTTTCGTAATATCCGTTTTCCTTTAGAGATATGAAAATATAATACTTTAATCCTGTAAGTCATATTATCATCATTCAATTAAGATTTTCTGTTTTGTTTTCTTGTTAGATCTTTCTTTACAGTGGTTGGGAAAATCTCATAAAAGCGTTTACCTCACGATAGAGCACACGGATTGTGAAAATTCATATCGTAAATAAAAAATAGCAATCTTTTTACTTGAAACGGAACACATCTTTTTTTCATACATGCACGTGTTATTTTTCAATATGAAATATAAACCCGGTACTCAGAGATGTTTAAGATCACCAACACGAACAATACGACAAAGCCAGATCATGAGTAGTGATCTGTATACTTGATCGAGTTTTTTTCTGATTCTGCAAATTATCTGACCTAGCAGCGAAGATCCGTCGTCTTACACATTAAAACAAACGCGAGAAGGTGTCCGACTTTCAATAAAACTTGCAATCACAACATTTTTACACAAATTATCTTCATTATTTGATGGGAAAAGACATCGCAAAAATTAACTCACTCGTGCATCATATTACATCATCCTCTTATAACTTAATGAGTAGCAGAAAAATTATCGGCGCCAGTATTACATGTATTTGAAACACGACACAATGATCTGGAAATGACACAAACTTGTATGCAACTTGGTCTTAAAACAAGACTTACAAATGGATGTACTCAGATCTTGATGATTGTCATAATATAGAAGCAGAAGTTAGTATTAATCACTTACTATATATATATATATATATAATATATATACATGACAAATACTACCATTTAAAAACAATTGTTTATAATTATATTTTCATGAATTATCGTTATAATGGTTGACAGCGAAAAAAATGAAAAGAATATATCGTTTTGTTGTTGTTTTATCTTAATCTCTTACTCCCCAACTCATCCATGTCATCATTGCCTCTATCAGTCAAGATCAGTATGTATTCAAATACTTTACATAAAACTGAACCCAATACTTATAGCTGTATAAAGATTGTCAACCTTTGATTGGCGGGTATTTATAATATCCCGCCAATGATACCCCACTTCGGGCCACATAATTGGTATCGTTTCACCGCTATCGCATCATCTACCACTATCGTTCGCACGCTGTCGTCTGCTTAGATTACCTTATTTGCTATTTGTGGTATCTGTTTCTTCATTTTTTTTCTTCAAAAAATGATTCGGTAGTTAGATCATCTCTGACGACAATGAATTATATAGATGATATGTGTGTTCTTGGATTCATGACGAGATACTGATACTTTTGTATAAATTCGTTTGACCTCTTTTATAGTGAATGGAACTATAATTTGAATAGACAAAACAATTTTGTGAATAAATTCCTCTCTAAAATGCCACCCAAACCGACGAAGCATGATGCCGTCTCTGTCCGGCGAACTTTTGTATGTCTAGACAGTCTTGTAGCCCTATATTCTCTCTAATTTGAGTAAAATGTTCAGACCTGCCGTCTTCACATGAAAGTCATATTTTTTTTCTGCTTTATCAACATAATTATACCAATAATGTCAGATAAAAATACATCTATGAAAACGGCGAGACTGTTTGGATTTTTTACATTTTGGCATGCGAGTCACTATTTTTTTCTTTAACATAGCACACAAGAGAGTTTAACAATTGTGGTGTAACACAAGTCATTATGAATCAAATTATCAATTTCTATCGATGAATGATTTTAAAGTTTTGTATATGGTTTACTGTTGAATTGATTGCACTTTTTAAATTGTTTTACAGGGCCCTGTTTATAGCGTGCTTCTGTAATTCAACTAAAATTTGGAGCTACTAACATGAAACAAAAGTCCGAGGATTAAGCCATGGATAAATTATCAGATGATGACGTGAAAGGTAAGTGCTAAACGTAAATATTCATCTTCATGTCAATTTGGTTATTTGATCGACGTCCTTCTGGCAAGACGTCAATCTCAGTGCATTTCACCACTCGCCACCCAGGGGTTTAACAGGTACCCAGTCATGCCAGTCGGATGTGAAAGCCAATGGGTATGCACAGCATTGAAGCTTGCGGGCTCTTGCTGTAATGTTCCGCAGGGGGTGGGCAAAGTGCATAAACTGTGTATTTCATAGGATCGCCGCCTTCCGGAAATCTTTTACATTTTTACTTAAAGTTAGATTCCACTTACCCTTTTTTGACAACACAATAAACGTTTCATTTTATGGATCCCGAAACCATTGTGAAGTTATTTCCTCTCCCTAATGAAAATTCAGTTTCGTTTCCTAAAACTTGACATCTGCACCTTTAAACACACACACATCGCCAATGCCACTGCTACAAGAGTATCTCACCATTGGCTTTGAAAATCCCTCCACCTTTCTCTTTACTAACATGATAATGTGATATCAACTGTACTATAGCATTACCTTCTCAGCTCATACCTAACATACCGAGTGCCGTGCAGACCCGGTGCGCAAACATTTGATCTGCTTTTATACCGTATATTGAGTAGCTAGCTTCAGACTCATGTAGCTTCATTACAGACTTCGGAATATTTTGCCCGTCATCTCATCCTAGAAAAATATGCTTCACTTAACTTATAAATACGAATGCCAGTATATCTGCGTTGCACACAGTTTTAAGCTGCTTCTTTGAAAAGCCTAGGTCGAACTAGTTGGGTTTAAAATTGTGGGTATACAATTTTGTCTTGGAATCAGGCTACATTTTTCAACTCAAGGAGCAAACAAACAGCATGACTTGTCTGAGATGGATTGCATATAGTCTAGGTGGTGCCTTTATTTGGAGCAATGGCTTTCTTATTTGAATATTTCTCAAACGGTTGCTAGTAACAACAGCAAAAATGTACTTGACTGTTGAATGCGTGTATACAAAGAAACGGTGGCTTCAAACTTACTGCTGCTCCATATTTCTAACTACTTGAACTGCAATGATCATAAAATGAAAATTATCAATGTTGCACTCATAATCTGATTATGATGGTTATATACACTGATGTTTCACCCCACGATATACACGACTCATTATTGTAATTTCCGAAGTAATGTAATCAGGTTTGACTCATCGCTTCATTAGAGCTATGATGATGATGCATTCGTTTGGCAATAAAATGAGAATGAATGTGCAGCGGATAATGCTATAGTCTTTATCATAGTTATATTGCTGGTAATTGAATTTGACTATCGTTTTTTATTCTTCAGCTGAAATTAACACCATCTAAAATTGCAATATGAAAGGGGTCATCATGGTCATGGCGTGGGGACGGCAAATTGGGTGATAATTAGATTGTAAGTTTACCATGAATAAACTTTCATACTTTGCCATCTAAAGTCATAAAAAGGCATATGAAGATCTTGATTTTGTTTTTCATCAATTTTTTTTCCTTTTTTCAAACTTTGTCTAAAACTTTGTATGAAGAAAAGTTCTTATGAATTGGCTATCAAGAAAGTCGTGTGTTTAAAATTCAGAATTATTGTCGAAATCTCCATTTTGTGGTCAGCCGAAAAATGACTTAATGGTTTAATAAAACCATTTAGTGTAAGTCTCTTAAAATTTAAACATTGTATACACCGAAACATTAATCATCGCCATAACAAAATTTCCTTCTTCGTTTCAGGTGATTAACGAGGCTTTCAGATGAAATAAGAGCCAAAAGCTCCACCAACAGAAGTAAAGAAGGTAAAACATTTAATAAATTTAAGTCATCGTTTGTCTCTACTACACTTGCCATCGACGTATTGAGGTGGAAAAGATTGATTCAGTTAAAGGTAGCTTATTTCTCGCTGCCTAATGTACCATTACCAGATCAAAAGATGGGTCTTTAGATAAAATCACCTGCATGGCTACATTTCGACGAAGAGCGCCTTACCATAGGTGATGATGTTTTCCATTCATCATTCTCTGCCCTACATCCCACTCACGTATGTCCATTCATCACTGTGCCAATACAGGTTGCCATGGGAATGCTCCTTGGAGAACACCTGTCTGCCGAGCCCGAGTGTGACGACCAGAAGGGCTGATCGTTTACCTAGTCGTGTCTGTCAATACTGCCGATACCGATGGGACAATACGACGTGATCACAACGACGAGATACGTCTAAATTAAGATCTTGCTGGTCTACGGCGCGAGCCAAAAAAGAAGAAGATACTGTACATGGATCTTCTTCTTTAACTATCGGCCATGATGTCCAAAGTCTTGAACGGCGGGTGGAGTACGAATAAGGATACTCTGAGCAAGACGGATGACCATCATATCCATGGGAAAAGGACAAGAATCTATGAAAACCATTCACCATGACCAAGAAAATCGACATGACAAAAATTAGCTTATCGTTCAGAACGGTCTTTTGAGTCGCCAACGAAGGCCCACCTCATAATCCGCCAACGATCGACAGTCGGCCCCACACACAAATGCATTACATCCGCACCCATGTGAAACATGTACAGTTCAAAAAAGTTCATAAAGAAATCATCGAGAAACTTGAATTTATCATGGTCATCTCCAATGCCATGATCATAAAAGATTCATCATTGCTACACGGACTGATCACAACGGAATAATCGAAATCATATTCTTATTTTTACATGTAGTTAGGAAGAACAATGCCAGTTTCCGAATCCGCCCGCTTGCTCTAACAACTCTGAAGATCATATTATCCTAAATTGTTTAAAGGAGTTTAAAAGTATGTTAAGTCTACAGTATACATAATCAGGGTCGTTCTCACAGCGAGTTGAGGGAAGGGGCAGTCGCATTTCAATATCTATTTTCATAATTTCGAAATATTTTACAAAGAAAGTGCATCAAAATCTATACATTTCAAGTTAAAAAAAAAAACCTTGACCATGTCTGGTTTTCTCCCTCGCTTATGCTCCAGAATAGAGAACCCCGGCGAAGGGTTATGGGCATATCTTTCCAGTTAAAAATTTATGTCCATATATTTAAAAATCAAGATGTGGGCAGGTAATTGGTTTCTTGCTTGAACATGTTGATCATATTGATAAGGTTCGATGAAAGCATTTATTTGATTAGATATTATTTTCTGTTGAGATCTCTGATCTTATCACACCAATGCGTAACATTTTGTCTGTCCATGGGAATGAATAAAACAACAAGATGTGATATTTATATTGTCATTAATATCATTATTATATATTACTCGGGTGTTCAGTTTATATCAAAATGTCACATTTGAATTGAATGACCGAAAATATTAAGGCTCATTTGTTCTTGAATTTCGTACACTTGGATAAAATGTAGAACATGATTCACCTTTCTTTCTATTAAATAAAATCGGGCCAATTAACCAACCAAAAATTATCAATATAGATTGAGCATAAAATAAAACAATCTGTTACCTTTCTCTTTCACTTTGGTTCTATCATTTCAATTCTAGCCACAAGCTGATATGTCAGATGACTGCGTCTGCAATCCAGAGCAGGTCGAATAACAGACTAACCAGCTAGCCACTCCCGATAGAAATCATTTCCCCCATACATTGGCTATCTAGAGGCGGCTCCCCGACCATGCCGACGGGCACCAGAGTCCACCCTACACCAAGTCCGGCGAATCAAGCTCACTTTCATTTACGCAAAAAGTAATGAATTGAATAAGAGTGAACTATTTTGTTTAAATAGGATTGCAGTCTCTGTCAGCTATCCTGCACTCGCAATGCATACATTGTGCTCTGCGAGGTAGCTTTTTCTTCTTTTTGTCGTAATGAACTGATGTCCCAATCAAAGCATCTGCTTTTGTTCGAGGACGCAATCCGCAATGAATAATCCAAATTATCAATCTTTTTAATCGGCCTCCTGCCAAGCAGAGCGTGAGTTTTCAATCGGCGGGTGAGTCAGCTCCATCGTAATGGAATCTTTATAAGATTTCATATCGCTAAGAATTAAATATGAGATGAATACGTTGCATATTTCTAAATCAATATGTATTTTTCCTTGAGCATATTTCAAATTGAATGGAGAGACTATAGATTTATTTGTATTATATATATTTGTTTTTTCGAAACGATTAGAATCACATAGTATTTTAATGACTGTCCATCCTTGCCATGATTTGGTTATTTTGTAGCGAAAGAAAGGTGATTATGATTCCAAATATCAACTCAGAATAGACCAATCTTATGAGTCACTTTTTGAAGACAATACCAAATAGAAAATATGATTCCATTGGGGAATTCATATGAGAATGGTGAGATAAACAAAACTGCAAAACACAAAAGCACCTTCCTAGAATGAAATGACCCTTATTGAGGGAGATGTTTGAGGCCATAAAAGTGAGAATAGTGGTGGTCAACATGGACAAAAGATGGAATGCAGCAAAATTGAACAGTGGTCATTGGCTTATACCATAGCTGACCTTGTAGCATTTATAGCGATGGGTGACGATATAATGATAGAGATGAAGGTGGTAATGATGATTTTGATTATAATGATGATAATGATGATCATCATTATCATCATCATCGTCATTATCATGACCATGAGAATAATAATGGTGGTGACATTATCAATTCTATAGTTTGAAAAACGATCTTGGGTCATTAACCCTGTACATCATAATAAACGCCACATACCGAGCTGAAAAAAGTATCTTCCTAATTTATTCAGATCGAAAGATTTTTTTTCTGAAGGAGAGAGATGGCAACCCAAAAGGATACCATTATTGAATCCTAGAAGAAAATTGATTCGTTAGTGGTTACAATCACTTTCCCCTTTCTCCCAAATCCAACGTAGTCAATGAAATCATTAATCTAGATCTTCGCGAATGATAACGAATTGCTATGAAATTGTCTCCGTCCAAAAAAAAAAAAAATCATCTTTTCCATTTCGAGTCCTGTCTTCTCCAGTGACGTTTGAGTTAAAGGCTCAATGCATATTGAATTTCCAAATAGCTGTCAGGTAGTAAAAAAACGAACACTTTTATATGAAAATCTAAATTTATTACATATTTTAATCTTATATTTAGTTTTGACTTTTATTTCATTTCCTTGTCTTCTTCTCGCCCCCTTTTCCCAGTAACTTCTAGGGGACCAAATGCCCTAAGCCCCTATCTGTACGTCGGGGTGTCTCTGGTCTCTTAAATCTCCAAACGTTCCCCTTTCCCCTTCCCCAACTATCCCCGTTGTCGTTATTCTGATTCTTGTCTTGCAAGTTGTTGGTTGGTTGTGGGGAAACTCATGGTGAAGGGCTGTACGGCCTCAAAACCCTAACTAGGGAGCTAGCCCTCGTTTTTCCAAAAGAGTCCCAGTATAATGGGTTCAAAACATGTTCAATGTCAGTAGAAAAATAGCCCCCTTCCATAAATTCCACAACAATATTTGGTTGCCCTCCTCTCTTTTTTCTTCTTTCCATTTTCAAAACCTCGTTCCTCAATTGTCTTGTTTTTCTCACAGGTACCTATCTCCCTTATCTCTCTATCTAACTCTACCTCCCAGTTACCCCTTTAATACCGTTTTTAATCTTCCTAATTAATTCATATTGCCTTATTCTGCTCACCGTGGCTTGATAATTCATTTCGATGATTCCAAAAACTTTATTTCATATTGCCTGAAAATAATAATAATTTTAAAAAATCTACCATATTTCCCCTTTGCCTCTACTCCGTTTTCCTTCCCTTTGTTCTTATAAGCGTGCGCTAATGAACCTCTTTTCCACAAAATAAAATCCGTTTATTAGCACTTTATCGGCGGCCCGGGACATTTACACAAAAGAACAAAGTAAAATGCAGGCACGGCAAGCCGATCCCCGGGAGGTGTTTCGCTTTGAGATCAACATGATAAAAGGGGGGAGGTGATAATGATGATTCAGGAAAGAAAAACAATGATTGTATGGGGCATACGTGCCTCGAGGGAGGAGGGTGGTGGTGGGGGGGAGGCTAGAAGAACTCCAAATCGCCGATAGAAAATTACTTTCTATTAATTGAAAACCGAATGCCCATTAGCGCTGCAGTCATGCGTACCCCCACGGCGACATTCATGGTTGTGTAGGCGTAGCATTGCCAATGACTCTCTCAAAATGCGATTTTTATTCACTACTGGTCTTCTATTAATCACTCTCATTCAGAGATGTTGGAAACATCCATAAATCGTACACAGCAAAAACTGTGGCGTTAACCGGTGTACATAGAGGACCACACCAGTTATTTTACACCGGTGTTAAATTGGTGGTGTTATGTTTAATCTCTAGGGTGTAATTTTAACACCCCAGGGTGTGGTCCTCTATTAACACCAATTGGTGTCAGTTTTAACACCGCAGTTTTTACAGTGTAGATGCAGGATTATCCGATGACACATTACACTGTAAAAATAAAAACTACGGTGTTTAACACCAATTGGGGTTCTGAGATAACCGCACCATCAGGCGCCCGTATAACACAAAGCTTAGCAATCATCTTAGATGAATATAATTACGATTGATTGCATTAAACACAATGTACAATCAATCTTGAAAATCAAGCATACGATCAATCGCTAACCTCTGTGTTACCGGAGCCACGTAAAGATACACACTGGAAATGAGCGCATCTCATTGGTTGAAAGTCAAGTTGCCTTTGACTTTGGAGTTTTACTTGATTGAACACCTATCTGAAGCAGCCTCCTGATTCTCGCAGATACTCTTCCTGGACAACTTAGTGATGTCATCGTATTATTTACATTTCCATCAATCAGTGGTTATGATATTCAGATGGATGCGCCGGTGCCTCAGCGAGACTCGAACCGCCAATTTTATGTTGCACAGTCATATAATTGAAAATAAGACATTTTGTTGAAAATTTGATTATCCGGGACAGCGGTGTCGTCGTACATTCAGGGAAAACGTAACATTTTCGATCGTTCATCCGCTTTGACTGTAGGACGAAACCGTTGTTCCTGATCACCAATTTTCGTCGTAAATGCCTTAAACATTCTTTGTCATTAGACGAAGATTGGACATTAATCTGTTCGTACATCATTCGTTCGTCGCTGAACAAATAAACACTATTAAGACATCGTCGGATGGTAAGAATAGTTATAGAATTTGTGTCGTCAAAATATGGCGCGTCATTATTTTACCTGGAAATAAGAATAGATCGCGAAATATTGAAATAACTCTCTTAACAGATCAGCAGATCTGTTTGCGTTGGCGGTGGCGCTTTTTCATGCTCACGCCAATTGTCATTCGATAAGAACATAGTTCAAGTAGCAGGACTTTAAACTTATAGCCTCCCATTATTGAGGTAAGCAATCAGTTTCCCGCAGTGGTACGATGGCTTCAGCAATCCCTTTCCTATACTTAACTACTACTACTTATCATTTTAACAGCTGTTCGAGCTGAAGGCGTTTGCCGACATTCGGGGCATTGATCTCCAAACAACTTTTTCGAACACAGACACGGGATAAACATGACTTACGTTACAGGTGCGATGTCACTCATGCCATCTAAAACTCAGGCATCCTTATGAAGTATGACACTCTATAAACAGCATAAAGAACGCACTCACTGCAACACAGCACTATCAACGTACTAATACAACATCATCGTCATATCATTTTCGTCATCCAGCCCTGCCTTGGCGGGCGAGAAGGAATTCTCGATGGGACGGAACCCGTTCGCTGAAACAATCTGGCTAGATCATTTTCAGTTATAGCAAAATCGATTTTCGAAAACTGCGGCGAGACAAAATCTGCGATAGCGAATAAAACTAATCAGCGATTAAACAGGAAAAGACGACATGTGCTCAAGATATTACTCGTCTGTCTCCGAGCCGCTTCGCACCAACACGAGTAAATTCAAAGTAGTTTTTAGGTGTTGAACCGGTTAAGAACTATCAGTATAGAGTATGGAAAATATCTTTGTAGGATTTCTTTCATCATTTACGTCACGAGAAGAAATGTGTTTTTTTTTTGTAAGATTTCGTTTTCATGTGCCTCAAGCGCACATCTTCATGAAACACTTTGATTGTAAAGTGAATATGATTCACAACGTATACGTTACACATCGACAGTAAAATCCCCTTCAAACTTGAACAGTGGCTGTATTAGAAGAAAATCTGGACCACTGTAATTTGTATTCACTCTGCAAGTCTATCTATCTGTCTATTTATCCATCTTCTTACCCAGTAATCAATCTATCTATCAACACAGCAAAAACTGTGTTGTTAACCGGTGTACATAGAGGACCACACCAGTTATTTCGCACCAGTGTTAAATTGATGGTGTTAGTTTTACACCTATAGGTGTTACTACAACACCTATGGTTGTTACATTTACATTCTTTGATGTTATGTTTAATCTCGAGGGTGTTACTTCAACACCTCTGGCTGTGGTCCTCTATTAACACCAATTGGTGTCAGTTTTAACACCACAGTTTTTACAGTGAAGTATCTTATCTATTATCTAGACATGATACATAGTTCATCTCCTATTATGTGTTTATCATCGATATAATATCTATCTTTCTATAATACTGTGCATGTATATATTTATATCAGCGCATAATTATGGTAACTGTTGTCTTCAGTTACCCCCCTCCCCCACTTTCTTTCGTAGCTCTTTATCTCCATGTATAGCCCCCTGTCCATCCCATGTCCCACCCCTCTCTCATTTCCCCCACTCCTCCACACCCCCTTCAGTATCCCTTCCCTGCCATTCCTCCACCGAGCTATACCTCTCTTAGTTTCTACATCTCCCTTTGTCCCATCTCATAATGTACACAAATACACACCAGTATGTCAAGAAGCCCTGTTACACACATCGACATATACGCACATCCACACACACACACACCCTCAACTCCCTCACACACATACACACCCCACACACCCTCAACTCCCCCCCCACACACACATACACCCTCAACTCCCCCCACACACATACACACCCCACACACACACACCATCAACTCCCCCCACACACACATACACATACACCCCCACACTCATACGCCATCCAATAACTAAATCTTCTAAACAGTGAACAATTATTCTTATGATAGTGATAATAATTAATGACATCAGCCCTTTCCTCATTATTCCAGGAGAAGTATTAAAATTGATAATTCCTCATCGAAAAATTGACTCCAAGCAACCCCAATACTATCTAAATGTGAATAAACAGTGCTATTATAATATAATAACACATCACGGGCTATTACGCTATTAATTGTTCCCATGTTTGCAATGAGGTACGATGACATTAATTGCTCCCATGTTCGCAATGATGCACGATAACATTTTTCAGCTTACAACTTAGCTCAGAATAATTGTCTGTGCATTCAGAGACAGAACTTTCTCTGATGCAATAAAAATCTTTTGAATTTTCGTGATTATGAAATTATGATATATTTCACTACTCAGTTCTGCAATCAAGATGTAACTAGTATGTGAGCTGTGTATCCCTGACGAAGACGTGAAGTTTGCGTCGAAAATTTGGAGAACACCTTGAAATAAACTTTGTTGGAACTGCAATGCATTACCTCTTTGACTCTTTTATCTCATCTGTGTCCAACACGCGGAATGTAATTTCGTTATATCGTTTATATATTATATGTATATTATTTTTGTGAAGAATATGACTAGGGTATCTAGTATACCAATAGGCTTGCCTCATTATCAATTAAATCGTATCTAACATTATCCGTTAATTCCTTTCTCATTTCTGTTAGCAGCGAATGCAAATCTATAATACTGGCGTACTCCGGGGGGAGGGGGGAGGTTCATGGGAGTGCTGCTCCCGAAAAGAATCAACAGAAGTCTTACTTTTCTCGTTAAATCATTTAATTTGTTTTCAACATTATACTCCTAATCGGATTATTAAAAAGAATATCTGGCCGATTTTGCCTTTTCACCAGCTTAAAGTACAATCTAGATGACTCGTTTGCTTTGCTCAGTCGCATGTTTCCAACATAGTGTGCAGTATTAAAACCCAGCCCCTACAATACTCTCCTCATTCATATCATCGCTCCACTTGAATAGAATACAACAAAATTATGTTCATAAGACTTCACTTGAAAATATCCCCTTAGAAAAGATAAGAGTAACAATAACTAAATCTGCTGAAAAATGGCCTTTCAGCATATAAATCCGCAAATCACCAACTAATTTCTGACCCTTAAATGCTAAAAGCACATATCCATTTCGAACGTGTTTCGGTTTTTTTTTCCCGCGCAGTACAAAACAAGAGCTTATGCCAATAATGAAAATTGTTTAAAGTAAACAACCTGTAGAAAGGCCACCACTCGAATTGTTATTGGTCTTTCAATCAATGAAAAGTAGTAATGACGCTGTTTTGGGGCGATAAACATTTGCATTTTGCAATTTAAGTAAAGTGAAAAGGCGAAGCGCGGTTTCGTCCCCAGACAGTTCTTTTGTCAAGGAGGGTCGTTTCTCGCTGGGTGTAATTGATGTTTCAGGTCGAATTCTAGATAATTGCTTGCTCGACCCAACATGAAAGCAAAGTAATTGGGACTATATGGTTGAAACGTCTTGCTTTGGTGCATTTTCACAATTTCCGTAACAATAGTACTCATGTTTTTTCTCCCTTGATATGCGTGTATTCTCCATTGCTCATCATGACAATTCCCCGATGGCACAGGCACAGGGATGTGATGTACACGGATCTGTTTCCAAGGTTGATCATTCGTATTTTGTATGTTTTCTCTCTGTCTCACTCCCCCACTCCCCTGTCTCGGGAGAGTTTCTTTATTCTTGCGTTTTTCTCCTATTACATGTATTATGCTTATGTAATGTTTTGTTGTATACATGACTATATTTATCAAGCTGAGTCGCATCTTGTTACTCCTGTATATCCCACCCACATGCATGTACTTTCTTGCTTGCTTTCTTTCTTTACGGCCTCTCCATCTTTATTTCTGCAGCTTTCCACATATTAAACACCCTCTTTTCCTCTCCCCTCTTTCTCATATATATTTCTCTTTTGAGGAGCCCACAACATACAAGCCTAGCTTTTTAGTGGGATCCTCCATTTTCACAAATTATAGATCACAATTTCTTTACACATGATTATTTTATATGTAACTGTTTTATAGCATGTCTTTCTCAAGTTGATTTTATGACATTGATATAAATTTTTATGATGTTGACTTGTTATGATTGCATTTATTTGATTTATATTTTGTTGAAAATGAAATAAATAAAATGAAAATGAAATGAAATGAAATTAAATATATCTTTTCTTTTCCGTTCTCTTTCTGCCGAATTCAGTCATCAGTCTCCCCTCTTTCTTTCTCTCTCTCTCTCTCTCTCTCCTCTCCTCTCCTCTCTCTCTCCTTCCCTCTTCCATCATGGTCATCTCTCCATCGATCTTTCTCTCATTCCCTCTCGTATTTACTCTACCACTTTCTCCACTACTTAACTTCTTATTGATGTACATTGTTTTTGACTTGCTAACATCTCGCATCTTAATCACCGACCCGTATACCACAGTCACTTTCTTTTACCCTCGTTATAGCCCCCAATTTAACTATGCACTTTTGCTTTTTGTGAAAACTAATGATCATGCACTCCCAGTTAGGAAGAATTCTCGTCTGTTCACTTAAAGCCTAAACGAGACCTCTTTTTGTCCATTTTTAGTCTCCAACCATTATGTTAAGAATACAACCATAATACAAGCGAAACCAACAAAATATAACAGGGATGGTTTCTTATAACTGTCTGTAAACATGGTAAAGGCCACCGCACGCCTTACGACTGGTATACGATCCGACTTTGGAACAAATCGCATTTACCTCATTTTCTACAAAATGTGAATGGAAACTACCTCAAATTTTGAGGTTCAAATTACTGTAAGAATACTATATACAAGACTGTATTATGGAGTGAAGGCCAAATCAGTTTCAAATCATAGAAAATCTATACGATTGCTGTGACGTTATTACGACTAGACATCAAATTCGCTTTTAATTCTAATAAGGATGACAACATATTTGGACGTAGGTATTCGTACCATGATTTAGAACATTACACGGTACCTAAGATGTTTCATGTCTCAATATAAGATCAAATTCTATTACTTTTTATTCCAAACTCGGGTAGCAGACCAATCGTAGGGTGGGCGGTGGGCTTTATAGTTTAAAACATGACTTGTAACCTGCTCTTGCGCGGTAATTATGAGGTAACGCGGTTTGGCATTACATTAAGAGTGAAGTCCTATACTCAAATGTTGACAAACACCAAACTTTGCATTCGAATATCTCTTAACAACGATAATTTCCATTTGAAAGTATCGTCTCTCAGATAGATTGGAATGACATTTACCAACGGCTTGGATTTGAGATGCTTAAAATGTAAACTGCAAAAGCTCCGGTGTTGATTTAACACCAGCTCGGAATCTATATTATGTCCACACCAGATAAGTATTGAAACAACACCAGTTTGGAATCAAACCGATGCTGTTCTGATACTAATTGATGTTGTATAAAGACCTTTCTGGTGTTAGACCAAAACGAACCTGGTGTTATTTAACACTTCTCTGGTGTGTATATAGATTCCGGGCTGGTGTTAAATCAACACCAGAGCTTTTGCAGTGTAGGGTTAAACTTTTATGTACATGTATTCCAAATAATCTAGATATTAAAGTGAATCTCATTCTGATAGCATGTTTTAGCAGAAAAGAATGTTAATCAAGGTCGGCATATTTCACTTTAAGACCATGCAATTGGGACACACCTGATTTGCCATAGGCTAGCTATTCCAACTATTATATCCATTCGTTCATATATAAGGTTGTTTGTAACTTTTCGAATACCTTTAGACCAGGTGCACGATTCCTTATATAATGAAAAGGAATTAACTTCATATTACACGTTTCACCTCAAATCATCTATTTTAATCATCACCACTATTATGTATGCAGTCATACACCTTTACATGTTCATTCTAAACTAAAACTCTGCTTCCATTTCCGAAAAATATTTCCCTGTACAATCAACCCCTGCAGAACCTGCAGTGAGCATGGAGAGGTACAAACAAATTCTATTTTGAATCACTCTTTTAGAAAATACGAGCACAATATCACCAGCGACTCCATTCAAAATGACGCCATTAAATTCAGATCAAAGCATGTTATTGATACGCTTTTAATACAATACTTATTGCATGCCTCATTGATAATCAAAACCGTGTAAATCATTTATCAATCACTTTAAATCCCATATCAGCTAGGCTCCAGATACCAAAAATAGTATTATAGTTTTTTTTCTCTCATTTTTGCTTTGCAATTTTGCCGCCTTTGAAAACGGGGTTTTGTGGAACAGGTAGCTTGGGGCGCAAAAAGTGCATAGGAGGTTTACCGTGTACTTTTATTTTATTCCACCAAGAAATCTCAGTCGATATAGTCCTGACAACAAATAAAGTGCAATATGGGAGATGCCAAAATAAAAATACTTACAAAGTTTTGCATTTATACCGCACCCTTCCATGGATAATTAATGGTCATTAACGATGATGGCAATGTCCGTTCAACTGGAATAATTTCGATTTAGAAGCGAAGAAATAGATCGAGATTAATGTAATTTATTATTATATTTCAAATCATTAGAAGTAAATGGGAGAAGTGTTTTTCTTTCTTGATGGGAGATTATCTATATCACAAAGCAGTCGATTAGCATCTCATATAATCTTGTGAATTGGATATTCACTTCCAAATGATAACATTCTGAAATGACATTTCATATAAAAAAAGACGATTCCTATGTGAATATTATTTTTGCAGAGGTTATTTGTCATGAAATTCATCGATTAGTGATAGTTATGTTGCTATTTCCATGCAGTACGCTCTGAAAAGGGTTCAACTATGCACCTTTAAAAGGTGCAACAAAATTCCACTGGGATCACGTCTTAATTAGGTGGGTGTAGTTTTTGCACCTTTCGAGATTAGAAAGGCGCAAATATTGCACCTGTAAACATGTTAACAGGGCTTCCATCGTTGCATTGCTAAACATGCTAGAGTATAAAAATGAACCGTTCTTTTCGAAGGGTGCAAAGTGTATGACGTAACCACTATGCTGTTTTAGAACATGGCCAAACTATGCTTTTGCTACGTCATATAACTTCAATTGTTCCTAAGGAACTACTTTCTTCTTCTTCTTTCCTTGGTTGGCAACCAGTCAGGATTGACTATTTTTGCCACAGCTTTTGTTCATTTTCAGTAGCTTATTACATATTTTTTCCATTCCTTTTTTCCTTCTCTCTCTAATTCAATGAGCATAAGGATTATTCTTCTTGAACGCCTTGTCTGACAGGGAATATCTAAACTATCCTGAAATTAATCCTTACCCAAGGAACAATGAGCATGATGATTATACTTTGTCAATACCTTGCCTGACATGGAATGTCGAAATTTTCATTAAGTCATCATTACTTGATGTATTCAGGACACCAACAGCCTTCTGTGCTCAAACATGAACTTACATGAACAGATCACTTGTTTTGGTAATAAGGCTACCAAGAAACCCCAAATTGCATATAAATGTATACCAGAATTTGAAACCCACCAATCTTGGAAGGGAAGATAATATTCGATTCAATTCAAACCAATTTTTAGTTACTTGTCGTATCTCATTCTCTATACCCTAATAGTGACCGTCAACGAACTTTGCATACATGCATATGCAAAGCAGAATAAAATGGCAGTGTCAGCATACAACAAAATTTCAAAACGCAAGAGGACGATCCACCTTAAACCTGAAGATATCATCAGGGTCCCGTGACACAACGGTTAGTGATTAATCGTAAGCTTGATTTTGACGATTGATTGTACATTGTAGTCAATGCAATCAATCGTAGAAAAATGATCAACGGTCTTTGATAAGCTTTGTGTGACGGGCCCCATGTCTGTATCTATATCCCACATTTTCAGCTCAGACTTGAAGATTGAAATATTCCCGAAAAAAAAATCTGCAAATCTTTTGTATGATCGGTGTGAGGTCAAGGTGCGATTGTATATGGGAGTATAATGAGAAAAGCACAGGCCGATCAATAATGAACGAACTATTACAGGCTTCTTTCAGATATAAATATTTCCCATCAGTGGTAGTTTCAATGATGGGGAATAGATCATCGCAAATAATGGTAACGGCGACAATGATTGGAGTCAAAAGAAGCTGAGTATTTTCTATGTACTTTGTAAAAGGGAAAATGGGTAAAAACGTCTGCTCTTCTAAGAGTAATTCTTAAGAAGAAGTGGGTTAAGAATGATTCAGGTGATTATGAAGTGAAAATAAGTATTTTGGGGTTAGAATTCACAAGCTTTGATAAAACAATTGTCTTCTCAGCCTATTTCAAATTGTTCAAAACTTTCGCAGCTTTCAGGTAACGGTGATACCGTTTCTCTAACTCATGGTACCCCTTCCCTCCTCGGAAACCCTCGTCTTACGAGCGATCGTCGGAGTAGGGTATCGATTGCAAGATTTTCTTTTCGGAATTCGATTTGGCGCGAGGAAAATGTGACAATCGAATTACGCTCGGTTTACTGTCTGCTTGCCTCACATTGCAAGCCTCACCGGGCTCTGATGTCAACCTACTCGCCGATAAACCTGTCCAGGTGGCACGATTATCACCCGCAAGAAAAAAATAAAAGGAGAATGGATAAGTGGCGGGAGATTGTGGATACAAAAATGAGTAGAAAAATAGACGCCTGGTCAAAATGAGAGCAATTGAATTGCAAATTGCGAATTGCCATCCCTTCCTCCCAGCCAACATGTTCCTGAAACAATAGTTGCATGATGTATACCCCGTACTTTATAGGGTCATGTGACAGTGTTGAAAGCCAACTTTCCGTCCCTCAATTTTCCCGGTACTTTGTCTACACATTAAAAGCATAATATTGATAGAGCTAGATACAAAATGGGAGCACCGGACACGCAGGTAATCCCTGATGTTTCTTGTCGCCTTCCTGTATATCAACATTGTCATGATAATTGAGGAAAAATGTCTTTCAAATAGTGGCTCGCATAGGCAGTTTATATGTACCTACTTCACATAGCTTAGTGAATTCCTGTAAGGCATATACCGATCCCAATCCCATCAGACATTGTCAGATGTTAAAAAATACAGGGCTACGTTTATTACATTCAATCACACGTCATTATTAAGAAGCAATTTATTAGCATCAATCTCTACGTACGTGTCTTAGATTTGTTCAGGAAGATTGCGATTGACGCGGCTGAAATTATATTTAAGATACCCCCCTCTCTATCTCGCTCCATATTACACACACCCTCACACACACACACTCACCCTCTCACCCCATGCATGCACAGACGTTCACATGAACCCACACACTCCACAGAACCCATCAACGAATCTTCCAAGACAATTTAGCTGCATAATAATTCAGTTATTATCTTCGACTTTAACATCTTATGTAGAAAGCAGAAAAAACCGATTGCAAGATTGCATCTCTAACCGACTCCGAATAGTAGCCCTATAACCGATCGTAAAATTGAACCTCTAACCGAATAGGCTTAAAATAGCATGCCAAATGCACTCCCAACCTTATGTAAGAAAGGATCTATGGCAAGTACAATATCGCATCTTTCTCCGAATGCAAGATTGACCCATCACTTCTAAAAGCGTTTCCAGTTGACTTCATGATCGTTTAACCGAATACTGATGGTTCCGACTATGCAGGATAGTACTCTAACTTAATTATTTGTATTAGAAATGGCACTTACTGAATGGAAGATATCATGCAACCGAATAAAATAACACCGCAAACAGAACCGAATGCAAGATAGCATAGTACCGAATAGGATCACTTCTAAACTGACAACATTGTTGTCGCACGATCGGTCTAATACCTCAATCCGAATACAAGAAAGCATGTGAACGAATGGAAGAAAGCAGTTAAAACATTGTATCGAATATAGGATATCCAAATAACAATGCAATGTTGCACCCTATACCCTTAACCAAATAGAAAATAACAATCCAAGATGACCGAATACAAAATAGCAGTTGCAACCGAATACCGAATAATACTTCTACCTCCTGGTGGGTGTTTCATAAAGCTGTTCGTAAGTTAAGAACGACTTTATGAACGACTGGTTAACTTTTCTTATGTGCTTTATAATCACCAATGAACATTTAATGGTGAATATCGTTTACCACAAGAAGGATCACCAGTCGTTCTTAAACTCGTTCTTACCTTACGAACAGCTATATGAAATGCTATATGAAATGCCCCCTGCACTTTTCAGATCTCCTCAAGATATAATTTCACTGATTATTATCAGAGCAAATGAACCGAATGAGTAATACACTTATTGCATTTGATTTTATCTGACTCTGCATTTATCTTGGAGCTACGTTCTATAAGGAGGTCGAGTGGTACACAGGCTAGATCAAAACCTTCTCCTAATGAATTCATTAAATTATGAATAAATGCACTTTATCAATGTTTGTCACTCACACCACTGGCGGATCCGAGGGGGGGGGCTCATCCGGCCCGTGCCCCCCCCCCTTGAGAGGCATAATTGACGTTTGTAATGTAAATTTGACGTTCTATAAGTGTGCCCCTCCCCCATTGAAATCGAGGACCGTTTTATTATTCATTTCTTTTTTGCTTGTCAAATTTTCCTCGCGAAAATGTCCCTCCTCCACCTCTCTATTTGGAAAATCTCGGATCCACCCCTGACTCAGACTTAGCTCCTGTCAGTTTCACACTGTTCTAAATAACCGTACTTGGCTGGGTTACAAAGTCTAGAGCATTTCTTCACTCAGCGCCATTTAGGATTTTGTAGTGCCAAACGGCTTTTCAAAAATTTGGATGTTGAATATGCCATTAAATCAGAAGAGGAATTATTATTTTTTATTTCAAAATCACATTACCCATCTTACAAGCAAAGTAAATACTAGTATTTTCAACTCTTTGTTTTTCATTCCAAGCTGTCCAATATGGTGATCTACTCATTGTACAATAATATTGTCACATTGAGTTATAATAATAACTACATGATTGTACGTCAACATAATTTCTAAAATGTAATGAATCACCCATTTAATGTTCAAAATATTTGTGTTAAACATTAGCTTTACATGTTGATAAGCTACCATAAGTTTAAGTTTCTCTGTTATGTCTTACAGTATCTTCTTTGATTTGAGTTTCAATGAAATACTTCGTGAACAATCATGTCACGGTCAATTTCACATTTTGAACAAGTTAAAGATCTTCTTGATTGCGGACTCAGTCATGCTGATATGGAATGGACGGATCCAGTGTCTATTTGTTTGTTTGTGTGATCTTTTTTTTGGGGGGGGTGGGGGCGCAGGGAATAAAATAAAATGTTTGCACTCCAAAGTCGGTCACCTTTTCTCACCCGACCACCCTCCATAAAAAAACACCCCACACACATACGCCCACATAATACATACGTATTATGTATCAGGGCTGCAGGGGCACACGTATTCCATTTGCACCCCCCCCCCCCCCGAATCCCCCTTGACTTGTATCCAGGGCCGATTCAAGTTCAACAGAAACCCTTGACAATCATTCACTATCAGATTAAAATGAAATGGAAACCTACAAATCTGACATGGGGATTATCCTTGATTAATATTGGCATAAATAACATTTACACTGACTCGTAATCTGTGTGTCTTTCTCTTCCCTTCTGCACCGAATTAGAATCGGTTTTATTAAAGATTCTGGTATCATATTTATGCACACATGCATTATCAAAAGACACGAATCATTACAAATGAGAATAGTCCATCATTTTGATATAGATATTTATGTTCATTCGGTTTACAAAAAAGCCAGTGACGGAAGTTGCTAAACAGTGAAGAGCTTTTTTAAAAAAATTGTTATAATAGTTTACAAAAACAATGCTACAATTGCTTGATTTTATTACAAAGCAGGTGTGTGTATTGGGAATGAATGTAAAGTAGATTATAGCAATGTTATCACCAATCCCATGCATAGTTCCTTTCTCAGTAACTGCCTCCCCTACCCCGGGGCTACCCCTTTCCTCTTCCTCCACCACTTCTTCATAATTTTGTACGCTTATTGCATCCCTCGCAACTAAGTATAGAAGAGGGAGGTTTTCTTCTTGCACCTCAACTTTACCTCACTTTGCTGAGGCGGGGTCTTGATTCCTTCAGTTCATTTTCTTCACCTATTCACTAACAAGCTGTTCATCTCTCTCTCTCTCTCTTATGCATGTTAAGTCGAATGGAAATTACTATGGTAATTTATGCATATTTTGTAAGTAAACGCGGATCATACTTATAACATACGCAATACATTTTACTATAATTGAAAGGCTGAGTACGTTAAGTGAAATACAATGTAAATTTCAATTAAAAGTGACGTGTAGCTTGTTCAACAATTAAGAAACATCTGCGTACCATATTGGACAAATATTTCTTTTGTAAAGTGTATAACCATTACCATATGTTTCACTTGTCATAATATCATTCTATGCTTAATTGCAATAATCCTTAATCAGGTTAAAATGGTATTTTCACAAAAAAACACATTTTTTATATTTTAGCCTTATTTATGCAACGTCTCTGAAATGAAATCAATTCATCAAAGGCCAGTTTTGGAAATAACTTATTCATTGGACTTATAATTATCATGCATGAACTGTCCTATAAATATTGGAAATAGCGGGCTCTTGAAATTATATGCAGCAGTATTTTATACATGGGTCGAGAAATACAAACTAGAAGCACATATTCATTTCCTTGCGATCTCTTATCGTTTTTATCAAATTCATGGTGAGACTGTGCATGTGTACACCTTTTTTAGAATATTGTTGATTCAGAAGTCCAACAGTTCTACAGTCATCATTACAAATCTTGAACCTTTGATTTGAAAGCAACTATATTTCACGATATCACGAACACGCCGGTATAATGTCGTTTCCCTTATAAATGAACAATCATGGGGGGTAGCCCCTATAAATGAACGGTTCTTCGTGGTTGGAACGTGATTTTAAAAGGTACAGGTTTGTTCATTGAGGTAGAAACAACAAATATAATAAGGTAAATACAATTCTACCTCTCTTTATACTTATCTTATCCATTATACTTATCTTTCCTATAACTTATTCAATAAGGTACAATCTAGAGAGTGGATAGAAAGAAAAAAAACATTTCTCGAAAGTCATTGATAGTGTAATGACTATCAGTCGGATGACACACATAGTATGTCCTTGCTATGACTCAGTTTGTTGTACGTGCTTTGATCAACGATACAGTCGGTTAACTATACTCCACTGGGGAAATATAATATTATGATGTTCTTCGCGCTTTATTATGATACGCTCATCAATAGAGTCGACCTATATCATTTTTATTACCAATATGCAATGACTAACCCAGGTGAAGTGATGATATTGAACTCTGCAGAAAGAGCGTATGTGGCATGAAATATCAAGCATTTGAAATAATATAACACTACACTACTCAAGTAAAGGAGAGGCAGCTCAAAACGGAAGACAATTTACAAAGTTAATTCATTCATTCTCCTCAATCTCCTCCAATAAAGAGAAAGTGGGATTAAACAATTATTATGTAATCTTAATTATAAAGTTAAAACCGTAATACATGCGGAGTTGAATGAATTTTCATATGCAAATAAATATGATAAAAAGGGTGGGTTTTCTGCGATCTAGTCGTTTCCTATTTGCAATATTCTCTTCATAATGGTGTTACTTCAGATAATATACAATTATTATCATGACCAATTAAACTTAATTTTGCAAACAATATTCATGAATTATTGACTAGATTTAAGCAACTCACCCGATGAGAGTAGTATCCAACGCCGGTAGCCCTCCCGATGAATGATTACAGGAACCGCTGAAAACGAACAAAGCTGGAGAAAGCTCAGGAATCAATGATGCTCTCGAGTCCCTACCACATCATTAACGTTCATAATTATCTCTCTTTGTTAGCACAAATGATAATCACTTTCGCCACTGCAGCCATATATTGTCACTCTCATTTAGCCCTACTGACTTGTCCGTAGCGCATCCTAATTCCTGTAACCATGATAACACTCCCAGGAAAAGAAGAGCATTACAGGCAGCTGCAATGTACCTGTCGCTTTATTTAACGGTGCATATTTTGGTGCTGAGCGCTAGCAGACGATGAGGAGGAGCGACGAGCGAATACAACTTACGGACGCGCATTATTTATTTTCTCCGTTCAACTTTTGCACGCGCCATACCCCCGCTGCGTACCCCCCCCCCCCATGTTGTGATGAAAATTTGAAGAAAAAAACACTAAAATGGAGGCTTTCCCATTTATTCTGTTACATTCCTCTAGGTCATTCAAAGAAAAAGTAAGAATTTGTTGATACTTTAATCCGAGATGATTTGTTTGTATCATTACCTTCTTGAAATCATAAGCGCATTTTTAGAAAGGTTAACTTTTGACAGGTACTGGTTGATTTATTGTCCCTATAATTATCTTACGATGACCCTATAAAAGTCATATCTCCCATTTACTGGTCTGCGTTCATTGTGGCCCCCTTTCAAAAGTGGTCCTCGAGTTTCTTTCCTTTTCTCACGATTTTGTATTGGGTTTTCTGCAAACTGTTTACAGAATGTTTCATTCTAAACACTGCAATGGTTTATATTTCCCTTTTTTATTTCAACATCGAGGTCCCAGTGCGCTATTCCCTTCTCTCTGTCTCTCTTTCTCAACCCGAAAACGGGATAAGCGAAACATAGCACATGCTCGGAAATACAGCAGCTCTATTCAAAGCAAAGAAAGACATAAAAAGGAACGGCATGAAAAGATAGAAAATAGACCCCTGGCGACCTCCAGTACTGTTTTCTTTTATCGAGTACTGTCAAAAGAATGCCCTATTCAGATCGGGGGTCGCTGTGACGGGCGTGCGCTCAGCGGGTATACCGCATAGAGAGGGGCCGTTAGCCAGCGGGAGATTATGGAAATGAAATCTAATATTGTATGTATTGATACGCATGACTAGATCCCGCAGATGATAATTTTCGCCCCCAGATGATATTTCCTTTTCGCATACCTCTTTATTTCCATCTCACGATCTCAAATCCTCATTGATTGACATCCTAGCCCGAGGGGTCATAATTATAGAAGGGGATGATTCTCTAACATTAATGTTGGGGGTGAGCGGGTGGGATGGACTTAATGGAATGGATGTCAATTAATTATTGCCCGTCTTTGACAAAATTTTACAAATGCGATTACCAATGAACAAAGGGATCATCACTGAATCCACATTATGTGGTGCTATAATACCCCCCCCCCCTCCTTATTCAAACAAAATAAAATAACTTCGGGCTTGAATTTTCCGAATTCGATGAGACCCGCGTGATCCGACCTTAATTTTGCAGGTGATTAATAATGTTGGAGCATGTACAAAACAGAGCGAGACGGCGAGTTGGAGAATAAATAATCGTTTATTTTTGTCACTCCAGCTTTTCTATTGCCATCCAAAGAATTTCTGTTTATTTTGGTGATATTCTCAAAAAGTATATCTGTTCTAGTATTTTTGTATGAATTTTTTTTCCACTAAAATTCGTATTTGAAAAATGACTTTATTCATTCAAAATTTATGGTAATTCTTTTGCAATGCAATAAAAGATTTTCTTTATTTTTACGTTCCTGTACTCCTCAAGCAGTGAAGGCTAAGGTTGGGGTTATGAGCTCCGCTCTTCAACTATCAGTAACATATGGGGCATTTTTGCAGGTTTTATCGCCGAGCTAGAATTGTTCATAATCTTTGTCTTTAATACCGCGCGTGTATGTTTTTCTTTGTTTTGTTTTGTTTTATTTTTCTTATTTATATGTTAATCATTTGACTATTAAGTGAAAGAAGAGTCCAGTTTGTAACAAGTGTAAAGTATGAACTTTCGTTGTTTATAATTTATAGTTGCATAATAATAATAATAATAATAATAAATTAAATGTATAAAGCGCAGAAACTATCAAATAAAGTATATCATTATTCTACTGCGCTTTACATGCTTTATGGGACTGCTACAAAGCTTGTTGTGATAGATGTGTTTTTAGCTTTGATTAAAGTTTTTTACGGATGGTAAGCTATTCCAGAGCTTGGGGGGGGGGGCTACACAAGCAAATGCTCGATCACCTAATGTTACTTTTGATGGAATCTGTAAAAACAGAGGATCCGTTGAACTGCGCAAATTGCGACCAAGACTATTGGTTTTATACCTCAATAATTCTGTAATGTAGCCAGGAGATTGACCAAGAAGTGCTTTGTTTGCAATGAGACTTTAAATGCTATTCTCTGCCGTATATTGATTACCAGTGTAATGCGTGCATATTTTGTACAACCAAATAATAATGATGGCTGGTATCTTTCAAAGTCGGGCAACAAGGAAATAGCCTATGGAAAAGGGCAGAAGTGCGAAAAACAAAGCAAAAATATATTTCTCATTTTAGTCCATAACCCATTTCTATCACATTCCCTTTGCCTATACACTCTTGCTCCATTGAAATGTCCAGATTCGCTTGGACGACAAAGTTTCCGGGATCCCGGGATCCAATTTTAAATAGATTTTAGTTGTTGTTTTTTTCAAGCTTCACATGGATGTTTTAAATTTTGACATATTTTTGGTTTCTCTTTATTATGCGGTTGCAGACATAACACGTGCCTGCGGTTCTGTCAACCCTTTCGCCCGTGTCAACTGCAGACGACACGCCGACCTGCATTCACCAATGCGTCCTTCAAAATTTGAGCGCCAAATCGCAAGGTGTATTAGTTGCCATTGGTTACGAAGATGAGATAAATGGGAAGATATCTCCAGATATATTCCATTTCCTCCACAAAGATTGCAAATTACGTTACCGCGGTACTGATTCTTATACGAAGGCAGATCAGTGCAGTGTTCAGCTCCATGGAGACGAAAAAAAGATAATTCACCAGCGGCCAGGTTGCCATTGGAAACGAGGGAAAACGAAGATGATAATGGCACTCGTCCTTCTAGAATTTTATATTAAGGTTACGTAACATGTTGCAATTAACATATGTCGTGTTCCTGTAATAGTCTTCATTTGTTGTGTTGTAACTTCGGTTGTAAATTGGATATGTTGTGAGCGACAATATGAGATTTTAATGATGCAGTCCTGAGTGGTTTTAATGAACTAAATCGTAAAAATATCTAAAACGTACAGTTGAGGCAAGAAGTTTTCATACACCTAGGAAATTCAAAGAAAAGTTGACACTTGCCAAACATCATAAAATTTACTTTGTCTTATAAAATATTTGTGCTATAATGACAAATTTAATATCAAACAAAATGAGTATGTCATACCCCTTTATCTTATTGCTTTGTTAATTTCTTCAGGAGCTGAAGAATATTTAGGTGTCTATTATTGTCATTAATAAATATTGTCATTAATATGAATTCTCATGTGTAAAAATAACTTTAGTTTTATTGGTACGTTATCCATGATGTACACAATTCAAAATGACATCTACACTGGCGCGTAGCTGTCTAAGGAGGGAACATTGCCTGAATCAGGAGCAAGGTAAAATTGGAAGTATGTCGTGTTCTTAAACTTTCCAGTTTCTATGGGTTCCGGTTGGGTTGATGTGATTGTGGCCAATACTTATATCATGGAGCTATATAGCTCCATGCTTATATAATATATATACACACACAGAGCACAGTTCTACTTGCCAACTTGACAGGGTATTTATTTGGCAATAAACATGATTAAGAAAATGTTTGTTTTTCATTGTATCCGGTCCGAGCATGGGGGATGATAGCAATATGTTGGCTTGAAAATTCAAAATTGTAGACATACCCCCACACACTGTGCGATATATTTAAAGGAATATAATAATAAGTGTCGTGTATAACCATCTATCTAGATGGATATAATTATGATATATTTGTTGTGATGTAAAGTAATGAATTACATAATATAAATATGCGAGCGAGCAAATTTTCAGGAATTGAAAGACAGAATGGTGACCCAAAACCTCTTTTAAGTTGTGTTTAATTATCACATAATGCAGTCTGTAAAACAATATGCATGATATACTACTATCGTTCAGTTAAGAACGATTTTTTTATAATTATTAAATTAATTATAGTTAATATCAATATCCTGCCCGGTTGGCTCCCACTGTGGGGCGTTGGGCTGTATACCTAAAGAAGAAGAAGCGAGCAAGCAAAGCCGGTAACCAAATTTTCTGTAGTTTTTAATACAGAATGGATCTGCCCTATGTCCAAAACCTATTTTAAGTGGTGAGTACTTATCACATCACGGGTAATGTATATACTATCAAAAATGCAAATAATATTACCATCTTTCAGTTAAAGGCCGGACAAATTTTCAATGGCTATATTGTAATGGATTTGTTTTGATATATTAAGTACTTAATGAGTAATGACAGTTAATATCATTATGCGAGAGAGCAAATTTTTCAATAGTTGGAAGACAGAATGGTGACCCTAATCGTCTTTCAACAGTTTAAAGGGTTAGTAATTTATTATTGGATAAATGCGGCAAGTTAGCGTTGTGAGCGTGCCTCGAAAAAGAGTTGCTTCTGTCGTTTAAAATGATACTGATAATGATAAGGGTAAATTATCAATTATCTTAGCTTTAGAAGGAAAGGAAAAGAAATATAGAGAGCGAATAGGGAATAAACAGTTTAGATTTTTTCAATGAATTTTCATTTGCTCCGGTGGTTAAAAATGAAATAAGAATAAAAAACGGGGGATCATGATTATCGGCAAATGAAGGGTACTTTATGAAATTATTCTAGCTATACGCACATGCTACAATAGAAACTTTAAAAACGCGGAAATACCACAAAATAAATGAAGAACAAATTGCATAAAGGGAATATTTTGAATGATGATTTAAGACTTTATTGGGAGATGTTGCAACAGTAAAAAAATTGAAAAAAATGCATATATTAATTTATATTTGGGATTTCATTAACGGCATTGAGTTGGTCAATGTCATCAGTAACTTTTTTTTACAAGATCTTGAAGTGTAGGGTATGCCTTTATATATTTTGTACAAATTTATTCCATAAGTATTTCAGGATAAATCCCCCACGCATTTACGTTAGTCGATAGGGATGTTTTGATTGGTGTATGATCAAAGTTATAACCATATTCATAAGTCATTGGTATCATACACGATTGATAAATGGATTTGTTGTAACCATACTCTCATGATGCAGCGGATAATAACCTTTATAGCTAAGCTTGGGCATGGTAGGGATTTGCCATAGCCAAATTCTTGTAAGAATAGATTGAGCGCGGGAGCGGAGCGACTGCGCGAGTTAGAATGCAAAATATCTGGCCAATTTGAGCACATTGGCCGCATTAAAGATGAATCCATATATCAACAGAAGTATTAATCATTACGATGATTGAAAAATATTGTTTCTGTCTTGAAAAGTGTGGTGGGTGATTTTACATGCCACCCCCTCCAAAAAGTGTGGGGAGATATATCTCCAATCATCCCCCCCCCCCGGGATTTACACACGAGACCACTCGATATAGTGCAAGCCTTAATTATTTTTAAAAAGAATATTAGAATGTGTAATTATATAATCCCATTTTAAGGGTCTACACAAGAATTGCAGATATTATAAGTCAATATGCCAATATTTAGACATGTTATTTTCATGCTGATATTGACATCTCTTATGTTTGCCAGTGTCATTCTTGATCTTCTTCTTCTCTCCTGGCAGTCCTGCACATCCTTGAAGTTCCCCCTTGGTATTTTCTTTTTCATTCGTTTTCTTTGAAGCCACCCTCCTGACTATGGATGGCCAAAAGGACCAAAATTAAAGAGTTTGGGAAATCATGGATAATGAATTCACTAATGCCCTTTTTACACAGGATTCTCTTAACCCCGGACTATCGCTAACCCCGTACTATCCTTAACCCCGTACTATTTTTTTTTCCTTTTCACACATGCCAAATTGTTATTGCTAACCCCGGATAAGGAATGCTTGCTTTTTACACACGAAACTCGCTAACCCCGGACTAGTGGTTTTGTCGATCATTCGTAGTACAAGTGCTTCACTCGTACACTTTTTACACACGCTACAATACCCCTACTATAGGTGGGGCCAAATTGCCATTTAGCCCCACCTATAGTACGGGGTTAAGCTTAGCCCACTTTCGTTTTACACATGCGATCTTAACCCCGTACTATTGCTCTTAGCACCGCAATTGGTGGGATAACCCTGCTTTTTTGCAGGGCCAAATAATCCCGTACTATGGGTGGGGTTAGCCCACTTTGCAAAAACGCTGTGTAAAACGAAAGTGGGCTAAGCTTAACCCCGTACTATAGGTGGGGCTAAATTGCCATTTAGCCCCACCAATAGTACGGGGTTAAGGAAATTTTGGCCTGTCTAAAACAGGTGACTGTAATTGTCATCTGACATTTTAACATTCTCTCCATACTAGACTTCTTTGGTCCTATGATCGTCACCGTGAGAAGGGACTGAAGCAGTTCGTGATTGGACATTTATATTTCACGACTATATGCGCAATTGATAACAAAACCATAATGGAAAATCGATGTGCATATTTTTTGTTTACCATTGGTAATCTTAGTTCCATGTCATTTGGGGAAATGTCTGTATATTTTGATATAGAGGCAATATTTTGACTGATTGTTTACCATTTAAAATTCAATTTTCCAAGTTTCTCCATAATATTCAAGATAGACGTACACATAACATGTATAGATCGTGGTGTCTTTCAATGTTATTGAGGTCCTTGTGTGTGAGCGGTAGTTAAAGGATCGAATAATATCATATTTTATATCATAAAAATCGTCTGCTTCTCAAGTGTGCTGTTCCATATATGAAGCATGTTGACTGAAAGACACATGCTAAAAAAGGGTATCAGCCAACAAAAATCAGTCGGACCGGGAAACTGTTCCGTCTTTGAGTGATCCGATACCCTTATGGTATTGTTACAACACCTGTTTGTTCTCATTATTATGCACATAACCAGGTGACGGTGACTATCATCGGATCAAAGAAATGCTCGCTTTAATCGTCCATCTTTTCATAGGCCCATGGAGAATTACGTAACTATTCATGTCTATTATATTAACAAACATACAAAAATAAATACACTGAGAAGTCATAAAAAGATATAGTTGCAAAAATGCGTACAAACTCCTAAAATGGAGACCATCGCAGAAATATAGGTTCACGCAGAAATATAGAAAGTGTTGGAAATATAGACAGCCACAGAAATAAAGCAACTTCACTGTTTCATCTAATTTTTTGGTGGTCTATATTTCTGAAGTTGTCTATTATATTTCATACACCTTCTCTATTTCTAAGTTGTCTACCCGGGGTTGTCTATATTATTTCCAACACTATATACAAAGTTCTATGTGAACCTATATTTCTGAAGTTGTCTTTATTTTTGTGGTTCTCTATATATTACCAAACTCTCTCTATTTTTGTGTGAACCTTCATTTCTGAAGTTGTCTTTATTTCTGTGGTTGTCTATAATATTTCTTAACACTTTCTCCCACTTTCTCTTTTTCTGTCTGAACCCGAGCACTGTATGCGATTGTCTTCATTTTATGTGTTACTATTGATTTTGACCCTTTTGGCCTTCCATACCTGACCGCGAAGGAACAAAGGACAACGAAGCCAAAGAAGCAAGCCGACATTTGTCGTTCTTTTGCTCTGATTAAGGTAATTATAACTCAAAATTTCACGTGTCAGATGAAAGTAAAGACTGATTGCCTTTTTTCATTGCTGGTATGAATTAGTCCTGATCAAGAATGAATGTGAGTATTAAAGAATGAATGGATATTGTGGCGTGCTGACTTTGGAGTCTTCATCACAGTCCCACTCGTTGACGGACATGTATGGTTGGTGGATGTAGCCGACACAAAACAAGATTCAAGAGGCGGCTGTCATTTACTTATTTATTTGTTTTCTTTACTGCAGAATATGCCCTTTCAGTTATGCAAAACTGCTTTCACCAATACATAGTCTGAAGTGTTGTTGGCCTGAAGGTAAAGACAACGTATTAGCAGTAATGTTAGAAGATATATTTTCGGCGGAAACCAGATTTTTTATTTGATCTTTTTTCTTTAGATCTAGATCTACATAAAAATGAAATGTCACATAATAAAAAGAAATATCATCCAACTTGACATGCAAATATATAAAATGAAATATATAAAATGAAATATTTTGCCTTAGATCGCAGTTACCGCTAATTCCTTTCAAATGATGATCAAAACATAGTCGGTCTTTGTAATTTTCCATCTTGAATGATGCCATCATCCTTATATACGTATTTACCAGTCACCATATATCGTGTTTCGTGCTGCTGCGTTGCGCTTGTCTATGTGTGTGCATTCGGAAATTGTAGCTTGCATTGATTGGCCATGATATCGAAAACTCTAATTGGAAAACCTTCATAAGCCTTAACACATGGCTGCCAGTTTTTCCTCTCCTATAATATATTTTAAAAAATAAGGAATTAATCATTGGTAACATATATTTTCGATATTTTCTTGGAATATGCACAGTATCAAAAGAAAGATTAGAGTCTAACGAAAATAGTGGGTCACTGTTCAAGATAATATAATGTCACTTTATAGACCTAAGACAAGGATCCACATTAACTTTTTTTGGTGGTGGCCCATTCGGGCCACCAAAACCTTCAAATAATTTTTTTTGGTGGCCCATTAGTAAAGTTTGGTGGCCCGAAAAATATAAAGAAAAACATTAATTAAAAATGAATAGGGCCTAAAACAAACTAAAATATTATGCAGTCACTACCACGTACCACTATTCTTTGTACATCTTGTATGTAAATCGTGCTTGCTGTTATACTACTTTGCTTATTTTGTGGTAATTCATAAAACCTAGATTATGCAGGCCCCAAATCCAGTTTATTTTCTCTTTTCCAGCATATTATAGCAGGAGAAAATCACAGAAAAATATGCTGCAGAATTAGAACAATGTGTAAAAGGGGGAAATAAAAAAAAAATTAGAAGAGTATATTGAAAAAAAGAAAACAAAAATTGTAAAAATGAATAAGTGAAATAAAACAAAAGAAAAAATGAAGAAAGAAAAAACAAAGAGGAGGAGAAAAAAATTTGAGAAAAAAAAACAAAGAAAATGTAAGAAAAATGAAGACAAAATTATCAAAAAATGGGGAAAATTATTATTATTCAGTAGAAACATGTTCTTTAATCAGGCATATTCAATGGGAAGGGGTATAAATGGTTTAATCACTGTAAAAAAAAAAAAACGGCAAAAGTTATCTGGAAAAAACAGTGAGAAAATTCCTTCCCTATATTTGACAAAATGATGGAAAAAATTCACATTTCATATCAATGAAATGCCTTCCCAAAGTATTTACTTCCTTAAGAGTGGTTTAAGAAGTCATTTATAAACAAGAAAGAAAGAAGCTGTCTATTCATTTTTGGCTAGAAGAGACACAGCGTCGAAATAAACCAAATATCAACATACATACAAATGCACATGTGGGACTGTGATGTACTCACCTATGTGTTTTATGTGTATTAATGCATTTGGAAATCGGTCTTTTTGAGTCAAAAGAGAGGTCATAATTCCTCCTTTTAATGCTTGCAAATAATCAGGTTTCAGTAATATGGACTGTAGAAGGGCATTTCATTGGTGTAAAATGTGACTTTGACGTAGATTTTCAAAGTTCTGGGGAAGATTTCTTAGCAGTAACATTTCGTATCGCAGCTCCCTGAGTCTGAATAGTCTGCAAGCGCACGGCTAGCTGCAGTGGTTTCATGCATGCAAAGCTCACCCAGACAGCCGGCACAGCCGGCTGAATAATAGTTACTGTATGCTAGCTGTAGGCCTACATACTGTCATGACTATGCAATCTTTGTGTGTGTGTATATTTGTGTGTAGATTAACAAAAAAGGCGCATGACGAATTTTCTTGCAATTTGAACTGTAGTAAGTTGATAAATGCATGCAAAATCGGGAGAAAAATTGCGCTACTTTGAAAATTATTGGTTGCCCGATTCGGGCCACCAAAACTTAACATTTTTTCAATAATGGTTGCCCGAGATGATTTTTTGGTGGCCCCGGGCCACCGGGCCACCGCTAATGTCGAGCCTTGCCTAAGGAATAAATTTAAAATCTAGAAAAAACATTGACTACAGTGATAGACTTGCTCCTTGTCCTTTCTTGTACACGTCTCAAAAATTTGCAGTCGCGAACGCAAATTAATTGTGCAAGGGTTGTGCCCAATTCACGTTTTTATTTGAAAATCAGTAGTATATCAAAAGAAACCTTAGAGTCTAAAGAGAAATGTGGGCTGTGATTTAGACCTTTAAAAGAATCTAGACAAAACACTATAGGCCCGAAATCTGAATTACCCCCTGATTTTCCTTGTTTCCCATCATGAATCCAGCCTTAAAATGTGTAAATGGTTGAAAATCTAATTCTGTTTACTTTCGTATCCAGTATTTATATGAAAAATTACTTTGGTTACCTTTAGAATTCAATGTCATGAATCGATGACAGATGTGTATGGTGTGTGATGCCTCGTTCTAAAACTACAGTCAGTATCTGGTGCTAGGTAGGTTGTTCTCATAATGTATTGTGACATTGGATGCTAAAGCTACTCCATTACTTTTAGAATAGTTTTGATAAAATGGATTTAGAAGATGGGGTTCCACTCACCACTAATTACTCTGTCAGCTGTAATTGAGCTGATTTTAGCGGACCATTGCATTTGCGATCAATTACAGAGCTGTCAAAAACATTGAAATTTAAAAGGATAACCTTTTTAAAATTATATATAAAATGTTGATTTCTTTCAAATGAGTCAGAGAGGAACATTTTCATAAGAGGATGATTTTAATTGATTTACTCTTTATACCGCTGTTAATTCATTTGGAAATTTTTTTAAAAAATATTTTCAGGCCACCATATTTAGGTACTGGGCCACCAAAAATATAATAAAATATGATTTTGGAGCCTCTTGAATGAATTGATGTCAGAGCACGCCTTAGAAGTTAAATGCCAATGCAGTTTATGATTTGACCCTTTTTAAAGTAATTTTTACTACCGGTATGGTGAATGTCATTACTTTTGCAGGTTTTAATTATGGATTCCACAACTGAATTTCCCCATGTTGCTTTGTCACCGGGTGAGAGGAGTCCGGAGATGGAGAGTAGCAGCCAAGATCAACCATCACCTGATGACAAAAGTAACACTTCGGAAGCTGGCAGTGCGCCTGTAAGCACAACTGCAAAAGAACCTCTTGGAGAAGGATCTTTAGAGCTAGGGTCAACACAACCTGAAACAGGGTTACCAGAAAAATTGGTTGAGCCTCTCGAAGGATCGCTGCAACAAACTATGACAAGAAAGACTGATGTATCTTCTGTAGAGAATTCTGGAGGTCAAGAAGGAGTGCCCCTTCCGATAGAGAAAATTTTGGAAAAGTCAGGAAATGAGAGTGAAGTGCAGAGTGCTCCAGAAACCCAGGAAGTACCTGACCAAGCTCAAAAGGAAGTAGTAGAGGATGGTCCAGGAGCTGATTCAGCAACACAAAGTGCAGCATTTTCAACTGAAAATGAAAACCAAACAGACACTTCCATCCAAGAACATTCAGAAGAGGTGTCTGTTGACGAAAAGAGTGTGGAGACTCCTGGTGAAGTTGTGAGGCAAGGTATCGATGAAGGAAACCAAGATCTTGAAGAAGGAGGTATGGAATGTACAGATGGTGACACAAATCTAGGTGAAGGTATTCAGATTGGAAACGATGGTTCTTCTGAGAAGAATAAATCTCGTGAAGATGCAGGTCAAGACTCTGAAAATGCTGCTCTCTCAGAGGTGGCTGTAGGACAAACAAGTGAGCCTGATAAGGTTGAGACCAGTGAAGGAAGCTGTCAAGTATGTGGTGATTCCACTCCCAATGAAGGAAATTTGGAAAGTCATCAGGCAGAGCCTAGCGATAAGGAAAGCAGCAGATCATCAGTCCCATGTGAGAGCAGCACAGAAAATGTAGTAGCCAACTTAATCAGTGAATCTCTTGTCTCAGAATTCAGTCAAGAAGGAACAAAAGAAGTAGGCTCTTCTCAGGAAGATCAAGATCCCAATGATAAATCAGCTTTGACTGTTAGTGATGCTGGGGTTGTAGGTGATAAAGAAATAGCTAATGCAGACAGTGCAGAAAAGGAGTCCCAGAGCGCTGAAAATGATCAGGAACCAGAGCTCATGGACACCCAGATCATAGAAACAGAAGATGGGAACACTCGGGACTCCATGGCTGAACTCGGCACCAAGGACAGTCTTGATGACTGTAACATTGACAAGGTTCCCAAGATTTATGATGAGTGCAGCATGGAGAGTTTTGTTTCAGCCAAGAGTGGAGAGTTTGACTACAGGGATAGCCTTCAAGGAAGTCCATTGCCTGTGAAGAGGGTCCGAGAGCTGATAGATGAAAGCCCAAGGGCCAGTCCCAAGAGGTCCAGGACTAGTACTCCTACTATCCAGAGTGATGATGAGTAAGTTTTTTTTTTTCTTTTTAATTTTTTACAAATTTTCAAAAGAAGATAGATGCATTCAAGCTTCTTTCTTGGTTGTGTTCCATATTTTAAAGACATGTCTGTTTCTTATTCAGTGTTGCTTTCATTCAAAACTTTTTTTTTTAAATAAGAGTAGACCAAATGTCTAGTTTTTAAAAAGGTATATGTCAATATTCTATGTGGGCCTATTACATTTTCTAAAATATGATTATTTAGATAAGATACTTTTCAAAGTGAAGAAAGAGCTGTATTTTAGGCACAAAGCCTTTGTCCCGTATTCTGAACTTGGGTTTGAATTAGATCCTGGTTTAAAGTTGGGGTTTAACTATGGAGAGCCAATTTGGACACAAATCCATAACAGTATACATCCAATTTATTACATGTAACTCATATGACACCCAAACTGTTCATGATTGTCTTGGAACAATAACTAAAGTATTTTTCCTCATTATGAAAGCAAAAGGAAAAAAAAAGTAAACTAAAAATATAATATATTAACAGAATTTTTGGCTCCCCATAATTTTAGCACAGTGTTAGACCGTGGTCTAAGTTAAACCTGACTTCAGGTCTTTATAACAGACAAAGAAATAAATGGATAGTTATCCTACCTAACATCTCTCATATTTAAACCCAATACAGGGGTCCTACTAAAAATTATATCATCCATGCATGTCAAATTGATGTGTTATTAACTAGAAATAACATTAATAATACACATTTTGATTTCCTCTTTTTCAGTTTGGGCCATTTTCCTGCAGAGAATGTCTTTGAGTACCAGTGGCCACAGGACAATCCCGGCGAATGGTACTTTGTCCAGGAACAGATCAGTGAGTTCCTGGGAGTCAAATCCTTTAAGCGCAAGTACCCAAGTAAGTTTATGTATTGTTTCAACCTGCTTTAACATTCAAAATTATAGAATTACTCATACAGCTTACTAATCCTACTCTCCTGTGTGTTAACTTCTTAAGTGTTAGAGGGTGTCATAGAATGATGACTGATACCCTGCTTTAGCCTCAATGGCCATAACCTAACATGATAATCAAGCTTTCTTTTCACTTCAAACCTGCCATCAATAGTTTCAATATCAATTGCATGATATCTACTATAAATTTGCCAGTTACATGACATTTGACACTCTTTCATTGAATTTTCAAACACGAATCTGGTTCATAAAACTTGTAAAACAATAAATCTGTGACAATGTTGCTCAGAAACAATCAAATTTCTCATAGGCTTAGAAGAGAAGCTTGTAATTTTCAATGGATAACATTCTTAGTGAAACAGGGCCCAGTTTTCTTCTTAGATTTCCTATTTGAAACTACAGTGGTACTTGAATTTCAAATGTATTTAAATATTGAAAGGGTTCAACTTCATAATACCCTGAATTCATTTTGGTTACAAAGTCTATGTTACTATTTTTTGGTCAGATCTTGAGAGGCGGGTGATGGACATCAAGGAGAAGGAATTTCTTCGAGAGAGGGGTGTGGTCACAGAGGAACAGGTTACGCTTGGTAGGTATATATGCTACACTTCGAGTGATATAAATTTGAATTTAGAAGGACAGGGTGTATTGCAGAAAGAGATGCTATCAAAAACAACTCTGAAAATGAAATGTTTCTTTAATTTCAGTAGCATGCTTCTTGAATGAGAAGCACTCACACTGGGACTTGCATTTTATTGTTTTTCCCCCAGTTTTGTTTTTATTAAATGCACTGTTTTCTGCAATAGGCTCCTGTCAGTCCTAGAAGGGGGACCCAATCACCCTCAAGTTTGATATAATTGATTTTTACAGCAAGAAGTTCATTGCTGGTAGAAAATACAGAAAGATCTCACATTCTGCAGATGTCAACGGGTCATCAGCAGTACATCAGGGATCACAGGTGTTTCGGCCATTTGACTGCTGTACACCTCCCCTGGCTGGCCAGTGCTATGCTGGAATACCCTGGACAGCACCCCCATTGACACCTAAGTGATCTGGATTGTCCAGAAAGCACTACGATGCCTTCTGAATAACCCAAGCCGAGCCCGTCTCGGCAGCCCCACACATTCTCCTCACCCACTTCTCCCCTTCCCTACCACTGAACCCCATTGCTCGGATCCACCTCCTTACAGAGACACCCGCAAACCCCCTGCACCCAACCTCGACGGTATGTACCTCCGCTCCCCATCCATTCTGCTCACACTCCTGCTTCAGACTAGCATACTTATCCATTTTCCTCTCCCTCGCCTCTTCTATCCTCGTCTCCCATGGCACCGTCAACTCGACCATCACAATCTTACGTGCCGACCTAGCCACTAGAACCATATCTGGTCGCAGGGCTGTGACTACCACCTCTTCTGGCACTTTTCTATTCCCCTCATCCACACATGTTTTATTTGTTTGCCTTGCTCACGAAAGTTACTTGCAAGACTAAGGGATCAAAAAGCTTTGGTTTGTCTGTCGTCCATTGCAGCCATGGGCAATGGCGGAAGCATCAATTTTTAAAGCGCATTGTTGAAAATCCATCTAGTCAGTATTCAAAGATGAAAAAGTGGATCACGATGATATGATTGGCTGTGGCTAATATGTAGATTTACTAATGACTGGTAACGAGTAAAGTATAATGACTGCTCATGGTTTTGAGATGAGGATGGTGTATAAAAAAAACAAGGATATATTTACTCTCTTTTAAAACCTACAATAAGCATCATTATGATTGTGCATCAGAACTTACTTGTTACCCCTGAAACTGTCCAAACGCACTCCACTTTGCATCGGACATGCTAGAACCATTCCAAATTTACCTTGTGCATGCAATTCTTCTTAGTTACCTTGATGATGCGCATTGCTTGTACATCAACTTTGGTATTCCCTCCTAGGTCTGACTGCCCTACGAGGAGATGAGGTATATGACCTGATGATGAAGGATTATCCTAACAGATACACTGAGTACGCCCGATTGGTCCAGGAAAAACAGAGGCAGAATATCAGTAATCAGCATAAAGGATACGAAGCGGTGAGAACCTGGGCCTTATACTCCTCATTACATAGAAATTAAATAAACCTACCTTTACCATATATACTTCATTTTTCCATGAATGAATAGCTCTCTTCCAAATGCTACTATAGCCAATTTGATCAAAGTTAAGGGTTAATGCCAGTTGTGGTAATGATATCAAAATGAGTTTGTACAGAACCCAGTTAAATGACCACCAAAGTGTCTGTTTGTATAAATAAGAAATATGTAATAAAGGATTCTGGAAGAAATTGTGTAATTGCTGAGAAATTAGCAAATAAGCACATGATTTGGGGCAAGCGTCGGGCTGACATTCAAAGCAATAATAATAATACACTGTCCCACTTGCGCTTATCTGTGTTGGTGATCTTCAGTGTGAACATTTTTCAGCGTAGATTTCAAGGTTCCACAATGTTCAGTTTATGTAACTGTACCAGGTCTAGATCCTCGATGATATACTGACAATAAAGCCTGGTTTTACAGACTTTCTAATGAAATCAGTGTTTACTGCAACTACTGGCATTTCTCTTTAAAGGTTTTGATACCAAACTGATATTCAAGAAGGGGAAAAAATGTCTTTCAACAAATTTCGTAACCTGTTTTGAGAGCAATATATTTAATCCACTTTTCAATAGGTTTCCGTACAAAATGTAAACAAATGCAGGGTTTTTTGTTTGAAGCAACAAAGATATGTTTACCACTGTTTGAAGGAAAAGATATTTAAATGATTAGCATTTCCAGAGATTCAAACGGTAAATTATATGAAGTTCATATTGACCATAATTGCTGAATCAACCAATTCAACTTCCAGATATGGGCATATAAATGTAATAATAATTCATATGCATTATCTGAAAAGCATGGCTGAAGGGACATTCAATGGAACTTACATGGAAAGCATTCTGCTCAAGAGGGCACATTAAGCATGTCCACCAGATGTATATACATTTACTTGTACGGTAGTCAGTATTAACTGGAGACCTTCAAATCTAAACTGAAGTCTTTATCTTTTCTAACAGTATTAGTTATTGGCACTTTGACACCCATCCAAACTTCCTCATTCTTTCTTTTCTTGTGTGTCTCGGAATAGCATATTTCTAGATAGATGGCGCTATATAAATGCCTATTATTATTATTGTTAAGATTAAATGGGATGTCTCTGTAATTAAAAATTTGTGAATATTGTGTTTGTTCATACCAAAGCTAACTTTATTTCATATTCATTACTCTACTTTTAACCAGCCAACAATGGATGCAAGTAAGATCAAAGAATACATCAAGAAGGCTGCTAAACAAGCCGCAGAGTTCAACGCACTCTTGATGAGAGAGAAGAGAGAGGAGAGACAGTACTACTTTGACCTACAAACAATGGTGAGTTAGAATGATGATGGCATGCTGTCAGCTTGGTCTTTTTCAAAGTTATGATCAGTGCATTAGCCCATATATGTGCTTATCTGTGATTTCTATTATACTAGATTTTTAGCTGGTAGCATTGTTTCATGATATTTTGCTTGTTCGGTCAAAATATGTCAGAACATCAGACATCAAGATCTATGATGATATTATCAGAATTCATCTTGATTTTGAATATTTTCTTAAAAATGTCTTCTTGCTGCAGTTACTGGAGACTGTAGGTAAGATCACACATTGTTCTTCATTTATACGATGCTAAGCTGTTGATATCAAACTCTAAAGAGTACATGTATATCAAAACGCCCTTCTTTTTTGTAACAAAGTATAGAAATTCTGCAACGAGTTCAGTTGATTGATTCAAAATTCTTGCAAACTTGGTTGTTTCTTGGAAAGTATTTCTTGAGGATAATGTATGTTGGGTTCTTCTTTCTCCTATCAGAATACCAACCAATAGTAGAAATTGAATGTAGTTTTTTGTTTTGTTTTTTAGCAACTCCATATGCCTCAAGCCAAGATGAAGAAGTTGAGTAAAGAGGATACAAAGATTGGTGCCTATCCTGTAGCGGTCATCCCTGGCCAGTACCAGGACTACTGTAGATAGTAAGTCTGATAATAACGGCATTGTTATTTTGCATGGTAAGAGGTGTTATGATAAAAAGGATTCAAAGATTAGTTCCTATCCTGTAACATTCTTCCCAGGCCAGTATCAAGACTACTGCAGATAGTAAGCTGGTTCATGAAAGCAATGTAATTTTGTTATTGAGGCTGGTCCTGGGAAGATGTTAAACATTTCCTTACCTGCCTCATATTTTTGTCCAACTGTTAAACGTATCATTCTAGCCAGCGAAAATTTTGGAAGCCGGTATAAGAAACTATTCATCCATATACCATCACCATTTATCATCACGTTGTTCTTGTCATAGTTACTCAGCTGATGAACTGAATTATTTGCCATTGAACACTGCCATCTATGGTCCGATGGCGATCAGGAGAAAGACGGACTATGCTCCTGAAGTGGAGGAGGAAGAAGAGGGGGATGATGATCTTGATATTATGGCTGTAAGTAGCATTTTTTCATTAGGAGTGTTATTTAACCCCAGTAGGACCATAAATTCCCAAACCATCCTCTTCTCTCGTCACCCCCAACTCTGTAGGACTGTTTCAGAATTTACCTGCCGTATTAAAACACCCTTATTAAATTAATACAGAACATCAAAATTATTTTCTTTTTTTTCTTGACATTTATGAATATCTTCAATCATAATTGTAACCATTGGAATTGTAAATTTGTTCATGTTACCAATTTATCAAGAAAAATGACGAGGGGAATGGGGGCTAAATACCCCCTTCTGATGGCTGTATAGGGTTATGAGTATTGAATACCATTAGGGATCAAGATGCATGGATGGAGTTTATAATTTTTTTCATTTTGACCTCAAAGGAATTAACCAAGAATGAGGATAAAGACAAGGATAAGGAAAAGAGCAAATCTGTCACCAGTCAACCACTGAATGAGCATCAACAGCGGCAGCAACAAGAGCAACGTCTGCAACAGTTACTGAATCAACCACTCCAACCAGAACAGCAGCAGCAGCAGGAGAAACCAAAACCACAACGGCAAGCACCACGCCAGAAGCAACAGAAGCCACCTCCACCTCAGAAGCAAGAAGAGCAGCAGCCGCCTCCTGTGAGTTCTACGCCAGCAGCATCCAAGTCACCATCAGGACCTACCATCTTGAGACCGAGGGCAGGACCGATCATAGTCCAGCCAGGGCCAGAGTCCGGTGGCAGTGGGGACAGTGACATGGTGAGACTACCTGGACCTGAGGCTCTGCAGCAGAGTATGGAAGCAGTGGTACCAACTGCTCCAAGACCTTATCAGGTACATGCCACAGGAAATGTTCATAAAAATGGCCCATTTTTCTGGGATGCTTTCCCTATATTTTGAGATAGACTGCTCAAAGATCAATGTCTCTGTTTGAGTACATTCTTTATTTTTTTTTCTTTGGTTGGTCACATCAGTTCAGGATAAAGATTACTTAAACTGCTAAATCCTAAAAGTAGGAACCTTGGTCTGTGAAGTACTTAATGAAAATAAACAAAATACAAGATTTACCCAAATCTGAAAGGGTTAGGTTCAGACATTGCTTCCCATCTCTTTATTGGTGTCACTCTTACAATCTTCTTTCTCTCTTTTTCTCCGTTTCTCTCTGCCATCTTCCAGCCCAAGATCAAACCTACTGCTATCTGCGGCTTATGTTTGAAAGACAGACGAAGTAACACCAAGGGAGTTCCAGAGAATCTGGTTCACTGCTCACAGTGTGATAATAGTGGTATGTATGGCTTTCTCTTCATCGCCCTAGTTCTGGTATCAACTTATGAAGGGATTCTCATTTATCAACATTACAACTTGAAAATGAGAGATTCCTACTTATTTTAATACTCCATGTTCATTATCTGTATCTGCCAAATTATGTCCGGTATACATTATTGTGTATAACCCTATAGCTGTGTGACTTAAAGGTAAATGCCAGTTTTGGTAACGATATCAAAATGAGTTCGTACAGAATCCAATGAGATGACCACCAAAGTGTCTGTTTGTATAAATAAAACATGTGCCAAAGGATTCTGGAAGAAATTGTAATTGCTGAGAAATCAGCAAATAAGCACAGGATTCGGGTCAAGTGTCGTGCCCGACACTCAAAGCAATAATTATACACTGCCCCATGTGCGCTTATCTGTGTTGGTGATCTTCAGCATGAACATTTTTCAGCGTAGATTTCAAGATTTCACAAAGTTTGGTTTATGTAACTGTATCAGATCTAGATCTTCGATGATATACTGACAATGAAGCCTTGTTTTACAGACTTTCTCATGAAATCAGTTTTTGCTGCAACTACTGGCATTTCTCTTTAAAATACATTTGAGGAGTAGAATAATCTTTGCCCTTTCATATTGATATGCTTTTGCTTGCATATGTCATTCAGGGAATTCCTTCTTCCATTTACTATCATGCATAATACGATTGGATGGAAGCAACAGCTAGCTTGCTCATGTCATCTCTACAGCACTTGACAAGATGATGTGACACCTCTAAGATTGCTTTTCCTGTTATGTCCTTACCTTTTATACTTTATTTTCTGAACCATTGTAGGTCACCCGTCATGTTTGGATATGAATGATGAGTTGGTAGCAACCATTAAGACCTACCCTTGGCAGTGTATGGAATGCAAGACCTGCTCGCAGTGTGGTGATCCAACACATGAGGTATGTTGATATTAGATGGGAGGGGAATAGGGGGTGGATAGGGGATATGAATAAATTTGGTAGCAACTATTAAAACATATCCTTGGCATTTATGGAGGGCAAGACCTGTCAATAGTGTGGTGATCCAACACATGAGGTATGTTGATATTAGATGGGAGGGGAATAGGGGGTGGATAGGGGATAGGAACGATAAGTTGGTAGCAACCATTAAGACGTACCCCTGGCAGTGTATGGAGGGCAAGACCTGTCCATAGTGTGGTAATCCAACACATGATGTATGTTGATTTTAGATGGGAGGCGAATAGGGGGTGGATAGGGGATAGGAACAATAAGTTGGTAGCAACCATTAAGACATACCCCTGGCAGTGTATGGAGGGCAAGACCTGTCCATAGTGTGGTGATCCAAGGCATGATGTATGTTGATATTAGATGGGAGGCGAATAGGGGGTGGATAGGGGATATGAATAAGTTTGGTAGCAACTATTAAAACATATCCTTGGCATTTATGGAGGGCAAGACCTGTCAATAGTGTGGTGATCCAACACATGAGGTATGTTGATACTAGATGGTAGGGGAATAGGGGATGGATAGGGGATAGGAACGATAAGTTGGTAGCAACCATTAAGACGTACCCCTGGCAGTGTATGGAGGGCAAGACCTGTCCATAGTGTGGTGATCCAAGGCATGATGTATGTTGATATTAGATGGGAGGCGAATAGGGGGTGGATAGGGGATAGGAACGATAAGTTGGTAGCAACCATTAAGACATACCCCTGGCAGTGTATGGAGGGCAAGACCTGTCCATAGTGTGGTGATCCAAGGCATGATGTATGTTGATAGTAGATGGGAGGCGAATAGGGGATGGATAGGGGATAGGAACGATAAGTTGGTAGCAACCATTAAGACATACCCCTGGCAGTGTATGGAGGGCAAGACCTGTCCATAGTGTGGTGATCCAAGGCATGATGTATGTTGATATTAGATGGGAGGCGAATAGGGGGTGGATAGGGGATATGAATAAGTTTGGTAGCAACTATTAAAACATATCCTTGGCATTTATGGAGGGCAAGACCTGTCAATAGTGTGGTGATCCAACACATGAGGTATGTTGATACTAGATGGTAGGGGATAGGAACGATAAGTTGGTAGCAACCATTAAGACGTACCCCTGGCAGTGTATGGAGGGCAAGACCTGTCAATAGTGTGGTGATCCAACACATGAGGTATGTTGATACTAGATGGGAGGCGAATAGGGGGTGGATAGGGGATAGGAACGATCAGTTGGTAGCAACCATTAAGACGTACCCCTGGCAGTGTATGGAGTGCAAGACCTGCTCACAATGCGGTTATCCTGCATATGTATACTCGGTAGTAACCTATACCCAAGACCTGCTCCAGGTATGGTGATCCAACTCTGAGGTATGATGATCTTCCATACAAGGGAATGGGATCCTGGATGGATAGGAGGTAAGCGCTTATTGCCTATACTAAGACTTATGGTGTGACACAAGTAGAACTATCTTCTCCACGCTTTCCCTTGCATAAAACCATGACATTTTCAGATCCTAAGGAAACAGTGGACTCTTTTTATGATACATCTTGATTGATAATTCAGGATTATTTCGCTTTTTTTTCAAACATACCTTGAATTACATTTCATATGTGCCATCTTGTTTGAATTATTATTATTTGTTCCTCTTTACAGGATAAGATGATGTTTTGTGATAAGTGTGATAGAGGATACCATACCTTCTGTGTTGGACTCACAGATATACCAACAGGTAAAAATAATCCCATTTCCTGCAATTCTATTAATGAAAAATTACCCTGTTTTTGAGAAATTTTAAGATTAATAGCAAAAAAGAAGACATAATGGACTAAGATGGGATTTAATGAGGGATGAACAGAAGAAGAATGTGTTTCTTACTATAAAACAGTAATTCCCCGAAAGAGATGATGGGATTTATTTGTCTGAAATATGTGTGTTTTAATCTATTTAAGTGTATAGACAAAATGTATCTATTATAGATGAAGAAATCACTAATAAGCCTTAATTTTCTGAAATAATATAGCCAAAATTGTAAAGGTGGTCAGACCAGCATAATGACACTCATCTCTCCATTTCTTCCATCTCTTAAAAAAAAACCCAGGAAATTGGCTTTGTCCAACCTGTTCTGCTGGGGGTCTCCCTCCCCCTGTACCGCCTCCACCACCATCAAACTTCACAAGGGGGCTTACCCCATTACAACTACAAGGAGGTGTCCCACCACTCCCATCGCTGCTACAGGAAACACCTCAGCTCCAACCATCTCTACCACTACCACAGCAAGGGGTACCACCTCAGCAACAAGGTATACCACCACCACAAGGTGTACTGCCAATGCCACCCCAGCAACAAGGCATTCCACCGCAACCTCAGGGGTTGCTGGCGCACCCAAATCACGCACCACTTCCACAACAGGGGATGCCCCAACAACAAGGCCTACCACCCCAGCAGGGCTTGCCTCCACAGCAGCAACAGGGTGGTCGATCCTAGCAACAGGATACCGCAACCTGCGAGCAATGTCCACTACCCTCTTGCTAATCTAGAACTCAAGTAACATACTATGCGAAGCACAAAATCCCCCAAGAACTGAATGTATGTTATGTGTTGTAACATTTTTGTAAAATATTGTGTAGATGTGTATATACTGTAATCAGAACAATAGTTCTTTAGGAACCAAGTTGTTAGTTGCTACTTCTGAGAGGGATTCATGTGTCAGATTTATTTTTATGATTAAAGGAGAATGACACCCTTGGAACATATGAAATGATAAAAATCAAAGAAAGTTTGATGGCGATTGGAGAAACAATAAGTTATGAGCATTTGAATGTCAAAATCACTAATACTATAGAGATCCGCCCACTGGCAATGCGAACAAGATTTGCGATGCCACAGAAGTACAACCTTCCCATGTGTACTGTACATTGAAAATATATCTCAAAATATCTATTTTTTGCTTATTCTTCTGATAGTTCAAATATTTTGTCAATTTTTTTTATGGAACCCCTATAACATGTCTTCCTATGAAAACAAAGCACCTGATCTATGGATAGACTTGATAAAATAAGTAAATATGTAGAAAAGTTATTTGGGAATTGTACAACTGCAATCTCACACATGTTGCCAATGGGAGGATGATGTCCATATCACAAATGATCACTTGAATGCTCATAGCTTTTTTATTATCTGTTTTCACACAAGTGAAATTGTTCCCAGGGTTTTATTCTCCTTTAATGGAATTTGTTCACATTGCTTTGACTTCAAACTATTATTTCATCAATTGATATACTGTTATGGCATTTTTCACAATATGCAACTCCTCATTTGTGGATGATGATCATTGTCTAATTGTGTTTCACATAGTTTCACACCCATGCAATGGTGAAAAGCTACACGCAAATGATGTCCAAGACAATGATTTCTTTTTAGTTTGTTTAAATCCTTTGTGATTTATCTTGTTCTTTGTATTCTCTATACTTGCTTCAATTGATATTGGAAAGGATGTACCTTTCCTTGGTTGAGTAGTTCCTTTGATGAAAGGTACTTAACAAGTAAACAGAATCAGAAAAGTAACATAATACTTTCGTCGTGTTCTTTGTATGCATTTTGATGGGTGTCGACCTTTAGTTTTGGTAATGGCACAATAAGCCACTGCCATTTCCAAATTCAAACAATCCACTAAATGTTCTATACATGTACATCCTAGTCATGCCAAATGAAAACAAATTTCAGTTACACTTACTTTTGAGTTTGACCTTTTATTCATGTCAAAATGACAATTTAATACCATTCATATCTGTAATATCATACACATTGCATGTAAATTGCAGTGTACAAAACATAGCATATACAATTATATATCATTTGTATGTTATTGCTCAGCCTCCCGTTTCACTAGTAAAACAAGAACTAAATTATTTTAACAGACTACATCATTAGTCGATTAAAATGTAGGGACATACATGTACATAATATTTTTTCAAACAATCTTATATATGGAATTGTAAATATAATACAATTTATAAAAAACTAGATCCATGTACATTGCAATGCAAGTTGAATTCACAGTGACATGTCAAAGCAGACACAAAATAATGGAGCTTTCATTCTTGCCCATTAACTCATAAAACCTGTCAAGACTAAAATCAATTTAGTAAAAAAAAACTTTTTGATTCTCTTAACTCTCTCTTGTATTCTTCCTCTGCTTACCTTGGAGATCATTGGCACCGTTGAGAGGGCCGCAGTTTGATCATTTGTGGATACAACACAGAATCAGAAATTCTAGCTCTTTATAAAGTTGTCTTCTGACAATTTTGGCAGAGATTACAGAAAAGGAGCATGAAGTCTAAGAAAAATCCCAAAATGAAATGCACACTAAAAAGAGTAAAATTAAGTTCACCTTAATTACTCATTTGTCAATTGAGACATACCTCAAAAAGGAAAGCTACACCAACTTCAGTTATAATTTCCATACCTTTTCACAGACTTATATATGAGGATTATTACATATTGTTGTGCATTCATTTTCAGTGATTTAAAAGAACTTCTTGATATGTTTTTCCTGTGACATTACATTACTTTAGTATACTCGAATCAGTTGAGAGCAGAAAAATAATGGAATTCATTTCCTTTTCAAGCATAAATGTATGTAATTAATGCTCCGGTTCTTTTCATACACTGCCTACAAGATCAATCAATCAGATATTATGAATTATGAGAGAAAGACAACAAAAGTCCTAAGTAAAAGTTTTCCACTGAGCAACTCACATAAGCATAGTATGGAATCATAAATAAAAACCATATAATCCTAACTGACTGATAATATCACAAACATACTGCAACGTAAGACACATAGTAGTTTCAATAATGCATAAAACAATGCCATCGCATTTTTAAACATAAAATCACACACTGAAAAGCTGATCTACAGTTCTATGTATACAATAGGTCGTAATGGTAACACATTTTATATGAAGTGACCTGCACTATTAAATGAAGGAGATATATACAATGAAGATATATGTAGGACAGAGAGAAGGGTATATTGATATTCAATGCTGATAGCCTTCATCTTTTCAGCCACTTAAAGGACAAGTCCACCTCAACAAAAACTTGATTTGAATAAAAAGAGAAAAATTCAACAAGCATAAAACTGAAAATTTTATCAAAATCGGATGTAAAATAAGAAAGTTATGACATTTTAAAGTTTCGCTTCATTTCACAAAACAGTTATATGCACATCTCGGTCGGTATGCAAATGAGGGAAGTGATGACATCACTCACTATTTCTTTTGTATTTTATATGAAATATGAAATATTTTGATTTTCTCGTCATTGTCATGTGAAATGAAGCTTCATTCCTCCCTGAACACATGGAATTCCATTATTTTAACATTTTGTGCTTCAGGCAAGGAGGTCCTAATCATCAAATTTGTAAAAACTGAAATATTGTATAATTCAAACAATAAACAAAAGAAATAGTGAGTGACATCATCGACTCCCTCATTTGGATGCAACTGGCTCGTTCATATAACTACTTTGTTAAAAATAAGCAAAACTTTGAAATGTCATAACTTTCTTATTTTACATCCGATTTTGATGAAATTTTCAACATTGTGCTTGTCTGATTTGTCTCTATTGATTCAAATCAACATTTTTCTGAGGTGGACTTGACCTTTAAAGACTTGCTTTATTTAACATAAGGTACATCCTGTTGTCAGGATATCTTACACTCATTTTTAACTCTTAGATTACAAGTTTCTATAGACTTTATACTATACATTTGATTGCATATATGCTACATGCAACAAATCTTCAATACAGGTGATCAAGCCCCTGCATAATATCTTTAATATTAAAACTACATTGTTAAACTGAAAGGTGAAATAGTATAATGTCAAACATATTCCAAATCATTCAAAATGCCCATATATATATATTCCTTAGACAACTTCATTGGAATGTTGGAACTATAGTTTTGTTTACCCCAACATACAGTTTTAAACAGAGGCAAATTAAATAGCAAATGTATAATTTAAGAATTATCCTAAGGTTCTAATCATCAACTCATTCAGACATTTTCTTATCATAAATACAAAACCTGGTCATCTGAACACAAGTCTGAACACTACCTAACATTCATAAACACACTTCTTAAATAGGCGATCATCATTCGAAAATAGATAACATTTTACACAATTAACCCTTTATGATATTAATATAAAAATATAGAATTTACAAAATAATTCTCTTTCACCTCAGGACACCCATTATCTTGTGCGTTGCTCTCGATTTTCAAACCCTAACTTGTCAATGACAGAGGAATGACGGAAGGATTCAACTAGCATTGGCAAAAAGAATGCCAATTAGTACTTGTGTCCATCCAACCATCATCCACATCTATATCATAACAACCAACTAGGAATTAGGATCTTCTAACAAGAGATTGTCAGGTATAACATTATGACATACATGGGTACATGAACAAACATTACTATAACTGACCCTACTCTGATGAAGTTTTCAGTGTTGGATATCGTTTTCATTTCTCTATTACATGTATTTAAATCAACTCACAGTTATGGTGGACTTGGCGTTTTACTCAAATTAAAGCAATGAATTTCAACCAAGCTAAGTTCTTGAGTAGGAATGCCTAAGTTATGAGGTGATAATAGTTGAATAAACACATCGCTACTGATCTTGATTGATTTGTACTGCATTAAAATCATGATGAATTTGTGCTACATTGAAATTGTTCAAGGTCAATTGTTCCCGGTGGGAAAACTCCTGGGAAACGTCAAGTTTTCTTTGAAGGAGTCATGATCTAGGTTTCAGTTTCCTCCTAGGAAGACTTGGCCTCCAGAGGGTGCTTCAATAATGATAGCTAAACTTTTGAGAACTTTGTGAGACAAGAATTATACCAAGAGGAGCTGCCCTATTGCAAATCAAATCCGTTTCTGAGATTTAATGAAGTTGATTCTCTTTCATTTGGAGTCCTTAAAATCAATTAGAATTCATCTACAATCCTTCTTTCTATACTTCTCTGAAAAGAAAAGATACTTTGATAGACAAAGCAATATAATAGGCGTTCCATTCTTAAAGATCTCACCATTTACACTGATCATTAATTCATCTACAGAGGATACATACAAACTATATAATAACTAACAAACCGGTATGAAAATAAACATATATTGTGAGCAAGGTTGAGAATGAAATACCCTGTTTACTTTAAAAATCACACAATGTACTGAGAAAATGATAATAACCAGGGAGCGTTTGCACAAAAGTTTATGTGTGACCAAAAATCACATTTAAATGACTTGATTGTATGGTACATGTATACAGTACATCACTGCACTGGTTAGATCACACTCCATCAATCGCTATTGTGTTAAATTTCAAGTGCATTATGGCACTTGAAATGCATGACTTTTAGTCAGACTGAACTATTTGTGAAACTCCCAAAGAAAGAATTTTACCCGGTACCCTTTATAAATGCAATAAGACCAACCATAAGCATTCGATATATGTGTATCTATGAATTGCTTAGAATCTGTCATTATGTGAGCATATTTCTGACATGAGAAATACCTTTATTCTGTGGTTGAGCACAAAACATAATGGAAAGTCTTAAATTACAGCTAATAGTTTTTGTTTAATCTTAAAACGCTAACAATCATTCTCCCTTGAGGTAGTCACAAACTGGTATGGAATTTTTCATTGCATTCTCTTGCAAGATATTTGGTAAACTTCAACAAGGAAATTGTTTGATAATGATCAATTCAAGGAAGCCATTTGGGCTCTGCTACTCATGAAAAGATACCATGCAAAAATGTAATCTCAAATCTCAATAGAATGTCCATTCAGGGCCTGTAACACAAGGAATGATTATGATATCTTTGCCGTGCAATGGTAACTCCCATGGACTCCTTTATTGAGAATCGTTACCATGGTAATTACTAATTACTATCAAAGAGTGTAAACATACAAATAAGTCCAGAAATCAGGCCAATGAGACAGAAATATAGGCCCAAATTCACATAGGTGGTTATGAATCTGTGGCTTTACAAGCATAGAAATCAACTATACAATCAATAGCCAAGTTTTGTGCATTGCATCCCTGAACAGTTCCGCATGGTTCAGTGGATGTGCCTTATTAAAGACTGGAAGCATTTTTCTTTTGCATAAGTATCTATGTAAAGCGTTTGACATGATCGTTCAAACAAAAGCACTGTAGCATCAGCTTACATGTGACTGATTCAAACAGAATCCGGTCACCATAATCAAACTGGCAACTAATGCATAAGCTAATACAAGCATACAGGCATTTTCACTGTTCGGTACTGATTCAACTTAGCCCCAAGTTGTTATTTTGAATAATTTTATTTGTTTTCATATGCTGAAATGGCAATATAATACAGTGGAAATTTTAGTGATGTTTGACTTGAAAATTTTTAGCTTATACAGCAGCTCATAATACTTAGAATTTGAATACATTAGTATCACATAAATGTCAGCCTTTTCGTATTAATGTCAATGAATGGTTATTTCACGATGAAATTCTCAGAATGACAGATGAGCTGAAAATTCTTGTTCTACTATGACGAGTCAACTTTGTAGTACTTCTTTGATAAGAGTGGATAGATGTGTAACTTTTAAGTACTTCAAGAGACATAATATTCATATTCTGACTTTCTCGTATATATGCAAATAATATGGTATAGATTTGTAAAGGTCTTTAACAGTATAATAATGTAACTTAGGGTTGGTTTAGGATTATGATGATGAATGCAATATAATACAAAATGGTAGCAATATATCAGATGGATGATTTTATAAAGGTCATCAACCGCTTAGTCAATGATTTCCATATGAGCATGGCATCAGTGTCCCACTGTGTCTGCCAATTCTTTTAACGGTTTATGAATAGGTGCATTGTCCTTTACGAGGTTGAAGGACCTCATTTTTTTTTGGGGGGGGGTTGTGTTTGTTTAGGGTGATACTTTTTAAAATCTAAAAAGAAATGAAAAGGTATTAAAAAAAAATCTGTCAAGTGGTTTCCTATTCAAATTCAAATCCTGTGTGTATTCAAACCAAATGGATCCAATATGCTGTGTCAAAGGATACTGACCTGGGTGAAGGGTCAAGGATTATTTATTGTCTACTTCTGAACTTCTGCCATGACAGGTGCTACCACTTCCTTTACAGAATGAACAAGCAGGTTAGGACAGTATACATTGTACTTCAGAGTGAACAGACCTAATTCAAGGTTACAAACTTCATATGCTACATTTATATTGGCAGACATCTTTCTTTTGAGTATAAGATGGACAGCAGACATGTCTGGGACAACATACCTTTAGATCAGAGGGAATAAACCTATCATGAAATACTGAATACTGCCAGTACGCTTAGTGTCAGGGTCAAGATTACTTTATCATCTACCCCTAAATGGTTACATTGTGGATATCATTACGTACTTGACAGAATGGCTAAAACAAGGTTTGGAACAGTATACTTTAGAATAGATAAAGCTATGATGAAAACCCAAACACTCCCACTAAGCTCAGTGTCAAGATCAATAACTCATCTACTTCCTGGGCCCCATCTTCCAAAGAGTTGCTATTGATCTGATCAATCTCAACTATGGAAAGCCAGCAACATCAACATCTAAAATGCATGTTCAAAATATTTTCTAGAAATGATGTATATTCGTAAATTCATTGTTTTCTTGACAATTTGGTTTGTTCGCCTTTGTTTACAAAGGAAAATTTGCAAATTTTCTGTAGAAAAAATTATGACACTGATAAATTTCCATCGAGTTACAATTGATTGGATCAATCGTCACTCTTTGTAAGACTAGAGCCTGAAATGCTAATGTTGCGGACATCATCACTTCCTGAACAGAACAGCAAACGAGACAGTCTAACCAACAGGTTTATTACAGCCAGCACACTTCACTTCAGAATGGACAGAGCATGATATAAAGACGAGTTGGGCGGAGCTTGGCACTAGAAACGGGCATCCTGTTGGTCTAGTCACCTTGAGATCGTGGTGTGGGAGCTAGCGTGGGATCGGTCGCTGGCTCTACTAGACGTTGTACTGATACTCAATGATGAGAACCCACTGTGGCAGGACTGTAAGCTGGTCATCGAGCCCCTGACAAAGAAAATAGAGTTTTAAACTTTTATGTGAAACACTTTAAAGATAATACTTTACATGTACATATACAAAATATTTGACACTACAAATGTAACTGAAGGTGATATATACATCTGTTTTATCATAACAGCCTTATTTGGAAAACATATAATGAAAATATATTTTTTTCTTTATCTTTTGCCATAGTATGTCATAACATGGCAGAGGAGAATCCAAATCGTTTGAAAAATGTGTCTTACAAATCTTTATTCCATGACCAAAGTATGTGCCAAGTTTTGTGAGTATTTGGTCAAAACTGAGGAAGTCTTATCCACAAGAGTTTGAACAGACCAACAGCCCAACCATGTACCCTGGCTTACATTTTATCCTTGTTAAACTTCCTCTACTCAATTGTTTTCATCATAGCTCAACATAAAGTGGCATTAGTCTAGTCTAAAGTGCGCCATGTTGGTCTTGGACTAGCACCTACACCATCCATGTCTTGTAAGAAGATTAAATTCAATCTCGATTTGTGTATTTTTAGATAAAGCACAATAAGACTTTGATATGAATCTATCAGCGTGCTGCTTTCATTTCCATAATTTGAAATCACCTAGCTATAGACTCCCTTTATCTTCATCATCAAAGTGATTTATCAACAGCAACTGAGCAAGTACACTTACCTGAAATCTTCAGATGCTAGTACTTCATGGTAGAACATGATCTTTGATTTATGATAATGATGAGCAGCCTTCTGGGCCGAGCTAGGTAGAGCGGCCGAGATGTTATAATGCCTCCATTGTAACACATACCATCCTGCTACCTGACAAACATGGGAACCCTGTAATAGTCAAATAGAAGATAGTGAGTAGTGTCCCATTTCATAAACACTCGTTACAGTAACAAACCCAAGATTTCTATAACAAATTCACTATCAGCCAATTAGATCGCAAGATTTCTGTAGCTTTTAACTGCTACTGTAAATTTGTTATAACAAGTTTTATGAAGCAGGCCCCAGGTGAAGCCGCCTATAAAGTCAAATCCTTTGAGACCACAGAAAACTGCTTGACTTGATAAAATTCAACTAAGACAACGTCTGGAAAAGGACATGGGGTATCAAAATAGCATGACATTATATCGCTAGATGACAACCGGTGATAATGGAATACTGAAATGTGAAATACAATGTATCCTTAGTTAAAACTGTAAAAATAAACATTCGTTGTAACTGAGAGAGAAGTAGCAAATTACAATGCTGCTTGTTGAAATGGACTAAGGTGATCTTGATCAATATCCACACTACTAATATTGTTATTGCAAATGCTGTTATTTGCCGATTGCTGAAATATCAGAAAAAAATCCCAAAGCTCATTTTTTTACCATTTATGTTCCAGTCATTCATATTCCAAGTCTTGCCCAACATGCAGAGAACACCCCAAGACTTTCCCCCGCACCTACCTGTATACTTTCACCTGCTTTACAGACCAGGGCAGACTCTACAACCTTGTAGTCAATGCCACACTGCATGGACTTGTCAATGACCACTGTGTTGGCTATGATTCCAGCCGGAGTGGACACAGGATTGGTCACTTCTTTGTGAATGGTCAGCGGCCGACGGGAGACCATGACCGAGAAGACGATGTCCCCACGTAGGACATCAAAGTCCCAGGTTAGGACCTGCTGGGCATCCTTGACATGGACTAGGACCTAGTTTGGGAACAATGCAGAAAGATAAGATTTGTCCGGTAGATAGTTAATGGAGTATACAGAAAGTTTATACAGGCATGAAAATTGTGACTGCTCTATTACTTGATACTTGAATTCCACATACAAAGTATTTTGATAATTTTGCTTCAAAATAAGGAGGGATTAAGGAGATTCTATTCTCAACATTTTACTGCATTTTCAAACATATAGTAGAGGTATACAAAACAAGGATAATTTTTTCAATGTTGAGCCCCGAAACTTACAACTTACAGTAAAATACAGCACCTCAATATTTCAACTAAATTCAAAAGTGCAATGTCGCAGGACCCCCTTTTCCAAAGAGCTTCAAATGAACTGATGAATGACAAGCACAGAAAGGGTTAGGAAAGACAGAGATGCCAATATCAATGTCCCTCAAAAGTTTTTGAGATAAGATATATATATTCATGTATGCATCATTGTCTTGATAAATCAATGTGCACCTCTTTGTTTACAAAGGGATGTTGTGTGCAATTCTGAATGTATTATTTCATTGATAGGGGCCAGTTGCACAAAGTCAAGCCCAAATACCTAATACGCACTTCTGATTGGTTGAAAATCAAGATGTATTCGATTTTTGGAATTGCATTTGAATCCATCTCTCTGTGCGAAAGGCCCCACATTGGTTGGATCAATCATATCTCTTTAACCTCATACCTCATGTGGAATGCCTTTCTGCAGAAGAACAGACTTGTAGACGGTCTCAGCACATAGTGTAGGTTCTCCTATCGAGTATAGATCATCAGTAGATCGGTAGCATGCCTTGGGAATTATCCCTCCCTCTGGTATATCACACTGTCAAAAACAATCAGATAAGAAGCTTGTTATATCAAGGTAACTAAACTTTGGGCCTAGTATGAATGGACCTTTTCCTCTGTTACGTGTTTCAGTTTTACATTACTTTGGTTCTTTTATTTTGACAAATTGTAAAATCATTTAACAACCTAGGATCTGCTTTTCCACTATGAAGAAATGAAAAGCCATCTTTGCCAGATCATTGTAGAATTTGAGCTAAATAATTACATATGCCCTATCAGAAAGTCCAGAAATGATATCTTTAGAATATTTAATCAGTGGAATGAAAAAGCAACAAAAATTTCTTGTTTTCAAGGGGAATGTTCGATTGTGATTACTCCTGGCAGATCAGCCAATGAGATGCCAGGGGATTTTAGTAGCAGGGAAAATAACTAACAAAATTTTTCGTGAAAAGCTCTCCAGACCAGACCATTCTTCGTTCAAGGAACCTTATGATGTCTTTAGAAAGATTGCAAAATACCAGAAAAGAAACAAACAAGACACACGCAAATTCCCATACTTACATAGCAGTCACCGCAGATAAAGTCTGGTACATACTGTTGAGCTATGTGATCGGTGAGTCCACCACTCTCCATGTAGTTCTTCCCTCCGTAAATCAAGAACTTCTGTCTTGTATTCTCATCAATGAATGGAGAAACGAGCGTCCAGATGACAGGAAAGACGCGGGGCGCCCTCACGATCAGTAGCTTACCCATGACCTCTGGGTAATTGGCCTCGACGACCTCTATCATGCGCAGGAGAGCCTTGATGCCTGGCCGCCATAGATGGCGCATGCTCAGACCTTCGCAGTCTACTATACATGTCCAGGAGCTATGGAAGAGAAAAGGGAGTTGTTCTCTATTAAATAATAATAAATAATGATAACATAAGTATAGCGTCTACAGTTATAACACTACTCTACCAGCAAGCCCCTGAATAATGTATGTTATTACTACCTCTCCAATCTAACTGCTGGGTGGATATCTAGCAAGAAGGGTGAGAACCACAGATTTACAAGTCTTTCGGCGTGTTTCTACAGAGAATCGAAAAACCGTATCGCCCTTAAAGCAGCCTGTTTCTACAGAGTGAATAATCAGATTAACTCATATTCCGTGTCGCGGAACACGGCAATAGCCATCTCCCAGAGGTGGTTATGAGAAACGGTATTTTGCACGATGCGGTTAATCAATAAACCGCATCGTGTCTGTTTCTACAGGGACGTTTTCCGGAATTCTGGATACTTACACAGGTAATATCATTTCACGATTCTCTGTAGAAAGACGCCGTTTGGCACAACTCAAGCCAATGATTGAACCTACATGCAATACACCACCATGCCAGATTAAAGTGAATAATATTACCTAATGGGACGTCCCGTCTGTTTGGTAGCTTGTTCTGTCCTCCGGATACCCTCTTCATTTATTGAGAGAACCTGGTTAGGAGCGATTAGATCATAATAAGTTCCATTATTCTTAAAAACATATGTACCTCCAGTTCTTACAATGACAAAATTGCCAGGTGCTGAACAAAGTTTAATCAGCATTAACGCCAACCTATGGATATATGTCAACCATAATTCAAATAATACCTTCATAAATAGGGCATGGTTCAGGATGCCTATGTTAATAACGGTCACGCAATTATCTGCATGTTTGAAATTTGATGACAGTTTGATATATTTCAGTTATTCATGCTTTCTTTCCTAAAAAAAATCAAAGTAATATCAAAGTAATACAAATCAACAAAATCAAGAAGTGGTGAAATGACCATAAATGAAAATTGCTTGTATTTCTATCTTTTTCTCCCGGTAGCAGTATTCAGTGATAATGAATAATCCTTTCTTGTCAATCCTCCAGTTTAACCATTTTTTCGATTTAGCTAGTTTTTTAAGAAATAAAGACATGATTGCAGAAACGACTGAAGCTGACTTTTCCACAAGAAATGAACCTGTCCCTAATGGAATTAAGTGATTCCTGTCTGCAAAGCTTTGTATATGATTACAAAATTATCAGTCAACAAATGATAATTTTCTCTCAGTATTCAAATATAATATGTATGTTTAACACTGTGCTACAGAGACCATCTACATCACTCACATGTCTCAGTATTGCCTCTTCCCCGACAGCTTTGATGAGTCCTTTCACATCCAGCTGGCCAAGCCTCATTATAAACACTGGTCTTCCCTCTGTCATAGAAATTACAAACAAAATTAATATGGTTAAAGAATGAAAAGAAGAAACAAGAGAAAAGGAGAGGGTGGGGATGATGGATGAAAGAAGCAAGAGGAATAAAGAGATAAGGAAGGAGGGAAGAGAAAGAGAAAGAGAAAAAATAGGATATGAAGAGTAAGTAGATAAGGATGGGAGAGAGGGAGAGAGAAGGGACGGAGGAGGGTGATGGAATGATAGAATGATGGAGAAAAGAATGAGAAGCAGTAGTAGAATGAACGAAAAAACATTAAATAAGCAACAAGAAAAACAAGAAATAAAAAGTAGAAGATGAAGAAGAAGACAAAGAATAAAAAGGCAAAGTAGGAAAAGGATAAAAAATTGATAAAATAACCATAATAATGATCATGATAAACAAAAGAGAACAACAAAACCACTATCAGTCATCAAAAACAACAGGGCAGAGGGGAGGGTAGGGTATGGGAGGCTTACCCCTGTCATAGAAGTGCCATCCCCCAGGGAAGTAATCAAGTAGTATAGGAGGGGGTTCCCATGTACTGAGTATCTGATCTACTTTATGCTGTTTCCTCCATGCTAACGACGCAGTGATCATCTCATGTGCTTTCTCTGTGTTGAAGTCTCTTGCTCGTAGGAACCTGAGTAGGTGGGAATCTTTTGGCATCTACAGACAGATCACAGAGTGGGAGAAGTAAAAGCAAGGAAACATATGATATAATAAGCATACGAATGATATACCATGAAATGATCCAAGAAAATTAAATATAAAAGCAACTCATAAGGGACAATATCTGTATGTTAAAGTATTAATGTCTACTTTAATTAGATGATTGCCATTAATGAAATATTACAACTTATTCATTGATATAAGATTTTTTACATTATCCAATTAAAGTTTATGACAAAAAACTATATATCATGACGTTGATTATACAAAAAACCTTGTGTCTTGCATATGAAAAAGCATGGCCTTGATTATGCATATTAATGAATCTTTAATGCAACCAAATATGATTGAAAAGTAGTGTAACTACCGTGTGAGTCAAAAAGAACTTGACACCTCACAAATCCCCAATTTAAGGCAAAATTATGTCATGAACGCATAATCATTATATATGGCTGGAAAGATTATCTTCTGCCAAATAGTTCGATACCATATTTATGTGGTATGCCTTCACGATTGGGTAATCAGCAGGTAATCTTTGCAGTGGTGTAAATTTTGATTTGTGTCAAAGTAAAAAGGCATGACTGCAATGAATGAATGAATCAAGAAGCCAATGTCATAAGCCTACATAAGTTAGCAAGCATATTTGCAAATCCCTTTTCAATGAAATTAACTGGAGAATTGATACTAAAAAGTGTTTATTAAACAATAATAATGTACATTGAAAAGGTGTTTTGAAATGGATTTTAATGCAACCCTTGTGGGATTATGACATCATTGACATCTGGATTCATTCATTGCATTTATGCCTTACTTTGGTGCAAATCAAAATTTACATCACTGCGATGAATACATCTTGATCATCCAAGCTTTAACACATACCGTATAAATATCGTATCAAAATTATTTGCCAGAACATACTCTTTCAGGCCATATATAATGAGTACATTATATGTTCATGACATATATTTCCTTCCTTAAATCAAGGATTGATGAGGTGTCAAGTTCTTTTTTTACTCACACAGTAGTTAGACCATGCCCCCCCCCCCTCACTCTAAAGAGGGGGGGGGGGTGTGCAAATATGCAATAACAAACAATTTAATATGAGAGTATACAATCAAGTGTAACTCATGTTAGCACTTGATTGATTTCAATGAAAAACTTATTTTGTTAGAAACATTGCCAATGGTAAGTCCCATGCCAACCTCAACCATAGAATTATCCACTTCACATCCTCTATTTTCACAATGGCACACATTCAACAAAGTCGAAAAGCTTGAAATTCCTAGTATATAAATGTTGCTTTGCTATAAATGCCACACATACTACTTACATTTCTGACTTGTTTATCAGTCTCAAACTTAAGAAGGAAAGTTAGAAAAAAAAATAAAACATGATTTCTTTTAATGCATTTTTATTTGGTTATCAGTCTATATATATCTCTTATTTGAAAATAGAATTTAAAAACAAAACACTAAATTTTAAATTTAACTATGTCACTCCTTGTGTGGAGAAAGGGTAAATTATCCCAATAAATCTTGTTTAGGTTTTTGAATTATCATTTGATGATAATCCATGAGGTCCTACAAAAGATTCAAAGCAGAGGGGGGAGGGGGTGATCAATTATTTGATTTACCCGGTACAGGGTTACTGTTTTAGCACATCGACCAAAATTTACATTAAACCCATGACAATTGCAGGGGCTAATGATTTTTTTTTTATTCTTAGGTTCTTGGGGGCATTTCTGTGGGGAATATCATCAAACCCCTGTGCAATTTTCTGATTCTGAGAGCCCACAATGAATATCACCAACTTTGATTTTCCCCATTCAGTGCTTATATCTCCCCTGTAATAAAAATGGTACTTACCTTTCCTTTATGTGTTTCACTAAGCCATTCCCTGAGTTGGATTAGTCTACTCTCCTGTAGGGGTGTCAGATCACCAAGGAATTTCTTGATGTAATCTTCATCCACCTTGGATGCCTCTGCAAAAAAAATAGAAGTAAAAAATCACAATTGAATGGGGAGCATAGGGTCAAGAGATGCCAACTTTTGGAAATCAGAATTAGGGAGGATTTGCAACCGCCACCAAATGATGTGCGCGTATCGCAGATCTCGAGCGCAGAGCGCTCGACCCTTGCGCGGCCGGGGTCCAGGGCCCGCCTTAGGGCCCTGGAAGCTCTGGGTTTCTAGATGCTCTCTGGTGCAATCTGACCCTTATTTTGGGGCATTTCACATGTTTTGAAATAAACATTGTTCCCACTTTTTTAACATAAAAAATATCAAATATGCATTTTTACATGTAAAAAAAATGAGGGGACAAAAGTCAAAAGAAGTACCTGTTCAACAATAATAATAAGGAGGAATTATCACTATCGGCTATAGGCAGGTTATGTTCCACTATAAATCCAGTAAAGAAAAGCTCAGCGCTGCTCCCTTGCTTGGTGAAATAAAGACAACAGGGTACTAGTGTAGCTCGAAGATCTTGTCTTTGCAATGTCTGTAGGCCTATGCCGTTTGCTCCCTAACGTTTCGTGCTTCCGAATTATCATCACGACCTCCCTGCTCAACTGAAATGTCCACACTGCAAATTGCGCAAAATGCATGGTAAATTCCTCTTTCCGACTTCCGAACATACAGGTACTGGAGACTGCATTCAGTCTTATACTTCTGAGACCATTTCTTGGTCTTCTTTTGTTGATTTTCCACCATTTCGTGTCAATATCAACCCATCAATACGCCGAAATCACACACCGATATTCCACCGCACGACTCGACAAATCCAGTGCACGAGCGCACACGCCTCGCAAAGCTAGCCGGGCCTACCGGCCTGGTGCACAGTGGATTCCCGTTGGGCATATCACATGCACCAGCTTTTCGCTGCTCCTTATTTGTCTACCCTTCACACATAATTTAGTAGCAGCGAACGTAATGGAGTTAATACATGCTAAAGTTAGCAGACGATACATGTACTTCCAATCCAATTTGATCAATGCAAAAAAATTGTAATTTCGGGAGGATAAGGATGGTAATCGTAAGGGCGGGAGTTGGGATGAATTTTCGGGAGCCTCCCGATGAAATCGGGAGGGTTGGCATCTCTGTCACAGCAATACTTGCCCTAAAACTGTTTTAAAAAAATAGTTTGAAGAAATATTTTGGTATATTGCCAGACATTTTTATATTCATTTTGGAGAATGTGATTTGCTGATTATTTTGCTTGGTTTAAATCAGATTAACCTTGTATAAAATTTTGATAGGGGGCCTACATCTTACAAGCTTTGCTTTTCAGTAAGCTCCACCACTTTCTTCATTTATTGGTATGTAATCTATCAAAATCTGCATATTTCAAGCAGTTGATGTATTTTTTTCAATTGAAATAAGTTATTATGAAATGTACTGTAAATGATTTGTGGAATATGAATATACGAATAAAATAACATAAATACATTATTTAAAAAAAATCAAATCAAGGTAGACAATGATTGTTCAATACCAACCTTCAGCAGCAGAAGCTGTAGCACCCTCTACAGCTCCACCTTGTTCAGCCATAGTACTGGAAGCTAGTCTATTCCTGATAATAGAGCAATCAGTGATGCCTAGAGAAGCAGCTGTCTGTTTGCCAAAAGGGTGCAATGAGTTAGATTCCTCCTGCGTGAAAAAGGGAGAGAGGAAGGAATCACAGTGAATGTTCATGTAAGAGAAAAGAAAGTTTCCATAAATAACAAGCAATCGAAAGGAAAGTTTTATACAGTCACAAAGTTACAATGAGTGTAAGAGCAATCATAATCAACATAATATCAATTTGATTTCAATCATTAAAAGCAGATTTTAGCTAAAGTTAATTCTGTTCCTATTTTCAAGAAAGGAATCTTGAATAGTACAAAACGGAAGGCAGCATAGCTCAGTAGGTTAGAGTGCATGTTTCGGATGAGATCGTAGATCTCAACGTGAGGGGTTCGAGTCCGGCTCATGCAGAAACGCATCTAACACAAAATCTGATGCTATCTGATGTTAGCATGCCTCACCACTGTATTCAGTGCAAGTGTGAATGCAGTTGGAAAACACTCCGTCCATCGGAAAGGACAAAAATGTTGGTCCCGTGTATAGGAGAATCACAACCTATGCACGTTAAAACCAATACACTATTCGACAAAGAGTAGGGTGTTCACCCGGTGTATTGCACCTGCAGGCTCTCGTTACTTCAATACTGCAAGAATCTTCAGAATTGAAGGAGGCAGTCAGTGTAGCTTGAAGAACTTGAAGAACATGAAGAAGTTACTCAAAGTCAAGAGTTCTAGAACTAGGGGTCTCAAAAGCAAGATATCAAATTTCAAGAAAAACCTTTGAAAAAAGAATCAATCTCGAGCCTCAAACTCACAATTATAGACAAGTAACATCTCATTAGACAAGGTGAAACCTGACTTGTTGACATAGCAAAACTAACTGATTACAAAAAGAAAATTATTATTATACCCATGGGCAATTCCATTAAGTATATGGCTCCCTATATGCACAACCTTAATAAGATTAGTCTGTTTTAGACTTCATGTGAAAAAAATCGTGGCTTGCACAGATCATGACATGAAGCATTAAAATGAAAAAAAATTAGTCTGGGGTACAAATTGGATTCACGATTGTATCATGAAATTGCTCTAAAATTATCACATACACCTCGAAATCGACACAAGAGACATTCTTACGGATTGTTGTTTGATGACGGTTGATTTCCTCTTGGGTGTACTGAAGTTCTCGTTTTCTTTGATGACTGGGATGTTTGTTTCCTCGCTTTCTTCCTCCTCTCCATTTTCATCTCCATGTAGCTCTGACCAAGTAGGGAAATTAGTCTCACCTTCTGCAAGAATCTCTTGAATGTAGTACAGTAAGACTTCCTTGCCCTGCAAAGATGTCATGGAAAAAAAGAAGAAATATTTAGACATTAAGGCCACAATACACTTTATACAAAACAGAAAATGGTCCTAAGCCATTCCCTGCATGCGATCCGACAATGATCCATAAATTGGGAAAATTTCATGACATTTCCTCTGGTGACAAATGCTCCGCTATAAATTTCACACACAAAAGCAATGACCAACTTCAACCCTATCCTAAACCTACCACAAAACCCTATTGCAACCCTAACCCTGTATCTTTAATAGACAAAATAAAGCCCAAGGCAAATGTCACATCAACATTGGGAAAAGGATCTTATCACAAGCTATGAAACCTTTCAAGAATCCTTTCAAATACCGGTACTGTGAAAGCCTCCATTGCTTCACTGAATTCCCTATAAGGAAAGAAGCCATTTTCCATCAATATAAAATTAAGGCATTTTTCTTCTCTTGAAAATTACCATTCGCTTTATTTATCACGCATCCTCTGAAAATAGCCTGGCTGTGTATTAATTAGCCCAGATGTACGTATAAGAAGGACCCTGCCCTTATGCCATTTTCTCTTTTGAGATACATTTTGTTGTATTATTGCAAACTTTCTACATCTCTTTTGATTGCAGTTTTAATATGAGCTATGATAAGTGAAGTTCACCCAGTAGAAAAGTTTGTTCACTTTCTTGTAAAAATGCCAGAAAAAATAATAGAAAATATTAGTGGTTTCAGGAAAATCCAACAAAGATTAAGAAAGTTATTTGAAATTTAAGGTTTTGATTTGAGACGTCATAACAAGCAGCTACCCCATATGTTATGTAATATAAAAAGCATAAATTTCTTTTTTTCAATCATGATGAGTAAAACAAAATTCTTTCAGAAGTGGGTATGAAATGTCTGGTAATATCAATCCTGTAATACCACAATATCAAAAATGTGTAATGAATATTTCGATTACTGCAAAAATGAAACCTAATGAAGTGAAAAAATGTACATTCATGTTCTGTGGTCTGCGACCATTAATTTCAACAACAAAATCATACTTTTTATGTCAAAGGCTCAGTGTAATAAATTCATGAAATCAGATACAAATGCACAAGCCCATGTGGATAGTGGCAATATACAGAACATGCCTGAATACAATGTACATGTACATCATCTGGCATGGAAAAACGACCAGAAATAACTCTAGATGCAAACACACTCAACCACCCATAGTGCTCTCTGTAAATTTACTTTCTTCTCTCGTGACCATCTTCTCTCACTTTCTTTGCCATTTATAGTCGTAGAGACCTGTTCACATGGATAGTAATTCCTCTGCAAATGTCAACTTATTTTATCACATAACAAGAAAAAAAAATGTTTCTTATTAATTGAAAATTTGCAATCTATGCTTGTAAGTTATAACATACTGTGACCATAGCCATGCTGTGACTGTTGAAAACAGAGATCATGATACTACAGATAGTACCCAGTTTTCATACTCAGTCTTTGTGTATTGAATTTAACTCACAAATTGCAAGGCCTGGAGCATGAAATCATGATTTAACAAACTCTGAGGAAAAAAATGAAAACTAAATATCCAACTATCCGCTTTTGCTTCATATTAAACTTAAGTTTGCATGAATTGAATGTTGCTATGTTAGGCATGTATTAGTTTAGTGTCTTTGGGTGTTTGCTGTATTAGTTTAGTGTCTGTGGGTGGTTGATGCTTTAGTTCAAGTGAGCTTCATTTATCTGCACATGATCAACCCTTTCCATATATGACAAAGATGAACAGAGGATAAGAGGAAGAAAAAACTTGAAGATACTTTGAATGATTGAAAAGAATAGTTAATAGATATTTCTTGAAAATATCACAAGGGGATAAATGTATGCACCATAGACTAAAATGAAACTGAAAGTCAATTTCTTTTAATTGATCACATTTCAATTATGCCTATTCAATATATTCTATAGGCCTATAATAACTTGAGTTCTATATAAACCTGGATCAAATAGAACTATCACTGAAGGTGACTAATACCCCCACCCAATGCTGTATACCATGTTAACAAAAAACAAAAAAAAATGTCTTACCCATCTTTACCCCAAGACATATGTGAGGAAAATATGAGAAATACTGATGAGGTAGTTTGAACTGCAAGATTTTTGCCTAATTTTTAACATAATATACATTGTTACCATGGCAACTCAATTTCCGACAAATGAAAAAATATGACCTGTACATCTTTACCTTGAGACCAATGTGTAAGCCAAACTTCATGAGAATGGGTTGAAAACTAGTCAAGTAGTTTGAACCAATAGATTTTTACCTAATTTGGGGCCTATGATTTGTTGTTACCATGGCAACACAGTTTCCGACACACATAAAATATGTGTCTCTCACACCTTTACCTTGAACCCAATGTGTGAGCCAAATTTAATCAGAATTGGTTGAAAATTGATCAAGTAATTAAAACTGAAAGTTTTTTACCCAATTTTTGTCACATGCCATTACCATGGCAACATAATTTCTGACACAGACAAAATATATGCCTTGCACATCTTTACAGCAATACCAAATGTGTGTACCAAATTTCATGAGAACTGGTTAAAAACTGAGGAAGTAGTTTGAACGGCAAGATTTGTACCTTATTTGGGCCAAAATATACTGTTACCAGGGCAACACAGTTTTCAACACATGCGAAAAGTGTGTCTTGCACATCTTCGCCCCAACACAAATATGTGTTCCATGTTTCATGAAAATCGATTAAAAATTGAGAAAGTAGTTTGATGTGCAAGATTTGCAATGGACCGCTTGCCCGCCCATACGCTGATTCCTATACACCCCCTTCAAACTTTGTTCGTTTGGCGGGGGTATAATTATCACTGGCATTTTAAATGGTGGAGATAAACCCCGTTACATGAAACTTGAACATTTTTTTTTTCAATTCTTAGGCAATCAGAATACACCATTTCATAAGCATGTACATTTTAATAGCTTGTCACATGCAGATTGAAAGATGCCAAAGAACTTTACATGAACTTCATGTCTGTTTTCAAAGGACTCAACTATACCAATTAACATTCCTGAATGGCATTATACCCTCCCATTATCAACATTTTGACAGATTAATAGTCTCTTTAGGAGGTGGTAAATGAAATTTCAACTGTTCTTGTGCTATATGGAATGATAATGAAAGGTGGGAGGGGTAGGGGAGGAGACAAGACTATCAATGGAAGGGATACATTAAATAGAGCAGCCCCCCCCCCCCCCTTTAAATAAAGCTCTTCTCTCTCACCAACAACTCTATTTTCTTAATATGATTTGAGGGGCTTTCACCTCTACAACAGATTTCTTACATCAAATACTCATGTCCTCTAAATCACCTTTGATAGCAGCGCCTGTTTACAGAAAGTAAATGTTGGCAGAAATCCGGCTTACTCTCACTTAAAACCAAAGTACCATTATTCAAAAGGTTATCTGTGAGCCAAACAGTCTGGTTCATAGATGAAGTCATTACCATTGAATGACAGCTGGATATAAATGTTTATAGGAGGAGTGTCTAGCCAACTATTTTCCAAAAGGAAATTTAACCTGTAACATGAGTTGATAGTAGCGACAGGAAGGAGTCAAGCCAAGGTGGTATGGATGATGATGTACTAAAAGGAGACTGATAGTTCAAGTCAAGTCTTAAAGAAAGGAGACATCACAGTTGAAAGGGAAGAGCAAGAGGTTGGTTAATTGTTGAAGGAGACATGAAAATGTCTGGGTAACAATTTTATTTTCAAAAAGGTACATCCTTATACCCCAAGATGTTATGAACAAATGAGTTTCAATTGAAGAAAAAAGCTTGAAAGTCTTAGGCTGAAGGGCTCTCTTTAGTGCAGTTTATTGGTGGAGCTTGCTTGTCTTGCCCATTTGGGATTTGACTTCTTTTTTGGGGGGCCCCACCAGTAATTGGTCCCATGGTACTACAACCATGTTCGTCCCAAATCCAATAGCTGAAAAAAAAAAACAAATATCATTACAGGTATTTTCTGACTGAAATAAGGAGACGTGATGACAAAAAGACAATCCCTGCGAAAGCCTATTGTATATTACTCTCTCGAGTACACATATTTCGTTTTATAGTTGACACACTTTAATATCCATAAGAAGTATTGATAGTTGAAATAAATCTGAGCCATTGGCTTTGGCACATATTCTGAAGTCAGGTTTAACTTAGACCATGGTCTAACTCTGTGCTAAAATTATGGGAAGCCAAACATTTTAAAATTTTGTTTACAGTGAATGCTTCTCATGTTAACTGTGATCTTCTTCACTAATTATTTAAAGAAGACAATAACATACTTATTCTTCCCACACAGTTAATAATGTTTTGGGAGTCAAATGAGCTGATACATTGAACCTCTACTGTTAGAGATTTATGCAACAACTGGCTTTCCATAGTTAAACCACAACTTAAAACCAGAGTTTAAATTAAACCTGACTTCAGAATACGGGTCATTATCTGAAAATATAACTGCATTAATTTCTGGTTCTCAATATTACTGTTGTAACAATTTTGATGTTACACTTAAAATAAAATAAAAAAAAACTATCATGATAGTTTCAAATTTTAATATCTGTGGAAAGCATGAACATCATAACAAACGATTGAAAATGAAAATTGTAAACAAGGAAGATGAAAAATAGGACAAACACAGGGACAAAATTATAAACAAGCAGAGTGTCAAATGGTCAAAATACACTCAGTTTCTTGATTTCCATTGAAAGAAATTTTTTTTTTGAAAGAGAGAGACAGACACACTGAACTTAAAAAAGCTCACCAAATAGTCAGTGACATATATTAAGTGTGCTTGGCATATAGGCAAAAAAAATCAAACCAAATTCAGGCTTTTCATTTGTTAGTGATTTATTAGTCAAAATACATGTACATGTACATGTATACATGATTGTAAACCACAATTATAAACTTACAAAAAATGCAAAACAGTTCCTTTGCAGTAATGCAAAGTATTTCTATCCAGGAATTTCATAGAAAGCGAATCATGAAACATATGGAAGAATCCTTTATAAAGGGATGCAAGAGCTGTCTTGTTGGCTCAAAACTATGAGATCCGAGTTCAAGAGGGTACGAAGGCAGGATCTGTATTTTGCTGCCTGAACAAGTTCACAAAGTCAATGGGATATTTGGGGGACAGGGTGGCTTTGATTACCCCCTAATGAATCATGTCACCTCTACCCATCCTACCCCCATTCCCATAAATTATTAAAGCCAAGGTGTCACCATTCCAACCCAATTTTCCCCTCCACTGTATGTTTGATTCTCATTTCCTCCATCAATTTCTACTGTTAGACAAACCAATTGGGCCTCAGAGCAACCCCCTTCTCAACCCTTACAGACGTCAGGACGTGACGCAAATCATCATTGGGCCAAATGAAATATCCATGCCATACCCTATAACCGATCCATCGCAATATTCAATCAACCTTTACGGAGCATAAAAGCAAGAGCTCGCCGTTTGATGAGTAGTTTTGAAAACCAAGGTACCCATATGATTCACAGAGAGAGAAAGAGAGAGAAGAGGGGAAGGGAAGAAAGTGAGAGAAAGAGAGAGTATACATGTATGAAAGAATTGGACAAATAATGAGAAAGTTATGAGCATTTGAATATTGCGATCACTAATGCTATGGAGATCCTCAAATTGGCAATGCGACAATGATGTGTGATGTCACATGTGAACAACTTTCCCTTTGATGGACTATAAAGTACCCTCAAAATGTCTCTTTTTGCTTTTTCTTATGGTGATACAAACTCTTTTAATCCATGATGCATTCTTTAAAAATCTGTATTACATGCCCTCCTATAGAAAGAACACATGATCTACGAATAGATGTGATAAAAGAGGCAATTTAAGTGAAATATATACTAAAATGGGGAGAGTTGTTCACAAGTGACATCACACATCATTGTCGCATTGCCAATCTGAGGATCTCCATAGCATTAGTGATCACAATATTCAAACGCTCATAACTTTCTCATTATATGTCTGATTTTTCTCAAACTTTCATTGATCTGTTTCTTTGATTTTTCTGATTTCACACAAGCTATCTTGTTCCAAATGTTTCATTCTCCTTTAAGACGTGCACATTTGATTCATGTGAAAGGGCTGTGATAATCACAACGAGAAGAGGTGATCGGTCAGTCTGGTCATTTTCAAAAAGCTCATTGTTACTCGTATAATAGTTAAAAGCAAGCTGAATCTTAGAATAAATGAAAATAAAGGAAAAAATAAAAAAAGCATAACCTGGAAAATTTCATAATTACTGTTGATGAAATTAATCGGAGAGGAATAAAATTTACAGTCTCACTTTAAGAGAAAGGCTTTAAAATCATGGTTGATATAGTACAAAATTTGAGAGTAATACTGTCAGGTTACACACAAATTGATCTGTAATCCAGAATCATCCACAACCAAAAAGAAATTAAGGGTGTGTTCAATGTTGATTTTCTTATTTAAACAGCACCATGAATCATGCTTGAAAACTCAATTACAAGATTGAGAACATAAACATGATCAGCAGTGCACTGTCCAGTGTCAAAAGTATAAAGCTGATTATTTGTTAATCATTTTAAAATTTCTCGCTTTCGTCAGCGCAGCTTTAGTGCGCAGATTGACCAATCACAAAAAAGGTCAATTATGGCACCTGCTTGAGTAGGTTTCCACTGCAAGAGCAAATTTAAAGACGTTTCAAAAGTCAATTGTGGTCAATGTCGCATTCACTAGTCTGAAGGTCATAAAATCTGAACTGGATCGCGTTTACCAACGCATCTTTTTCATCATTTAGATTTTCCTCCGAGTAATGATTTGAAAGACATTTACTTTTGCAACCAGGAACAGAGGACATTGAACACACTCTTTGATTCTCATATCCACGTTTTGCAATCATGTTTCAATCATTATTCATGTTGCCGTTTACATTTGGAAACCGACATTGAACACACCCATATACAAGATTTTCAATGGAGTTCAACCAAATTAATCTCATATCCAGCAATTTCACTTTATATACATGTATGTATGGGCATTAGAGGCAAAGTGGCCATACATGTACATGTAAGACTGTACATTATAAATAAAATCAATTTCTTTCCTTCTCCTTTCAGTTTTAATCTTGTTGATGAAAACTACTTCAAATTGCTTCCTTTCTAAATTCAGAACTATAATAAGAAATTAGCATTTTCAGAATTGACTCATGTAAACACCCTTCTCACACAGGTTTCATTTTCTCTTCTCATTCATTAATCAAATTGGAAATGCACATTGAAAGTACAAATAATTTTTTTCAATTATGACTCTGCAATGTATAAGGCTAGCCTTGTTTTAAAGGGCATAAAATATGTTTAGCTTTAGAAATGCAGAAATAATTATTGAGTGGCATTTCCCAATTCATCAAGTATTGTTCAATCAACTTCCAAATAATTTTACCCCAAATTACACAGACAAAATCATAATGATACAAAACCTTAGCATCTCATGAATAAGATGCCAACATTGGCATAGTGTTGGACAAAAGTCATTTTGTACTCAAACTTTCGATTGGTAAACATAGTTTTATGTAACCTGGCAATTACTAAAAAGAAACATCTCGTGGCCCTTTGGCATTATACTAGTCTACAGCGCGTCCCAAAAAAAATGTCCCTCTGACATAGGACTGAATTAATTCTAAAATGTGGTAGGATTCTCAAATAAATGTTCATGAGTAGAAAGTTCATTTCATGTTCTAACTTTTATGAAAATTTCATTGGTCGCGCTTCAGCGGTTTTGAATACACACTAAGTTACGTAACAATGGTGCATTTTAGCTCATTCCAAGTTTGCAGCATTGATGCATTTCTTCATTGTCTATGGCATGTTAACCCCCATTCTTACATCCATGATCTGAGCAGGGATTATTCCCTAATCATATCTAGGCTCATCAAATCATAAACTTGAGCATGTTCAGAAGGACAAGAAACATAAACAATTAAGTTTGTTTGATGATGCACCAACTTGAAAGAAAATATGAATGATGGATGAGTAAAATAAGCTGAAAAAGGGGGAATCAACAAATTAATCACCCTTTGCGAAAAGGAACTATACCAAAGAAAATTTTGACTTTTTTCTTTTAAAAAGTTACACTGAATTATTGAACTTGATCTCAGTAGCTAATTAACTAAAAAAAAAGTAATGAAAACAAAAATGCAGTATTGTTGGAATTATGCATGAAACAGACATGACCCGTTGTCTCAATCATTGTGCATCTCCAGTTTATCAAACATGAAATGAACTGTCAAATACTGTTTTTGCCCTTCTGAACATGCTCAAGGTTGTGATTTGATGAGCCCAGTTAGATCATGGAGATTTTCCTGGTCAGATCAGGGAATTCCTTGGTCAGAACAAGGAGATAGAGGTGATATCTCCTTGGTCAGAATGGTCAAAGAGGGTTGATATGCAAGAAAGTGCAGAACACAAAGCAGTGTTGCATGCATATAAACTTGGAATGGGTTGAAAAGCACCACTGTTACATAATAGGCTGTGTATTCAAAACCACTGAAGTGAGACCAATGAAATTTTTATAGAAGTTAGAACATGAGATGGGCTTCCTATATCCATACATTTCATTGATAATAATTTTTATTTTTGGAAGTTATTAAGCCGCATATCAGAGGGACATTTTTTTTGGGACGCGCTGTACTTGACACTTCATTTCCTATAGACTTACATACAAACTATTGTTGCACTATGTCTGATAGAGGTTTAATATTTTTGCATCCAGTAAAGCCTTGGTATATACGGATCCAGGCAAATACCTGTCATGAGTCTGGTTTAAGACAGCACCAAACATGTAATAGCTCTGAAAATAATCGTGCAAATATTGACCCAGCAATCAATATCGCAAATGCTCGCAGCGTGCAAAAAAAATTAATAATAATGACTTCCCTCTTGGAGAGCAAAAACAAGCAAAGTTCACTATTTACAATGCTATTAAACTGACAAGGTTCAGTGTAACCATGGAGATCATTAGTACAATGATGTAACCCACTTTTAACAAAATTATTTAAACCGTTATCATTGTTTTAGCAGAGGCTGAGCTTCCCCTTTTCTAATTATTCACTTGATTGGGTACCCATCGTTCATCATAATCCAGGATAGCTCGTCTAATTGGAACCATCTATCTATTAATAACACCTGAGCTCAACCTAATCCAATTAACTCAATTGATCTGGTTAGGCTAAAAGCTTTGCCATGTGCCCAACCACTTTTACTACTGCGGTAGCTTGTTTGCTTAAGTTATTTATACATGTAACTCATAAACCCTTTGATGAAGACGGCTGGCTGGTAATCCAATAGTTGGCTTAACAGTCTATATTAAAAGGAAGGTGTTTCCACAGACATCTATACTTTGAAATTGAATCTAATATCTATTTGTATCGCATGTACTGAACATGACTGACTAGAATGTGAAATCTAAAATGGTATTCCAAGGATATCTTTGTCTAATTGTTGCTGTTGCTATTTCTATTTTTTATTCATTCATTTTTTTTTTTTTGGGGGGGGGAATAATGTTTGCTCAATTTAAGGGTGAAATATGCAAAGAACATGGAAAGAAGGCAGGGATGAATAAGAAAAAGGATACCAATACTGCCACCAAAAAAAAGAATAAATGACAAGAATAACCAAAGTTTATGCGGTTCAAGCTTTGCATGAAATTTTGAAATCCTGACATTGACAACAAAAAATAGATGAACTCAGATTTTGAATTCGATAGAAAGCCTTGGAAAATGAGAAAGAAAGAATGAAGAATAAAGGCTAGAGTTGTTGTCTCTAATGTTACCTTCTTGATATTGGCAGCATATTGTTTGGCAGCAATTTTCTCCACCGTATTCTCAAACCCAAAGAATGATTTGACCTCCAAGCTAGCTGTCTGCTCAAAGATTGTCCAACCTGGGTTATCAGGATGTACCTGGATTGTAGAAGGAAAGACAAAAGGACAATTTATGCAATGATAAAAATATACAAAATATATTACACTTTTATGACCCACTTCTTTCAAGGTGCAGTTTGGATTTCAACAGAGAGAATGTTATGTGGCCAACATAAATCTTTAATTTCATATGACATGAAATTCAATCTCTGAAAGTGATAGCGAATTTTAAAAGCCTGTTAAAGATAATAAGACCGAAAGTAAAATGATCATTTGATTCATGTCATTTATTTTGAACTGTTAAAGCTATTTGAATGGATAGAAGACATCTGCTTTCTTGATATCTAGCTTGGGAGTTTTCTGCTTATTCCACCATATCATTTTTTCTGATGTAATATGCCAATAGGCTTTTTCAGATATACATGATGCAAGGGGGTTATTCCATAATATGAACAAGTCAGGGGACATTTTGGCTATTCAGGGGAGGTGGGGAAATCTTTCTTTATCCATGTAAATAAATATTTGGTTGCTTGTTCCTGTATTAACACAAAGTTTGGTATAAAACTAGCAGATTTGTACGATTGGTTGCACTATTTATTAACTATTGTACATGAAAGATAGCAACTGTATAATCGTTATCTTCAATTTGGGTTAGAGAAATACTGGTCTGAACACTGCAGAATTTTATCACACCATACTGTCTGAAAATGGCTCTAGGAAACATAAAACTACTGTACATTGTACAAGGAAATGGGAAAACAAATTGAGAGAAAGGGACTATAAAAATCAATCAAAATTTACCTTTCTTTTGTAAAAAAAAAAGAAGGAAGTAAAGGGAACATAACAGGGCTACATTAAAAATAGAATTGATAAATGCCACTAATATACAAGGCAACATTTTTTAAGAATTAAAGAAAAAAAAATCAAAGTTCAGCATGATTAGAGTGAAAATTACAGTATGTTCATAAAAACAGAGTAGATTGAAAATTGACTGGAGGGGGTACCCTCCAACAAATTATAAATAAATAAAATAGAAGTAACCAGCAAAATAAAACAAATTCTTGGCACCACCAATCACTATTTTTTTGACCAGCCAAAACAAGGTTATCGCCACTATTGGATAGCATTTTTCCATTATTAAAATAATCTGGCAACCCCCCCCCCCACAAAAATGGGTCTCTTACACAATGAATTATTTAATGATTTCATTCTAAACTCTTAACAATTACTGGTACATTTACATTTACATGTACAATACGTGCACAGTAAACTGTGCATGCGTACATTGAAGGCCTACAAATTACATGAGTGTCATATTTCATAACCTGCTGCTGAAAAAAGAAAGGAAATTCCTCCCCACCCCCCTTATGGTCCAACTTTGATAATAAAATGGCAATACAGTTTTCTCTTTAATAATACTGGTTGTTAAAACAGCTAAACATTTCGAATCCCTAGCTAGTATTGAATATTCTACATAATTCTACTGCCAGATGCATAACCTCTTTCCAACCCAATATCGATTGGTCATTTCCTCTCTGCCTGATCAATCAAAAGAAGTGACCGAAAGAAAATTTTGCCCTTTCCGATCCATGCCATTGATCAGTGTGAAATTGAGCAATTATACTGTACATATACCTGAATGCAAAAGCATCTGGAGTCTGGATATATATAAGTATGCCTTCACTGTAGATGAAAATATGTATATTGACAAAAGCGTAATAGCAAAAAATGTGTATGATCTGGCTGTTTCTGGCATCAATATCACCACTTAGTCCAGGATAGGCCCCATAGAAAATTGACCAAACCTTGTTTTTTTATATATACAATATTTTTTTATGGTTTCTTGTCAATTCGAGGGTGCTGATTACGAATCTGGATGATGCCACTCGTGTAACCTTGAGCATTTTCCGCAAATTGGCAAAATCCAATATGGCCGCCAAAATATGCAAATTACCCATGAAAATCATAAAATTGTCCACACATTGGCTGTGAAATGCATGAAATTGCATGGCAGGAGTGAAATACAATCTTAAGAAATAATTTTTGAAGAAATATTTATTTTCCTGATATTCAAAATGGCCACCATAGGCCATTGTATACACTATCATGTACAATACGAATAGGGAAAACTAATTTTCACAAAAATTAGCACTAAACTGCAAAAATCGCGATGTATGAACGAAGTAATATATGCAAATCATCATTACTAATGAGATATATTATTTATTATGTCAAATATGGGAACATTGCTGTATTTTGATATCTAAAATAGCCGCCACTGGCCCAAAGACTATTATGTACAATGGCAATGGCCGGGCCAAAAAAATGACAAGATTGAGCATTAAAATGCATATTTTGAAGATAAACGAGTGGAATACTGACTAAAAACATTATTGTAAATATGCCATTTGTGTGATAAATGGTGTATTTGAAATTCAAAATGGCCGCCATAGCCCCTATATTCATCATGTACAATGCGAATGGAGAAACTAATTATCACACGAGTAAGAAACATAAAATGCATGTAATTGTGATCTATGAGTAAAATATTGCCTGCCAACATGTTTTATAGCAAGATATATCATTTCTTTAGTCATACATGTGATAAATACTGTATTATGAAATTCAAAATGGCCCATATATGCCCTAACAGTATTATTTAAAATGTGAATTGGGACATATAATTTGGATTATGCTAGACTATGACATCCATATAATCCTGTTGTATGAGTAACACGTTATTTGAAAACCTTTTTTTCAATCATCGCATTTCTTCTTCCATATAGATGATAAATACTTTTTTTGACATTCAAAATAACCTCTACTAGCCCTAACTAAATTACGTAACATGCGAACAGGGAAACTAATTTTCACAAGAGTGAGAATCATTAAAGGCATATAACTGTGATGTACGAGTAAAGATATTGTCTTAAACATTATTTCTAACTAAAAACATCACATATGGGTCGTGGACATGGTGGAGGTATGATAAATGCTGTACTTTGAAATCCAAAATGGCTGCCATAGGTCCTAAAAGTATTGTGTACATTGTAACATGGGACATATAATTTTGACAGAATTTGGCTTTGCTCGACTCTAAATATTGCATATAATTGTTAATTGTGATGTAAGGGTGAATTATTGTCTAAAACCATGGTTTCTAATGAGATATATCATAATGTTGTGTAATTAAGGTGATAAATGCTGCATTTTTTAAATTGAAAATGGCCACCATAGGCACTTATCGTATAATATACAATTTGGGTGGAGACAAATAATGTTCACAAAATGGGCATATGGCAGCCATTTTGAATGTTGAAATACAGTATTTATCACCTAAATTACACAAGATATGATATATTTTGTTATAAATCATGTTTTCAGACAACATTCCAATCATACATCACCATTTGACCAAGCAAAGCTAAATTCTGTTGAAATGATTTGTTCCCTTCATATTGTGCATAATACCGTAAGGGACTGTAGCAGCCATTTTGACTTTAAAATAACCGTATTTATCAGCTAACTGGCAGAATAAATGATATATCTTAATAGAAATTATGCTTTCAGACAATATTTTACTCATAGATCACTATTACGTGCATTTATGGTGCTCACTCCTGTGAATATTGGTTTCCCACTTTGCATTGTACATAATACAGTTAATGTTGATGGCGGCCATTTTGAAAGTCGAAATACAGTATTTTACACAAACTTGAAACCTGAAAGATATATTTCGATAGAAAATACGTTTTTAGACAGTATCCAGTTAATTTATCACATATATATGCATTTTAGCGCTCACTCTTGTGATTTCCTTTCTACCATTTCTCATTGTGCATTATACTTTTAGGGCCTATGGCAGCCATTTTGAATATCAAAATACAACATTCACCACATACATGGCATATAAATAATATATTTCGTTAATAATTATGTTTATAGTCAGTATTCCACCTGTTTAATCTTTATAATAAGCATTTCAGTGATCACTCTTGTGAATTTTTGGCCCCCATCGCCATTGTGCGCAATACTGTTTGGGCCGGTGGCGGCTATTTTAGATATCAAAATACAGCAATGTTCTCATATATGACATTATAAATGATATATCTCGTTAGTAATAATGATTTGCATATATTACTTCGTTCATACATCGCGATTTTTGCAGTTTAGTGCTAATTTTTGTGAAAATTAGTTTTCCCTATTCGTATTGTACATGATAGTGTATACAATGGCCTATGGCGGCCATTTTGAATATCAGGAAAATAAATATTTCTTCAAAAATTATTTCTTAAGATTGTATTTCACTCCTGCCATGCAATTTCATGCATTTCACAGCCAATGTGTGGACAATTTTATGATTTTCATGGGTAATTTGCATATTTTGGCGGCCATATTGGATTTTGCCAATTTGCGGAAAATGCTCAAGGTTACACGAGTGGCATCATCCAGATTCGTAATCAGCACCCTCGAATTGACAAGAAACCATCAAAAAATATTGTATATATACTAAAACAAGGTTATGCCTCTTCTATCCTGGACTAACTTCTAATTTCAGAGAGATATTCACCAAATACCTCTGAAATTTATTAAAGGTACATGTCAACCTGTAAGCTAAAGATCTCAGTTTGGGAGTTTGATTGAACCCTGCCCCCCTCCCCCATCTTTCTCTCTCCCCAACTTAATAACTTTCAGCTTTAAAAAAATATAATCATCTCGATTTCACTAGAGATCACACAGATTGTGTGAGACCCATACCGATGCTGTGCTATTGTACGATGGCACCTACAGTAATTACAATCTCACAATTTTATATATCAATAAATTTTCACATCATCGTACAGGCTTACCATCCCAGAGAGATCATGCAATTAGAGGGATGCAATCAGTTTATAAACCCATAAACCAAATCTACAAGGTGAGCATTTGAAAAATTTGACAAGAAAAAAAAAAGGTCAATGCTCATTTTTACTGGATCCCAATATCAAAAGGCATTCTGCAAGGTGCATCATTACATGTTAATTGTCAAATTTTCCACTCCTAGCCACACTATGACACCCCTCCCCCGATCCATGCCTGTTATGACAATGTACATGTAAACTGGGTATTCCAAACCCCAAATTGTGAAACATGTAAGATGTACATGTTTAAATACAATCATTTACATGTGCATCATTGTTTGAAAGCAATCTGCTGCTTCAGGATATTTCATTTTCATATCCCCCCATCCAGATATCTACATGTACATGGAGGTACATTTGTAGAGAAGAGGGAAAACCCAAACTAGGATTGTACTGGTGAGCGTTTGCACTGCAATCCTGTTTTCCCTGAATCAAATAGGCACACCCACACGAAGCATATCAGATCACAGTGCTACTGATCACTGTTTACCAAAACACTTACAGCTAGAACTCAGTTGCAGGTTCTATGTAGGTGAAATGTCTTGTCTAGAATTCTCTGACCTTGGGCAATTCTACATGCATGAATGGTGTGTCATATATTTATATTGACAGGTAAATAGAGTAGGCCTATATATGTATTATCATCAGGAATGCTAATACTCTATAGGCCTGCAATAGCCATTTTTATATCAAATCGAATTGAGTTCACCTTGGCTTTAAATCTAATGGATAATTATCAACAAATCATTTCAAAGCTGTTAAAATTTTTTTCAAGGGCAGTATTTACATGTGTAGTACCAGTATTTACATGTGTAGTACCATACTGTACATGTTTTTATACTAATAAATATTGCACGCTTATATGGTGCTGTTTTATCTTAATCATTACCCTGGTCATCCCTACCCCAGCCCCTGGCCTTGCCTGATATATATTATGAAGCTGGTTTTAGATTATTCCTCCTGAGCCATGATGGTCTATTCAACTGTCCATAATCACACCAATAATCATCATGACACCCCCCTTCCCTTCCATCAAGTCTTCCTGTCTGAACCACTTTCCATCCTGCTCAAGTTGTCTACATCTTCTTATCCTCAATCTCATCAACTCTTGATCACAGGTTCTATATTACTTCTTGCTCAGCCTCAGACTGTTTTCACACGTGTCATTACAACACTATTCCTGCGGTAATGATGACATTAGAATGGCCGTATTCTGGTCCGTGTGAAAGCACATTATCGGGCCTAGAGGGTTATCTAATAATGCAATTTTGAATGACAGTTTCATTTTAGGTGTACATGTATTCCAGTCATACTCTTCTCCTGAACTACTGTGTTTATACGTGAATGACTGTTCTTCATCATCAGGATTTGAAAGGTGTGGATTAGACTTCCATAGATCTGGAGACCTCTTCTCACAAAACAATAATAAAGGTGCCGATTATCCAGTTGCCTATTCAATGGCACACAAAATATCCCAGCTATACATGTAGCTAATGTTGCTATAGCTCCAGCTGCTTAAAGGCGCTTGGTGCATTCAAGGAATTTACCCTGCCGGCTACCTATTCACCTCACCTGGGTTGAGTGGAGCACAATGTGGGTAAACTTCTTGCTGAAGGAAAACATGCCATGGCTGGGATTCGAACCCACGTCTCTCTGATTGAAAGACGAGAGTTGTAACCACTAGACCACGATGCCCCCCACATGTTACTAGTACTACACAGTGCATATCATGGCTTCCCCTTCTTTACAGGCACTGTGTGCTTGCTGTTTGGGGGTGTTAACCAGGAAATCACTTGTTCTTCCAGAATCACAATGATATGACAGTCAATGAAAATTCTGTTTTGAGCTCATATTAGACCTCATTCACTCTCACTGTTCTGAACAAGTCCCGACTGCAACAGTGACGAGTGCTCAAGTGAACAATTAATCCTCTGTAAAGCAGTTAAGCTGAGGAAATGTTCCTGATTTGTCTAACCTTAATATAATCAAAAAAGAAAATTGAACACCATCAAAACAAACACATTTTACTTACCTTTCAGAGCCTCACATGGCTCTTGGAAAGACCCATTATATGATATACACAACATACAACTTGTTACTTAGTCAGAAAAAAGGGTTCATTAATCCAAGCATTTGTGGCATTACTTTGAAAACTTATTTATTCTCATAGGATCTGTGAGAATTAGCAGCTCAGATACTAACCGAGTATGTGCATCCTTCTAAGATCCCAATACGTGAAGCAAATGTTTCATTCCTGGCTTCAATCTTCAGTGTTCGTCCTTTCATGTCAAGATTATTCTTCTGGATAAAGTAGACGAACTCTACACCAGCAATCTATGAAGAAAGAAAGACAAACAATTTTAATTTAGGTAGTTGAAGATGAGGGGGGGGGGGTTATAAATTTGTCCATCCAAGTATAAAAAAAATTGACATAAGAATTTCAAAGTAGCCAAGATATACTAACTACATAGTATTTCGTAATTTCGTCATATATGTTTGAAACAAAAATTAAAATGGACCTTGTACATGTACATAATAATGAATTTTTATCAAATTATTGAATTAAATTTTTCATTGTTAACTTCTGCATCTGCAATCATTGGGCCAATAAACAGTTAACAGGAAGAATTGTATAAAAAAAACAAGTTCAACAACCCCAAAGCTGTTTACAAATCCTGTTCTAAAGTTTGGATGCCATAACAAACCAGTAATATTTACTTTACAAAACATCACTATCATGGCCGGGACAATCCTATCGGCTGATTTCATTTTATGACTACAAAAAATAATCATTCATTTAAAGATAAGAGTTGAGAGTAAGGTGAACAAACTTTAATCCAGAGTACAATTTACTCTATGGATAAACAAAGCCTACTTTTCTTTAGTCATTAAATTATCTACAAGTCAATAGAACTTGAAATTATGATTAATTGATGTTTGCATGACTATACATAAAGTCATATCTTTCTAAATGCTTAAAAGCAGGAAGTATCAATGTTAAAGTAGCTTGTTTATTTCTTGATTTCTGTTCCTGCTATTATTATTCTATATTCAAGTTTGATACTACATGTTGTATTCTGGTAGCTAAAAGTCAGCCTGTCTTGATATTCATGGGATTGTGACTGAACACAGACTTTATGAGAACAGAAATCAAATCCATTTGTATGTAAATGTATTTAAATACAGAAAACCCTTTTTTTATTACCTAATTCAGGCAAAGACAGAGGCATGTAGTGAGGATGCAGGAATAATATCCTTGGGAAATACAGAACACATGTTGATGGGTATTTAAAATTCATGTGTAGGTGTCAAATTTTTCATGACAGTCTTACATGTATGTTTGATGCTGATTTCACATTTACATAAAAGTACAGTACATTAAACTGTCCCTCATGCAGCCTGTGCCTTTACTTTTATTCATCAGAATTTCTTTCATCGGTGAAGGCCAAAAACAGCAAATGAAAGATGCTCATTTCCAAGGAAATATGTAGTCCATAAACATACTGTATGTAGGTCAATTGATTCACATTCTCTTTGAACTACATGTAATACATGAAGTAAAGTAACTATGATGTCATGTGAGTCATGTGAATATTTTAGGACGTTGCTAGGTAACAAGATCAGTATCTGCTATTAAAATGTTCATTACGTATGTGAGTAGGATAAAGAAAAACACACACAAGTTTTCAGGAATTTGGATATTGAATTGTATTTGTATGCAACCTTACCCTGTCCTAGGTATGTGGGAGTATATTCTTGTTATTAAAGTAATGAATTCAGGAAAATCAATCATGTTTGCATATTATGACTTGCAAAACAAAATTTCCACCTAATGTATGGATAAATATCCACCTACAGATAAATTCTTCAAATACCCCTGTATATAACACCTACATTTACATGTAATAGACCAGTTTGTAGTTACTTCATGGGCAATTTTGGTCAAATGACTTTTCATTTCTTTCATTATGATAGGCAGATTTCAAAATAAGATATTACATAAGCATGCTTTACAAAGTAGAATGAAGAAATTGAATAGACCAGGTGACTAGAATAGCACACCAATGAACACTCTATGAACATATTTGTTGCATTTCTACTTTGAATGCATGCTGTACAATGTACATGGCAAACTGTGAAGACGTTTGTGGACGCATTGTTGTTTTTTGTGGATGTGAATAAACTGATGAACAGCCCAATTCAAAAAAGTTGGTGCTCATCTCCTTAAATTTTAAATCACCATGTCACTTTAATAGTGCCAATGAGCTTCCTCTGATCATGCGGAGAATGCAACAATAAAATGGCCAATTTTCTCACATGTCTTTCCTCATACTAGTAGCACCACTACACTTCCCCCCCCCCATCTTCTTCAAAAAGAATAAAATGATAGCGATTTCTGCACACACCTTTTTAAGTAGATATGGAGCATCAGGGTTGAGTTTGCAGCGTCTCTCTACTATATGGACAGCGCCATCGTTACTCTTGAATTCTGACAAGATCTCACTCCCGACAAATATTGGTATCATCTTGCATGTTGGGAACCGACGGTCATACGCCTGTACATTGTGCAACCAACAACAACGAAAAAGGGATGAGATACATGTATGTGTATGATCAATTAGCAATGTGGTATCCATGGTAACATAACACAAAGATTTGCTTGGCTTCAGAAAACAGTTTAAACACACTACAGGGAGTACAGGGGTGGTGTACAGGGTAAATATTAAGGGAACACCTTGAAGTAAGTGTTCTAAGAACCTTCAATACAAAACAATATGAACACAGAGGAAGGGCATCATTAATAGCTAAATACATGTAAATAAAAAAAATGAAGAAAATCGATAGAGATCAGAATGCTTGAATGAAAACTGTCCAAAAATTCACACAATTGAACCAAGCCTTTTTGTCTCACCTGCATAGCAGAGTGAGACTATAGGCGCCGCTTTTCCGACGGCGGCGGCGGCGTCAACATCAAATCTTAACCTGAGGTTAAGTTTTTGAAATGACATCATAACTTAGAAAGGATATGGACCTAGTTCATGAAACTTGGCCATAAGGTTAATCAAGTATTACTGAACATCCTATTAGAGTTTCATGTCACATGACCAAGGTCAAAGGTCATTTAGGGTCAATGAACTTAGACCATGTTGGAGGAATCAACTTCGAAATCTTAACCTGAGGTTAAGTTTTTGAAATGTCATCATAACTTAGAAAATATATGGACCTAGTTCATGAAACTTGGACATAAGGTTAATCAATCATCACTGAACATCCTGCGTGAGTTTTATGTCACATGACCAAGGTCAAAGGTCATTTAGGGTCAATGAACTTTGGCCGAATTGGGGGTATCTGTTGAATTACCATCATAACTTTGAAAGTTTATTGGTCTAGTTCGTTAAACTTGGACATTAGAGTAATCAAGTATCACTGAACATCCTGTGCGCATTTCAGGCCACATGACCAAGGTCAAAGGTCAATGAACTTTGGCCGAATTGGGTGTATCTGTTGAATTACCATCATAACTTTGAAAGTTTATAGATCTGATTCATGAATCTTGGACATAAGAGTAATCAAGTATCACTGAACATCCTGTGCGAGTTTCAAGTCACATGATCAAGGTCAAAGGTCATGTAAGGTCAATGAACTTTGGCCATGTTGGTTTTTTTTGTTGAATAACCATCATATCTCTGTAAGTTTATTGGTCTAGTTCATAAAAAGTGGACATAAGAGTAACCATGTATCACTGTTAGAGTTAGAGTAGTTTTCAAAGTCAGCACTGCTGCTATATTGAACCGCGTGATGCAGGTGAGATGGCCAGAGGCATTCCACTTGTTTATAGTTAAAGGGGAAGTTCACCCTGACAAAAAGTTTATTGTAAAAATAGCAGAAAAATTAATGAAAAATATTGCCGAAGGTTTGAGAAAAATTCATCAAATAATTAAAAAGTTATTAGAATTTCAATTATTTGATTTGTGACGTCATATGCGAGCAGCATTCCTACATAGCGAATGGTAAAAAATCAATGAAATGTCATTTTCTCAGAAAATTGAAAATGGTTTTCACTGTAACTTTTGTATATCAATAGACAAATCGTTTCACACGCGATCATGAAAAGAAAACAAAATTAAGTCATCAGGAACCATACAAAATTTGAAATTTATGCATTTTATATTACATAACACATGGGACAGCTGCTCGTTTATGACGTCACAAATCCAAAACTTTGAACTCTAATAACTTTCTTACTCTTTAACGGATTTTCCTCAAACCTTCACCAATATTTTTTACTATTTTTACAAGAAAGTTTTCTTCAGGGTGAACTTCCCCTTTAAAGATAAATTCCAGTTCTGGTAACGATCTCAAAATGACTTTTTACAGAATCTAATATAATGACCACCCAAGTGTATGTTTGTGTGAATAAAAAATATGTGCCAAAGGATTCTGGAAGAAATTGTGTAATTGCTGAGAAATAAGCAAAATAAGCGCAGATTCGGTCACTTCCGTCGGGTCTTTATTCCAGCAATAATAATACACTGTCACGTGTGCCTATCTGTGTTGGCGATCTTCAGTGTGATCGTATTTCAGCTTAGATTTTATGATTTCACATACATGTAGTTCAGTTTATGTAACTGTACCAGATCTAGATCCACGATCATAATGTAACCTTGGTTTTACAGACTTTCTCACGAAATTAGTATTTTACTGCATCTACTATCATTTAGCTTTAAACCAAAGCACCCTAATAGCTAAAACCCATGCGAAACAGTCATCAGAGACATAATTATAAATTTATTTTAAAAAGGAATATCTTGAGCAAGAACTTCTCACTCCTTCATAAGAGTAATTAATATTCACCCTATACATAGATGGAGGTCATGGTTTGTACTCAGGAATTGATTTTTTTCTATCTTTCCTCTCATCCTCATTTGTTATGACCCACCCACATGCATACTTGGCTCAGTATGCACGCCCAGATACAAATAAATCAATAAAAGATGCCATAGCCAAGCAGACCTATTCTATTATTAATAAAAGGCAGTTATTTTGATCATGTTGTTGACATCGAGCAGGAAAAATAACAGGTTCAAAAAATGGGAAAAAGAACTGGTTCAATCAATATTTCTAGGGTTTTCTTTTCATGGTTACAATGTAGTCCTACACTGTCTATATGAATGAATCATTCAGAGCAAAAAAGCTGCTCTGAGGTAAATGTACATGTAGGCCTATACTGTACATGTACAATTTGTAGGCATATATTCTCATAAATTAGCTTGACAATATGCTTATTTTTCTAACACATGTATAGAGCATTTACTCCCCCACTATGAAGGAGGTTTTTTCCACTTTGATGGACCTTCCTTGAAGAGAAATGCCAGTAGTTGCAGTAAACACTGATTTCATGAGAAAGTCTGTAAAACCAGGCTTAATTGTCAGTATATCATCGAGGATCTAGATCTGGTACAGTTACATAAACTGAACTTTGTGAAATCTTGAAATCTACGCTGAAAAATGTTCACACTGAAGATCACCAACATAGATAGGCACACGTGGGACAGTGTATTATTCTAGCTGGAATAAAGACCTGACGGAAGTGACCGAATCCGCGCTTATTTTGCTTATTTCTCAGCAATTACACAATTTCTTCCAGAATCCTTTGGCAAATATTTTTTATTCATACAAACAGACACTTGGGTGGTCATTATATTAGATTCTGTAAAAAGTCATTTTGAGATCGTTAACCAAAACTGGAATTTATCTTTAAACCTATTCAAAACAAAATTTGGTTTTAGTTCATAACTTTTAATGAAGAACCATGAACTGAACTTTGTGAAATCTTAGAATCTACACTGAAAAATGTTCACACTGAAGATCACCAGCATAGACAGGCACACGTGGGACAGTGTATTTATATTGCTGGAACAAAAGACCCGACGGAAGTGACCGAATCCACACTTATTTTGCTTATTTCTCAGCAATTACACAGTTTCTTGCAGAATCCCTTGGCACATATTTTTTATTCATACAAACAGACACTTGGGTGTTCATTATATTAGATTCGTTACAAAAACTGGAATTTATCTTTAAAGGGGAAGTTCACCCTGAAGAAAACTTTGTTGTAAAAATAGCAGAAAAAATAGTAAAAAATATTGGTGAAGGTTTGAGGAAAATCCGTTAAAGAGTAAGGAAGTTATTAGAGTTCCAAATCTTGGATTTGTGACGTCATAAACGAGCAGCTGCCCCATAAGTTACATGTATGTAATGTAAAATGTATGAATTTCAAATTTTGTATGGTTCCTGATGATAATTTTACTTTCTTTTCATGATCGGGTGTGAAATGATTTGTCTATTGATATACAAAAGTTACAGTGAAAACCATTTTCAATTTTCTGAGAAAATGACATTTCATTGATTTTTTACCATTCGCTATGTAGGAATGCTGCTCGCATTATGACGTCACAAATCAAATAATTGAAATTCTAATAACTTTTTAATTATTTGATGAATTTTTTTCAAACCTTCAGCAATATTTTTTATTATTTTTTCTGCTATTTTTACAATAAACTTTTTGTCAGGGTGAACTTCCCCTTTAAATGCACCAGTATTTCCATTCAATGAATGAAAAAATCTAAGGACAATTAATATTTATATCCCTCAATTGGCAATACAATTGAAACCTCAAAATCACCCTTTTCACTTGGAATATAAAAATCTTTTAACTAGTGAACAATAATTACAATCTTTCCTACATGTATTTCTAATTATGAAATATGAAAGAAAAAATATACAATGAAAATTATTACACTGCCAATTTGAAGAAAAAAAAACTGATAAAATATGGCTATAATTGTCAAATAAAGTTGCTAACGGAGACGTGCATGAAAATCTTTGTTGATTGGGGCATAATATTCCACCCTGTAATCTGTGTGCACATGAAGGTGATGAGTTATGAACTGATGAACACAATCAGGGACTATTTTAGTACACAGGGGATCAAGGTGGGCAAAAATAGAAGACAAGACAACATGTATGATGTAGGCCTAGTGCTGGCTGACGCTAGAATACACAGGCCTTCAACAAATAGTAGGCCTTTAGTGCTGAACAACAACATTCCCCTTTTATTGTGTACATGTACACGTCATGAATTTATCTATTAATTTAGTGTGGAAATATACATGTAGGCCCTATGTTGTAAATGGGTCTGAGTAATTGTGTTTACTTTGTAATAAAAATTCAAACGCTATTAATATACTGGTGGTTAAGTCAACCGGGAAGGGGGGGGGGGCAAAATTAAGAACCTTCCCCCATAACTTAACATCTGCAAAATGCCCACAGACCTATTTTCATATTTTCTCAAAGTTGTTTAGAGTGAGATCTAAATTGTGGAAAATTTCAAAAAAATGAAGAATATTCTTCTCTTCCTTGACTCTGAAAGATCGTTTCCAGGTGATGTCACACTCTTGTCTACAATGGGATTAAAAAACTAAGTAGCAATATTGGTTGTATGGTCTGGCCTACCATACATGCATTACAAAGTACAGTGGATGAACCACATGTACATAAATAAGTGTGAGAGAGATTTGTGTTGTAAACCTTCTCAAGGGGGAAAGGGTGTCCTCTTGACCTTTTCATCTGTCTATTTCAGCTTGATAAGCTGATCAGAAGAGAGTCATCAATAAATGAATGGCACATCCTTGCCTCGTCATCACATGTGATTAATTAAGAACACACTGTGATGAACAGACGCAGGTTATTTCATGAACTCAAATAAAAGCAACCCCCATCCCTAAAGACCTTATTACAGAAAAAGTGCTTCAACCATACTCAAGTATTCATTTGATCTTTTTTTTCCAAGGCCTGAAAATACCCAAAATTATTTTGTGCATTCATACTTCACCAAAATCTGGTTAAAGACAGAAACAATGACAAAAAATATGGAGGAGTTATGAATGTTCAGGTTTTAACTGTGATTTTAAATGCGATCAGTTCCCCTAATTATACGAATTCCATATCAAAGTCTCCCCACAAGGCACAAATAAAATAACTTTCAGCTTATTTAGAAAATAAAGTTGTTTTTTTTTTAATTTATCATATGGCATATAGAGGAGATGCTCATCACAAAAAAAAATCAGAACTCCAATTAATGATCCTTGACAAACTTCATTAAAATCTTCACCAATATTTTTCTATAATTTTTCTGCCATTATTAGAACTAGATCGTCAGGGTGAATTTCCCCTTTAAAACACATCACAAACCAGGGCAGGGGGTACACGTATTCCAACAAACCAGAGAAGCATATTCTTCTGTACAATTGACACTTGGGAGTCTGTCTGCCCAGGGCTATACACTACCACACACTAATGATCACTGATTGATGTTGAAATATCCCCTGTAGTTTGTGCATGTACATTATACAATGAACAGTCATTCAACTCACTGCCTCTCCCATGGTCCTAGCATTGAACTTGCAATCACACTGACATGTACATTGTATAAAACAAAAATCAGATTACAGATTTAACCTACATGTATTAACCCATGGGGGGGAACTTCCATTGACAAGTGGATACCAGGCGTGACCATGGGGTTTCTAAAAGCAGCCTTAACATGTAGATATTATTTTCAATATTCTGAAAATGCTCCCCTTAAAGGTCAAGTCCACCTCAGAAAAATGTTGATTTGAATCAATAAAGAAAAATCAGACAAGCAAAATGCTGAAGATTTCATCAAAATCAGATGTAAAATAAGAAAGTTATGACATTTCAAAGTTTCGATTATTTTGAACAAAATAGTTATACATGTATGAACGAGCCAGTTACAGCCAAATGAGAGAGTTGATGATGTCACTCACTCACTATTTCTTTTGTTTTTTATTGTTTGAATTATACAATATTTCAATTTTTACGAATTTGACGATTAGGACCTCCTTGCCTGAAGCACAAAATGTTAAAATAATGGATTTCCACGTGTTCAGGGAGGAATGAAACTTCATTTCACATGACAATGACGAGAAAATAAAAATATTTCATATTTTAAACGATAGAAAACAAAAGAAATGGTGAGTGCATGACATCATCGACTCTCTCATCTGGATGTAACTGGCTCGTTCATATACATGTAACTGTTTTTGTGAAATGAAGCGAAATTTTAAACTGCCATAACTTTCTTATTTTACATCCGATTTTGATGACATTTTCAGTGTTATGCTTGTTGAATTTCACTTTTTATTCAAATTAAGTTTTTGTTGGGGTGGACTTGTCCTTTAACAAGTACTGACGTGTGAAACTCTACCCTTTGCAAGTATTGGAAACAAAAAGGTACCCTTCACATTTTCACAAGTATTCCCTGAATTGACCCCCTAAACAAGTTCAGCGATATTTTAATTGTTATGTCAAAGACGTCCGCTTTACCTTTACTTACATTGGGTTTCGTACCGCCACACCTCCCACACCTACATGTACATGTAGCTCAAATTGAACTCAAAACATGTACTGTTGGGGCAAAAAGTAAATCCTTTATAACGCATTTTTGTCTTTCGCAAATTTGACTGTACATATATGTAAACATATAGATTTCAATATATCCTTTTTTTTCTTCAGTATTTTAGTGTTTTTCACACCCTTTATCACATTACATACGTAACATGCCCAATCTTGAAAAGGGGATTCTTTAAATTTTTGGTCACGCCTGGTATATCCACTCGTCAATGAAAGTGCCCCCCCCCCCAACCCCTTGGCCTTTTAAGGGGGTATCGGTACATGTAGATAATGATAATAGATTCTGGCTTTGGATACAAAATGAAACATGCAAAATTTACAGATGCAGGCAGATATTGCGCCAGGCCTCAATACAGCATAGCATCAATAACTCTTCATGGATCCTTTTTATGTTTCTCTACAAAATGAAAAGAGAATATGAGGTGGCCTCCAGTGCAGCATTCCGACACAAGGGGATAATTATATTACATTTTAAGAACAGCATGGTATGAGGCACTCTACTTTCAAGTATATATTGCATAAGGTACATGTATATGTACAACTGATCAAGGAATATCATTCATTTTCTGAGGATAATCTCTTTGAGCCCTATGATGTCAGGGAAGATGGATTGGAGCAATATGCTCATGAATACAAACAAAAATATGTTTTTGAAAGTCCCTAAATTAATTTCCGTTTGGATCGTGTCTCGGAGTGACATTATCATTCGGTCAGACCTCGTAAACCCAATTATTTTCTGCTATTTATGAACAGGCTCATTTGAATCATGAAAATGGTGCACACGCTTGCACTTACATGTAGGCAAGTTTTTTAGACTGCTGCCTTTTCTTTTTTTTTCCTGGTTCGTTTACATGAGAAACACATCACAACAGAGAAACACATCTGAATGGAGGACATAATTTCTTTAATAGAACTACATCTGTTTTTGCCATGAATCAGACTTAGTATAGAACCCAGGAAAAAACAGTTCACTACCCTGGGCACTTTCACAATTTATAACTTTGGCTTTTTGGGGACAATTTCATGTTTGTTTTTTTATTTTATTTTCAGGATATTCCATATCCTTTTACACTTCTCCTTGATCCAACTACACTGTACATGTACAACTTTTAGGCATTTTGTAATGAATTTGTGTTAGTTCTGTACAATGCTTTGAATCTCTTGTCAAAAGCAACACCGTACATTTGTATACAAAAATTAAAAGTCTTTATTATCATGAACATATCCCATATCAAACTACTGTGTCTGATTCAGATATACCTTGATTTACAATGTATGAGGAAGCAGTCTTTTCAGACAACAGGAACGTTTCATACACGGATATCAAAATCTATCGAAAATATAATGCAATCTACATTCAGCTACTAGTATGATGGTTTAGACATTTCTATGGTTACAAAGGAACTGTCAGCCCTGCAACCAGAAATATATTTAAAGGAAGTTTTGGTGTTTTTTTTGGGGGGGGGTTGCTGGTTGAATGACTAAATGCCCATAATCATACATACATGTAAAGTGCATGAGCTACATACAGAGGAAGTCAAAATACCAATAAATCATAAAAAGAGTGTATGCTTTTTTATTCTGGTCACGTAATAACACAGTATCTGCCATCCTTATTTGGTGATTGTATTGCATTGAACCAAAAGTAAACATTTGGTTCAGGGAAAGTGTTTTATAACCCTTTCAAAAAATGTTTCGTTTGTAGCACTTGAAATGAAATAAATAATGAATGATTAAAGCACAGCCTAGAATGCCACAACGAAAGACTGAATGAGCCCCTGCCCCAGTAGTAGTGTATTATTTACATCCACTACCATGACGACAGAGCAAGTGACCATAATATAAATGAGGATGTTCCTCCATATTTCCTACTCTGACGTCACTCAGGGAGAGAAAGTGGTCTACTGATTTTTGCTGGAGGGCTTAATCCCAGTCTGCAGTCAAACTTGTTTCCTACTTTCAATTTCTTCTACCGTATCTCATCTGCAATTCTCTGTGCATCTTATATTTTGATAATGCAGTGATCCCTATTCCATGCATGCACAAGTAGGTCACCATTTCGGCTCCTTGGACACTGGTTCTCTGAAGTCGTAGGAATAGGATCAAAGGGAAATGACATATTACACATTTTTAGTTGGTTCATGGGCAGTTTGGTGACTTGTTGTACATGTACACTGCAGAAAACCTTAAAATCTTTTCGTTTGAAATTACATTATTTTAGTTAGATCTAAAATGCTTAAAATCTAGACAAGAAATAGGCCATATTGGGGGATGCATCGGATGCGTATAAATGTACTCATCAGCGCTTGCACTATTGGGTAGATCTACCGTCAGTGAATGGAGATGATAGTAAAAAGGGCATAAGTTGTTAAAGGAAAAGTCCACCCCAACAAAAACTTGATTTGAATAAAAAGAGAAGAATTCAACAAGCATAACACTGAAAATTTTATCAAAATCGGATGTAAAAAAGAAAATTATGGCATTTTAAAGTTTCGCTTATTTTCAACAAAATAGTTATGAACGAGCCAGTTACATCCAAATGAGAGAGTTGATGACATCACTCACTCACTCACTATTTCTTTTGTATTTTATTATATGAAATATTTTGATTTTCTCGTCATTGTCATGTGAAATGAAGTTTCATTCCTCCCTGAAGACGTGGAATTCAATTATTTTAACATTTTGTGCTTCAGGCAAGGAGGTCCTAATCGTCAAATTCGTAAAAATTGAAATATTGTATAATTCAAACAATAAAAAACAAAAGAAATAGTGAGAGACATCATCGACTCTCTCATTTGGATGTAACTGGCTCGTTCATATAACTATTTTTGTTGAAAATAAGCATAACTTTGAAATGTCATAACTTTCTTATTTTACAACCGATTTTGATGAAATTTTCAGCATTGTGCTTGTCTGATTTTTCTCTATTGATCCAAATCAACATTTTTCTGAGGTGGAATTGACCTTTAAATATATCCTCAGAAATGACTTTTTTTTGAGTAAGTCTAATGCCAATTCATCCAATCACCAACTTGACTACTATCATATAGTCTACCATCAGTTTGTTCACTATCCATTTCGTCCACTTATCATTTTGTCTAATGACAAGTTGGTCCAAAAGCTATTTACCGTAACCATTTGGTCTAATTGAACTTTAGTATTATTTGGGAGAAATGAATGAAAATAAAATGGATATTAGAACAACTGACTATGAGACGAAATGGTCATAGACGAACTGGTGATTAGACAAAATGTTGAAGGACGGAATGCTATTAGACTATTGAAAACAGACCATGTGATGAGTGGACGAGTTGGCAGTTGACAAATTGACAGTTTACCCATAACAACATAATATCACTTTGTTCATTATTATCACTTTATGCACCTGTTCAAAGAATCTTTTGTGTACACATGTAGCACAAAATAAACTTAAATTATATTCTTGTATCATAAATACAAGATTTTTTTCAAATAATGAAACAATTCAGGTTCAATTTGACCATTCTGTCCATAATTTCACTCTGATGAGTGCAAGTCAAAAGGTTTCAGTATGTCCATTTTAAAACTTTTTTGCATTTGACTAGCTCTAGGTATGTTGTTTGATTCATTGAAGAAATACTACAAGTTCATTCATTCATTATCTGCTTGTTTGAGAAAAAAATTGCAAAGAGAACAGGTATGATTTAATTAAAATTAGGTCATAGAGCACTAAATTACAATAAAGGAAAGGGTTCGAATCCAGCCATGGTGTAATTTCCTTCAGCAAAAAACTCACATTGTGCTGCACTCAACCCAGGTGAGGTGAATGGGTACCCGGTAGGAAGAAATTACTTGAATGCTTGAGCGCCTAGGCAGCTCAGCTAAAGCCGGAGTAATACCGGTACCGGTAATAATAGCAGGGCCCGCTGGTAGAACAGTTTTTGAAACTGAAGTGGCTACCCTGGGTAAATTATTATATATTATTATCATTACAGAAGAACTTGAAATAAGGCATTGTATAACTTGTTTGTTTTTGTTTCATCATGACTTCATTCAAGTTCAACACATTGATATTCAAACAAAAATATGTACATAAAGAGATCAGGTCCATAGTTTCATACCAAACAAATGGACCAACCAAGAATTTACATCGGTTACGAAACAATCATGACGCCCTCTAAGGCATGTTGTACTTTACATTAAACAGAGAGGACAAGATGGTGATGTAAACATCAGTACGTCCCATCTTCTCATAATAAATTTTAGTTTTTTTTAAATCAATAATGTATAGGCCTAAATGTGAGAAATGAAGGTCTAGCCCATTATACATGATTTAGGGCTAGAACTTTACTAGGGAAAGTAGAAATCTTGGGTGCGAAAGTTTTATAAGGACAATCTTAGTACATACACATAATATACAAGTAGGCACAATTCCTGGCTCCGTGGAGAGTAAGCACACTTTTGTGAATGATTTTGCCTCCTGGTTAGACACATGCACACACACACTCTGCATTCACAACTACACGTAGTTCTGCTGCTGATTACCAAACCTTTCTCTACATACATGTACATGTGGTAGGCTTCACAAAAAATTTCTGCCTACAAATAACTACAGTCGTCCGACCTCTCTTATCTGGCCTCCCCATATCTGGATCTCTATTATCCGGACGCACACTTGCCGAGATTTTTTTCTTCTTTTTTTCAATCTAGTACATAGGGATATGAAATTTCAATTTAAACTCAAAGTTCCTAAATGTACGCAAACTCACTTTGATTACATACATTTTCCAAAATATAGTCTACCTACAACCACAAAGTTTTTAGGAATTGGTCCACAAATAAAGCATAATTTTTGTGAATTTTGATAAATGCGCATACAAATTAGCATATTTAATGAGTTTCAAAATTCTGTGTAGAAATTTTGAATCCCCCACCCAGTGCTATCATATAAAGCAAACAGAATTGAAATCGGATTTGAAATGACGAAGAAGCATTTTGAAATTGTGGACGGAAAACTGACAACCTTTTTTAAAAATCTCAACTCGCACACCCCCTGAGCTGAATGAAATCTGTCTTGTCACCAGTGTAACCCCGGGCCGAGTGCCCGGGGGGGCCACTTACAGTGACGAGTGAATACCATGCGCGACCAAAAAAACAGTCCTTTTCACAATAGGGCACGTTACGTACGTAACGTGATAAGGGTGTCAAAAACACAAAAATAATAAAAAAATGGTATCTATTTTGCTAGGAAAATTACGTGTTTTGGGTCGAATTTGCGGGGATGATAAAACAAAATCAAAATGTTTTATAAAGGATGTCCTTTTTGCCCCAACACTTCGTGTCAGAGTCTGATTAGCGCGAGGTGTAGATGGTGGGGTCGTACCAAACCAAATAACGTAAAGCAGACGACCAAAGTACCAGTAACAACAAAACATTCCTGTACTTGTTTAGGGGTTCATTTAAGGGAATATTTGCCAACTTGAGTATCGTTTTGTTTCCAATACTTGTTAGGGGTAGGGTTTCACACGCCAATACTTGTTAAGGGGTGCATTTTCAGAATATGGAAATTACGTGTTTAGAGTGCTTTTCGAGACCCCATGGTCGCGCATGGTATCCACTCGTGAATGGAAGTGCCCCCCCGGGCCGAGTGGATCAGCTGTGCCAGTCAATATTACCTTTATCGTCCACAATATCGGGCAAACATAAACAGTAACAGTTAACATTGTTGTAAGTCCGTACCACCAGTTCATTGGTAATTTACATAAACATATGGTGAGACTACCACATATCGACCACCACTTTTGAAACCGACCACCTTGCGCGCTTCAAAATAATTGCGTATTACAAACGATACGCATGGGAGAGTAGGCGCAGTGTCCATAAGAACGGTAAGAATCAATTTTACAAGAAAAGAAGAAGCAACAAAAAGTACAAATTTAGTAGAAACAAAATTGTATTGACCAGACCCAAACCCCGCTGAAAAACAAAGAAATCCGATAGGAAACGGCTTTAGAAGATATTCGTCATCAATCGTCGAATCATGTGCCGGAGCTCACAGTGGAAGTAGTGAGACAATCATTTAGCATGTTACATCATAGAACTGATTTGGAAGAGTAAAATTATTTAACCCCGTGACAAGAATCGGCCATAAACTTAGTGTATCACGTACGGGTGGTCGGTCTCATAAGACGGGTGCAAATGTAAAATCGTTGTTTGTCGATATAGCCTATACAGTACGCGTATAGAAACGGAGTTGCCGAGCGAAACATGGGAATCTGATCTGCTCAATTTTCTGCACAAATGAGACTAAAACTGGAAAAATTGATGAATATTTTGGCAGATACGATGCTTAGAAGGTGGTCGATAAGGGGTAGTTCCAGCCTAGACCAAAAGCTTCGGTCTCTGTTTTGTTGGTTGTTCAGCTGAACTCCGTTGGCTTCAGTCACCAAATCTAGAGACCGAAGTTCTAGCGCGATCTGTACAGGGGACTCAGTGGCCGTATGTTTATGAACTTAAGATCGGATAAAACGGGGAAGTGAATTTGTGCGACAGCCGAGGTAAGTCACTGTTTTTGTTCCTTTCAACTTCATTTTTCTCTGTTTTTGGCAATTCATGCCAAGAGGGAATATAAATTTGCATTTTGGTCGCGTTAATTTTCAAAATTTGTATTCATTAAAGACAAAAATTGACGAGCCCCGACGGGGGGATTTTGCATTGCAAGTCCCCTAATGGTGGCTGCACGATAGCGAGCCGTCTGTGTACAACTACAAGGAGAAATTTCTTTTAAATGTTAAAAAAATTGAAACTGGAGCCACAACACTCAACATATAAGTTACTTAGAGTCAAGGAGTCCAGTAAATTAGAGTCCAGGTCAAAAAAATATTAAAAAGTAACAAAAAGTTTGAAGCACGTAGACCTAGGATAATCCTAGACACTAGTCTAGAGATCTATATTTGAAGCCACCCAAAACCGAAACGCATGCACCATGCACCATAGTACTAGTGTAGATTTTTTTTGGCATTGCCATGCCATTGGCATTGCCATGCCATTGGCATTGCCATTGGTCATGTAGGATGGGGGGTCGGGTGTCCGGACACTTTATCTTTTTGAAGCCTTCTTTTTTGTCTGTGGATTACACTAAAAATATGAATCCATTACTTGTAATCATTTTCTATTTTGTTCTTTATAATATTTCCTAACATTTTGTACTAAAAATTGATGAAACTTCGATGGTAAATTTTTCCAAATGACATTCTAAAATTGATCGTCCGGACACAACCCGTCCGGATACACAACAACTGTTTTGTTTGTTGATCAATTAAAAAAATGCCAGTGAATTTTGCTTGAAAAATAAAAAGTACGGTAAATACTCACTCTCATGACTAATTCGAATGGATATTGGTACACCCTGACGGGTGACTGATACGTCTGCACCATCCTGTATTAATTGAAATGTGTGTACAGACATTTGAAAAACGGCATCACCGACAAACAGATTCTGCCTCCGAAGTAAAGCTAGCCAGCAATGAATTGAGCGAATTGTTCACACGCTACTCCCCCACAACTATGCAGGGCCGCGCCCGACCACGTCGCACGAACGGCCGGAGGCTTGCAGAACAGGGCTAGGGAGGCACGTAATCGCGACTGTAAATTATTCTTTCCCATTTAAGCTGATTGTGGTCTAGCCCCATCTACGGTACCGTACCGGTAGGTTTAATTCTTGTTCTTGCTTTTCCTTCTTTCTTTCCTTTTTTGGACAAGCTTTAATTTTAAGTTATAATGTAAGTATACCCCGGGGGGGGGGAACTAACATTGACGAGTTGATACCATGCGCGACAAAAAAAAAAACGTAAGAAGGATGTCTTTTTCAAGATAGGGCACGTATACGTACGTAACGTGATAAGGGTGTCAAAAACACAAAGTTAATGAAAAAAACTTGAGGTATCTATTTCGCTCGGAAAGTTACGTGCTTTGGGTCGAATGTGTGGGGATACTGTTTTATAAAGGATGTCCTTTTTGCCCCAACACTACGTGTTTAGAGTCTGATTTTCGCGATCGAGGTGTGGAAGGTGCCAAGATGGGGTCGTACTAAACCAAATGATATGTAAAGGTAAAACCCATGACCGAAGGACCCGTGACATAACAATAAAGTAATTTATTATGGCTGTACTTGTTTAGGGGTTCAATTCAGGGAATACTTGCCAAGAGTATCGTTTATTCGTTTTGTTTCCAATACTTGTTGTAGGGTATAGGGTTTTACACGCCAGTACTTGTTAAGGGGTGCGTTTTCAGTATATGGAAAATACGTGTTTAGGGGGCTTTTCGAGACCCCATGGTCGCGCATTGTATCCACTAGTGAATGGAAGTGCCCCCCCCCCCGGGTATACACAGTTGTTGTGTGTCCGGACGGATCGATTTTAGAAAGTCATTTGGAAAAAATTTACAAACGAAGTTTCATTAATTTTAGTAAAAAATGTTAGGAAATATTATAGAGAACAAAATAGAAGATGACTATTGAATTCACGTTTAATGTAATAAAAAAAAGAACTAGGCGTCTACTACTACTACTACTACTGCTGCTGCTACATGTACTACTGCTGCTACTACTGCTACTACTAGTACTACTACTTCTTCTACTATACTAAATGACGACTACTACTACTATACTACTACTACTGTGACTACTACTACGACGACGACTACTACTACTACTGCTGCTTCTGCAACTACTACTACTTCTACTAAATGAATGATAGTACAGTGATAAATATAATGATCAAAAACACTACATTTCTACTTCAAAATCATAATGTATCTCATATCATAAGTCCTAATGTGCACGCGAGCGTTTGAGCTGAAAATATTCTGATAAAGATTGGATATTTTCAGAACTTTTTATAGCCATGAATCATGAGTATCTAAAATTAATGTTTAATGAGAGTGCGAAGCGCAAGATAAATTTCTATATATATTGACCTAAAATATTGAAGTATTTTGTAGGAATTCACGAACTGAGGATAGGTATTATGTAGAGGTGCGAGATGATATTCATCGTCGCAAAAACTTGACAAAAAAGTCATCTCAGATCGAAGTCACGCTTTTCTTTATAGCCATCGAGAGCAATGACATTGGTGGATATTGCAAGGAGTTATCGGGCATCATCCCCCGAAATGTGCTACTTGCTGAGGGGAGATAAATTTCGGGGAGGCTTCACTTAATTTCTTTTCATTTTTTTTATCACTATAATTTTCCACTTTATGGGGTATGGTATAGAACTTGCAAATCCACAAACATGGATTATCATTATGTTTAATTTTTTTTGGCGGGCCTCATAATCTATGGATCTCTTACTTCTTTTATCTTTTTTTCATTAATAATGTATTTGCTTGTTTAGTTTTAATCTGCTTTCCTCTATAGAAATCAACGATTATCAGTTATATCATAAACCACAGCAATAGCTAAAGATATTTGAAATAACGATGACATAACAAATACAATCCTAATTCCATATGTAATGACAATTTTTAGCTAGATATACGGTTGTGTACACGCTGGAGACCGAGCGAAATAAAGCTTGATTGCTGGCGGCCCTTTCCTACCTTATTCTTCAATTAATTCTCTAATCAATTATTGTTTCAATCATTCGATTCTCCCCTTTTCCCAATATTTTTTTAACCTCTACATCCCAATTTCTATTCTTTTTTGTAATGATCTTCATTTCAATTGAAATGTTGATTAGATTTTTGGAACAAAAAATAGTAACACGAATATTTTAAATAAATGTCCTACTGTTCATGATGAATGTGTAATTTCATTAAAAGCTCAGTCACATTTTGCTCCGCGGCTGCGACGGCGGTTCGAATACAGCCGTTTCAACATTTTTTTGTGACAGCTATACATAGGGTGGTTTGAATAAAGCCTGCGGCTATTTTCGACTCGCCGTAGGCATGGTAGGCCTATAGATCAAAATGTTACCAAGGTTAGCACTGATGGGAGCACTGATGATGATAACGCTGGGAAATGCTCATGATCGTTGTTGTCATATCCATTTTGCAAATACTTGTTTCTCTCTTTCTTTCTCCCATTACTCATTGCTTCACAACATTATATTAATTTTTGCTTCATCAAACTTTTCTTTTGCCTTTTGTTTCAAATCTTCTAGAATTCTGTATTTCGTTTTTGTCTCATACAATGGTCCTCATATACTGTTCCTGGTTACTATTGTATTGACATTTTTTTTATTTTCTATCACGCCGCATGATTGATTATTGATACTTCTGTAACATGGGTAAAAATGGTTCTCCATGCTTTTCAGCTTTGTCCTTCGCTATATGACATTTCATTTATATATATATTTCTTTCTAGATCCCCCTTATGTTTTTTTTTAATTTCTCCCTATTTCCTTTTGACTCATTAATCATTTCCCGGTCTCATCTGACTCCCCGGTCTGACTCCCACCCCGATCTCTTTTTTTTACCTCTACTTTATTTCTTCACTCCTTTCACTTGCCTTATATACTTCCATCATAATTACAATGAAAAGCACAATCTTACGTTTTTATGGGAATGACCTTTTTTTTATTCTTCGTAGTGTCTTTAATGTAAACCCTAGTTGATAGCCTATATCGTTCTCGGAATTCTATATAGACGAACTTTGTATAGACGGAGGCGCGATAGCTCAGTCGGTAGAGCGGGGGTTTCTGATTCCGATGACCCGGGTTCGATTCCCAAGTGGAGCGCTAGTGCCCTTTGGTAAGGCATTTATCCTCATTACCAGGTTCTTCGGAGAGGACCTTAAACCGTCGGTCCCCTGGTTGCTTGCTCACATGAATTCGTGCTTTCTTATCAGTCAGGTAAAACCTCGGTATGACATGACATATTGATCCGAGTCAGGGGGGGGGGCACTCGACCAAAAAAGTGGTAGGGGTGTGCCGCGGGCGAGACTAAAAACGGGGGCCTTGGAGCGGGCTTATTAAAAGAAGGGTCCTCGGAATGGGCTTCGGAACTACAAATGTTTGTGAAAACGGGGGTCCTTGGAACGGATCGCAAGCGTGTGAGTACGTAGTTTCGTAAATCATGAAAAGGATGCAGTGGGGATCTTCCTTACATTAATCATGCGAGCGCAGAAACATTTTTTATATGTTCTACACTGATCTAAAACGTACATGCTATGGACTGCTTGCACTTAAATAGCCATGCATGAAACTGTTACATATTTCAACATTCAAATATTGCGAGCGCGAAGCGCGAGCAGAAAAACTTTGTCATTTCTACATGAAGAATGAAAAATTTTAATAATTTTTTTATCACAGGATAGGTATATAACTGAACAATTGATACGAGCGCGAAGCGCGAAAGGGAAAAAATCGAGATTTAGACCTAAAATCGGGACACTCTATTATGTTTTGTAAATCATGAAAAGAATGAGTAATAGGGGATCTTCCTACACTTATTATGCGAGCACAAAGCCAAGCAGAAAAAAATTATATACGTGTGATCTGAAACTGGATAATGATTTAAATAGAGAACAAGTTCACCATCTGAATAAACATGTACGCGTGTTTCACTTTAGACCTAGAATCTAGGCATTCTAAATACGTATTATATCATGAAAATCAAAGCGAGCGCGAAGCGCGATCCTAAACTCTTTGATATTCCGATCTGCAAAAGAAGAGTCAATTTCAAGCTCTATATTTCAAGCAATTTGTAGGAAAATTGTGTTAGTCAGGCAGCATATGTCATCTACTTCGACAAACTGGCTAAGTCTGATTTTTCACTTTTTTTCTGATTGGTGACATCACGAGGAATAACTTTCAACTTGTTGACAAAATTCTAATGGTCATCTTGACCATGTGAGGGGTCAAAATGTGTGGTCAAAAGGGGTCAATTTTTGAATTTGCCCCGATTGGGTCAAGTCATAAAAAGTGTACACAATCATATACTCTTGACCTTCCGTTAAAAAGCTATGACCGGCCAAAAAGGTCAAAAGGTCAATTAACTTTCGGTAATTGGCAAATTACAATGAAATTGTCAATTATTTTCGATTTAGATAAGTCCATGCAGTGCGTATCAAAAAACGGGACAGATTTGAAAAGTCTATAATTTTTTTGTTTCAAATTATAATCTCTATATTTTGGTGTCAAAAGATGCAGTGGGGTCTTATCCTTCAAATATTATTAACAAAAATTAGTTTCGTTCACGCTTGAGCGAACACGGAATGTTTTTGTCTGCCCCAAAAGTAGGCTTGCGCCAAAATGGCATCAAATGATAAACATGATGATCGGACTCAGGCGCGTACGCAGGATTTTTGAAAGGGGGGGGGGGGTTTCGAGCTGATTATTTTTTTTAAATCTCCCGCCCAGTCTCTAAAAAGTGATGAGCGGGGGGGGGAGGTGATGATTTTTTTTTCATCGCTGCAAATAAGACAATAACATTTAAGTGGGGATGGAGTATGTAACAGTGCGGTCATGACCCGCGAGCGAGCAGAAATGTTCTCGTTTTTGCGTTGAAAACATAACCTTTTTGTCAATAGTTTGTTGGTATCATAGTCGATGCTACATGTCCTTCGGATCGTAGCACTCATGATATGGCCTTGATCAGAACACTAGAAACTTGAGAAATGTCATGAATAATTACGAGCGAGCGAGCCGAAATGTTTGCGTTTTTCCGTCAAAACATACAATTCTTCTCAATTGCTTGTTGGTAATGATTACATATTAGTTGATGATACATGTCCTTCTGCTCGTAAGTCTCATGATATGGCCTTGATCAAGAGACTAGAAACTTAAGAAATTTCATAAATGATTACGAGCGAGCGGAGTGAGCGAGCCGAAATTTTCGCGTTTTCCCGTCAAAACATACATTTCTTGTCAATAGTTTGTTAGTAAATCAAGTATTAGTCGATGCTACATGTCCTTCTATTCGTAACACTCATAATACAGACTTGAACAGGAGACTAGATACTTATGGAATTTCATAAATTATTACGAGCGAGCGGAGCGAGCTAACCGACACTTTTGCGTTTTCCGTCATTTTGGATTTCATATTGGTAAAACATATTTTGTAAGAAAACGTATGTCTTTGTCTTGGTTCACTTGTATTCATAAGTATACATTATGATAATCATGTATGGCCTTGTTAATGGCGATACCATGATCATGTCGGCGACATGCGGAAATAAAAGATATAATAAAATGGAGCGAGCGAAGCGAGCGGAAATTTTTTCTGTGTTTTTCATCGGAAACATGAGATTCTGTTCATTATTGCTGTCATATACATTATTGGGTAGGGGAACTCTCCGTAACCAGACCAAGGAGTTATCAGGCGCTTGCCCGATAACTCCTTGACCAGACCGACCTCTGGGGAGACAAGCAAAAAAAAAAAAAAGGGGGCGGGTTGAACCCCCTAACCCCCCCCCCCTTGCATGCGCGCCTGATCGGACTTCTTGCTTATCAGCAGACTTCCTCTTAATCTTACATTAAATTTGCCATAATTTTTTAATCATGCTGTCAAAATTAATTTCCAAATCTACTTATTTGCTAAAATATTTTTGTTGTTGTTCCTTTAATTCTGTTTTAGCATTGAATTTTTCTTCTTTAGGCAAGAACATTTTTTTCAAACCAAAGTATGAGAGAGCGTTTGTTTTTCAAATCCTTTCTTTGTGTGCTACAAAGGTTATGGTGCTTGAACAGTGGCATACTGATGGGTTGGGGCTCGGGGCGCCCCCCCCAAAAAAAAAAATCATGACCAAGAAAAAAAGGTGGAAAGAAAAATAACAGAAAACATGGAAAGTGAAATATGATATCATTTTCTGAATATTATGTCAAAATCACAAAATTAGTTATTTTAATGAAAAAGTGGAAATTTTTGCTTGCTCGCTTCACACCTTTTTAATACATTTTACTCGATCTGTCATATCTTGCTCCTTCAAAATTGACTCAATAAACCATTGCAATTGAAAGACATGGATCCTTTCCTGCTTGCCCTGCCAAGCACATAATTAACAAACTTGGTTAGGGTTTAATAACCCCTTGAAAATAGGATTCATGTCTTTTATAGGTACCATAACATGATTTGTTTCACATAATAAAAGGATTTGAACAATTACAAATTCTCCCAATTAATAATGCAAATCTTCCTACTTGGGTTGACAAAAAGTCTTATTTTGTTACTTATGAAGGAAAATTCAAAGGTAAAGGAAGTTTAAATGAATTCAGGTAAGTAAATAAATTTGTAAATGATATTTGACAGTATGATTCGAAAATTATGGCAAAGACAATGAAAAGATTAGTGTGTTGATAGCCAAAAGCCTAATCGTCAAATTTCTAATTTCTGCCATTTTGGCACAAGCCTCTTTTAGAACCCCCGACAAAAATGTCCCGTGTTCGCTCAAGCATGACAAAATTAATTTTTTTTAAATGGCATTTCAAAGATAAGACTCTCAGAGCATCTATTAACATCAAAATAATATTTTGAAACAATTTTTTAATAGACTTTTCAAAACTGTCCCGTTTTTTTTGATACGCACTGTATTTGTTCCTAAATAAACAAATTTGATCCCTTTACTATGTCTTATAGAGACTTTTCAAATTAAAGAAGCCACGAAAGATAATACTTTTGAAATTCTAACTGCTTTTAGTGTATTTTGGCTTCTAATGAAAGTTTGTTGACCTTTTGACCTTTCCCTGACCTTGTCTTGACCCTTTGTATCTTCTGGATAAGGACTTCTGACAATGGACTTATCAAAATAAAAAAGTACCCACATGCATAAAAACTCGACAAAAGATACTTTCTTACAATCATAGCCAATTTTTCGAAGTCGGTAAATCGATCATAACACTGCTGCCTGACTATCAGGTGATGTATCGCACTTTATAAAGAGCATATATTTTTCCCGGGGGGGGGGCACTTACGTTGACGAGTGGATACCATGCGCGACCAAAAAACACGTAACGTGATAAGGGTGTCAAAAACACAAAAATAATGAAAAAAAGGGCATCTATTTCGATAGGAAAATTACGTGTTAAGGGTCGAATTTGGGGGATGATAAAACAAAATTAAAATGTTTTATAAAGGATGTCCTTTTTGCCCCAATACTTCGTGTTTAGAGTCCGATTTGCGCGAGGTGTAGAAGGTGGGGTCGTACTAAACCAAATAAGGTAAAGCCGACGACCGAAGGACCCATAACAATAAACCATTCCTGTACTTGTTTAGGGGTTCATTTCAGGGAATATTTGCCAAGAGTATCGTTTTGTTTCCAATACTTGTTAAGGGTAGGGTTTCACACGCCAATGCTTGTTAAGGGGTGCATTTTAAGAATATGGAAATTAGGGTGCTTTTCGAGACCCCATGGTCGCGCATGGTATCCACCCGTGAATGGAAGTGGCCCCCGGGATTTTTTATTTGTTATTACTTAATTTGCATGATCGAGTTTTAGTACCGGAACATGAAAATTATGACCTGTACATAGACTATTCCTCTTGCTAAGCGCGAGATGAAACAAAATTATGGACAATTCATTAATGCCTAAAAAGGGAGCAAAGTCTAAAGATATGGCCTGAAAACTTTTGCTCCTCCGCCAATGGTGGGGGCTCCTCCCCCCCCCCCCCCCCATCCTGGCCGCCTAGATAGGCCTATATGTCTTTGCGTACACATGTTGATCAAAGTTTCAATCAGGGGCTCTGTGCCTACTATAGGGAGCGGTGCCTGCAGACTAGACTAGCCCGGCAGCGCCTGTATTGAAAGTTTGTTTACTTCGTCTTCGGTCAATCTAAAGTCTCGAGTGGGTCGATGTTGATAGCAACCTAACCACGTACCAGGGAGTGCGGCGCCGGCGCCCGAGAAGCCGATGCGATCCTCCCTACGATATACGCTACGTTAATAGCAGCAACCAAACTAGCTAGACAAGTGACCGGATGATTTCGCCTCCGACACACACTGGAGCTCCCTCGTTGGGTAGGCTAGAAGCCGCCTGGGCAATACCGTACTACAGCTACTTGTACAATCATTTCCTATGTTTCCTGGTTTGAACGGATAATCTTGGATTACTTGGCATCGACGATTGATATTTTTGAATCTGAACAACGCTTATTATATTCTCCATTCTCCAAGGACAAGGAACGGTAATTCAGATTCTATTTGGGTTACGTTTGTGCTGTATCACTATCAGTATCACGACACTAACCCCGGCAGGGCCCCGGCACTATTAACCATCACTCACCATTCTCTCACTCACAATCCAGAGAGCTCCGGGGGGGGGGGGGTTCTGAAAGGACTTGTCGGACATTTTATCCAACAGTTACTATGGTAACGGTGACTCTCAGCCAATCATTATCAAGGAAAGTTGTCAGATCTGACAACTTGTTGGACAACAATATTGATGAAACGCTCCCCAGGGCCGGGCGGGGGAGCCGGGCCGGGCCGGGAAACTAAGCCGAATCCATTTGATCAGTATATTTGTTATTCAAACTAGAATGGGTAGTATATGTTTTGTATTACTATTAGCTGTCCGTTCCTGAAAGTTGCTTAAAATAATGATATTTTTTTGTATATATCAATCGAGTCATATATTTTGCAATTGTATTTCTTAACTGAATATTCTTATTTTCCATTCATAGCTATGCTAATTTAGTGGTGGAAGGTAAATCTCCGAGATCATCCAATCGTTGAAAGTTTGTTCAAGATGTCTGTGTCCAAGGAAGAAACGGATGGAGAATATGACGTCATCGTGATTGGGGCGGGGCTCTCCGGTCTTACAGCTGCGTATCACTTGAAAAGGACCATCGAGGGGTGTAAGGTTCTCGTGTTAGAAGCAAAAGGTTGGTAGTTCCATGGACCTATTACATTATAGGTCCATGGTAGTTCATATCACTGACGTCCTGGAAAATGGAATTACATTTCTCAATATACGTTTGTGGTGGTGGGGAGGGAGGATGTCTCGAGTAGGGGGCAGGGGGATTGAGATCCAAAATAATTTCACTGAAGTTCTTGATTAAAAAGAAATGCATTTCTCAATATCAGATCATTTTCATCAATTCCTCCAGTGTCTGCCTGATTATACTTTGTTTTTGCGCATGTCTAATTAATGTCCCACTTGGGAATATAGTTTATGTGAATTCTGGCTCACTCTCCTCAGTTGATGCGCTCTTTATGCAAATTAAGCACCATCAATATTTTCCTTGTATAATTGCCATTTATTTTTTAATTGAATTATATGTTTGTATATTAGCATATGTTTGTAAGAGACATCCCTCGCTGCCTTACATGGAATTGGAAGGAATGACTTGCGGGTTACAGGAATTTTATGTAAAGAATCTAGTTAACTCCAGGACTGCAGCAGGGGAGTCCTTTTTTAAATTCTGTCATACTTTGTAATGTCATCATTCTATGGTTTTGTTTGTTGTTTGGAATGCCGAATATAATAATGATAATAATAATAAATTCAACCTATCAAGATGAGCCTATTTCTTTCAAAACTGCATCTTACAGATAGGGTTGGAGGAAGGACTCTAACTGTTCCACTCAAATGCTCTACTGGGACAGACCAATGGGATTTAGGAGGCCAGTGGGTATGCAGGTATGAACACTATCGTTGGCCCTCACAATTTAAATGTACAATAAAAATGGCACTTTGAATCCCATCATGGGCGACTCTTTAAATTCTACTCCCGGAACAAGGTATGAGGCCATTTTACTTTTAACCAGTAATATTTATTTCCAGTAGTCGTGTAATGAGCAAAAATCTTTGGAGGGGGCCAGCCCTGACGTATCGGTGGGAAAATTAAAAATCCGAGTGATCGAAGTGAGCAAACAAAAATTTGAACATTTTGAATAAAATTTATTTTTTTCACCTGAGATTTTGAGAAAGCATTCAGAAAATGATACAACATTTCACAATTTTCCTTTTCTTTATCCCCTTGTCTTAGTGTAAAATTTTTCGGGGCATGGCTACCAAGCCCCCCCCCCCATACAGCAGCGTTCAATCGAAAATAATATGGACATTAAATGCCATTCTCGGATGAATCTTTCTATTTGATTTTCAGAGCACAGCATCATGTCCTTTGGCTTCTCAACGAACTTGGAATCGAGGTATATCCCCAGAAATCCAATGGTACCAAATTCATTCAGAGTGGTAATAATGCAAAGATCAATACTTACCAAGGTGATGTACCAGCACTGCCTCTTCATGTTCTTCTTGATCTTCTTAACTTTGAGAGAAAGGTAATGCTATTGTATTCATGCTTATTTATTATGTCTAATATGAATATTCGACTTTATTTACAATATTGTATTTCCAACTTTTGAATTATATATACACAACAAAAAAAGTAAGTCCCCCCTAAATCAAATTACTGTAACTTTTGAACAGAATTATTTTGAGATATGATATTTTGTAGGTGGTTTTCTACACTCAGTAAGCAACTCCTGGTGAAAAATGAGATTGATCAGTTGTGTTATGCATGAAATAAAAATCTTAACCTGAGGTTAAGTTTTTGAAATGTCATCATAACTTAGAAAATATATGGACCTAGTTCATTAAACTTGGACAAATGGTTAATCAAGTATCACCGAACATCCTGAATGAGTTTCACATCACGTGACCAAGGTCAAAGGTCATTTAGGGTCAATGAACTTTGGCCGATTTGGGGGTATCTGTTGAATTCCCATCATAACTTTAAAAGTTTTTGGATCTGATTCATGAAACTTAGACATAATAGTAATCAAGTATCACTGAACATCTTGTGCAAGTTTCAGGTCACATGATCAAGGTCAAAGGTCATTGGGGTCAATGAACTTTGGCAGAATTGGGGGTATTTGTTGAATTACCATCATAACTTTAAAAATATGTTGGTCTAGTTCATAAAAGTTCGGTATAAGAGTAATCAAGTATCACTGAACATCCTGTGCGCAATTTAGGTCACATTACCAAGGTCAAAGGTCAGTGAACTTTTTCAATAATGAGGGTATCTGTTGAATTACCATCATAACTTTGCAAGTTTATTGATCTGACTTTTGAAACTTGGACATAAGAGTAATCAGGTATCACTGAATATCCTGTGCAAGTTTCAGGTCACATGATCAAGGTCAAAGGTCATGTGAGGTCAATGAACTTTGGCCACATTGGTTGTATTTGTTGAATTACCATCCTATCTCTGTAAAGTGTATTGGTCTAATTCATAAAATGTGGAAATAAGAGTAACCAAGTATCACTGAACATCTTGTGCGAGTTATAGTAGTTTTCAAAGTCTGCACTGCTGCTATGTTGTATTGCGTGATGCAGGTGAGACGGCCAGAGGCATTCCACTTGTTATTGATAGAAATGTGTAAAAAAATCCAATTATAGCAAATTTGGACTTGTGTTTATTCAACCATGAAATTTAGCCAAAAAAGTTGTATCATCTTTTAGATACTTTGTACAAGCCTTCTGACTATTTTTCATGATGAGAATGTGGAATTAGCTCCAATAAAATGGAATCAAATAATGATATTTGGCTTGTGACTTTTGAAAAGTGACATTTTTGCCTTCTGACGTTGCTCACTGAAGCATGATGTAAAATGCGTCCATAACATTTACTCAGAGGATAGGTTATAAAATTACCTACACGCTCATGTAAAAATATATTAAAAACTCGCATTGGTTCAGAAATTATTGATGTTTGTTTTAGGGGAACTTACTTTTTTTGTTGTTAATACATATATATTATTTTGTTTTGGTATTTTGTCTACATGAAACATTTTATACTTTATGTTTTTTGTTTTTGGTTGTTGGAAATCACTAGTTAGTTTACTCAATCCTTTTGTGTAGCACTAAGTTACGGTCAAGTCCACCACAACTGAAAGTTGATTTGAATAAAAAGAAAAAAAATGTAATTAGCATAACACTGACAATTTCATCAAAATCGGGTGTAAAAAGTTATGACGTTTTAAATTTTCGCTTATTTTCACAAAACAGTTATGTGCACATCCCAGTGGTATGCAAATGAGGGAGTTGATGATGTCCCCCACTCACTATTTTCTCTGTTTGTTATTGTTTGAATCATATTATATTTAAATTTATGTAGATATGACAATGCAGACATGGTTGTTTAAACCACAAAATGTTAAAGCAATTATACACATGTTCACGGAGGAATAAATTTTCATTTCATATGACAATGAGGAGAGAATTATAATATTTCATAGTCCATGTAATGAAATTCAAAAGTAATAGTGAATTGATGATGTCATCAGTCTCCTAATTTGCATACAGATCAGAATGTGAATGCAACTATTTTGTGAAAATTAAACAAAATTTTAGAATGTTAAAATTTTCTTACTTCACATCTGATTTTGATAAAATTTTCAGTGCTTTGCTTGTTTGATTTTTTTTCTTTTTATTCAAACAAACTTTATGTAGGGGTAGACTTGTCCTTTAAAGATCCAGTTGAATCGTATCGTATCCCGGGTTAGGAAAGCCGCAGAGCACGCAAATTATTGGCCAATCAGAGGCTGACGATACTGATTACTACAAAATAGGGTGTTTATACTAGGAAAGAAGAAATAATGTCTCGTCTTAGGCAATCTGAGAAAAGAATTAATATAATATAATAAAAGGGACTTTCTTTTTAATCATATCCCACTTTTAACATACAGCAAATGATTAGTTTGTTCGAAGGTAGAACAATCTACATTGAGAAAATGGTCAGATGATATTTGACATAAAAATCTGGGTCACAATTAAACATTACACAATTATGATTATCCTTATTACCACGATGGATGCGATCTAACTTCTGTCTGTCCCCAATTTATTTTTTTTTTAAGACTGATGCACTTGCAAGTGATATACCCTGTGATGAGCCCTGGACAGCTAGACATGCAAATGATTATGATGGAATTACCTTCGAACAATTCCTTGCCAGAGAAACATGGACGGAAGGTGAGTTCATAAATCTCATTACTTTCACCCCAATATCATGTGGGGGCGAAATAAAAAAAAAATAGATACCTGGTATTTAAAAAGTAAGAGGCCCAAAGATAGAGAGTTAGAAAAAGAGAGAGAGTGAATATTTTTATTGTTTTGAAATTGAAAATCTAAATCGTTGATAGGCCCTTTATTTTATGTTCTATTAAAAGCAGGTTTAACATAATTATTTTACCCTTTCCTTTCATTCTCTTTTTTTCCCCTTGTTTTCTTTTTCTTTTCTTTGACGGTGAAACTTTACGCTTATTATCGTTATAGGGGCTAGGAACATGTTGAAAGGAGCCTTCGAAGTCGTCAATGGTTCTGGAGTGAGAGGTTACAGTGCCCTTAATTATCTATTCTACGTCAGGTCGGGTATTAGCATGCAGAGTCTCTCTGACAACAAGAATTCTGGAGCACAGGAGAATAAAATAAAGGTAGGCAACTACATTTCTATCAAATGCCAAGCAACGGAAACAACAAATAAAGGTCATCTCATTCGCTTGCCCATGTTCGGCACCGGGGGGGGGGGGCACTCAGTATATAATGCATAGTGGGTATGTGCTGCGGAGGGGACCCCCATTTTCACACTCAAATTTCCATTCCAAGGCATAGCATTTTTGCCTTGTTGAGAAAATGAACAAAGAAAGCCGCTCCAAGGCATAGCATTTTCTTCTTATCGAGAAAAAAGAAGAGAGAAATCCGCTCCAAAGCTTTGCATATTTTTCGTCACGCCGCTCCAATCACATTGAATGAGCTGCAATTTGGGTGAAAAGCGGCCGCACAGCTCCCCCGGCGGAGGCCGCGCTAGCTGCATCATGCACGCATGACCGTTCCATAGCATAGGGATGATGCACTCACACGCTGGCGCTCCTTTCCAAGGACCCCCGTTTTCACAAACATTTGTCGTTCCGAAGCCTGTTCCGGGATCCTCCTTTTTTACAATAAGCCCGCTCCAAGGCACCTGTTTTTTGTCTCACCCGCGGCACACCCCCTCCGCTTTTTTGGTCGAGTGCCCCCCCCCCCCCCCCGGGGTTCGGCAGCTCACAATTTATTACTTGTTATGCCACTGGTATTAATATTATTTGGAAATATGGTCTACATCAGAGCAGCTCGGGTCTGGGAGCAGAACTTTAAAATGGACATGTAGAACCATGGAAGTGTCACCAGGCCCATCTGAACAACACTTTTTTTTGGGGGGGGGAGATGTTTTTTTAATGTTGCAAGTAGGATATAACTTCAAAAAACTTCATTGATATGACTTTGTTCCCTTCATAAGTTACTTTTATTATGATAACGATTCCTGGATTTTTTTTGTGATATTGACTTTATAAGGATGCAACAGTATGATCATACTTACCTCTACATGTATATCTATCAAAACTATTAAATCTTATAGGGAGGGGCACAACCCATCAGCACTAAATTACAGGAAATTATTGGTCAATCCAATGTGCTACTTTCTGAACCAGTGGTCAGCGTTGATCAAAACTCAGGATCAACGGTCAAAGTTCAAACCCTCTCAGGAAAATCTTTCTCCTGCAAATACATCGTCAACTCAATCCCAATGAACTGTTCAGGTAATACGCCCTTTATTTCAATTATGTCCTAATTTTGATCAATTAGACCTCAACTGTAAAGCCCACAAAACTGTTATTGCATTGACGCCAAGTTGCGACAATGCCTTGTTCTTGTTCCAAATTCCTATTACGCAATATTCTTTTTCTTGCGTCAAAAATCCCATTCATTTACTTGTAACACATAGTTTCTAAACCCTGCCCAGGGCACCTCCCTCATCCAAATTCTTCCACGTACCCCTAGTTGTGCACCTCCTATTTCATTTTCCAAAATTACTCCTGCATGAGTTCAGGCGCCATTTTGTCCATTTCAAGTCCATTTGCATACCATTTTTCATTCTTTCATATCTCTGTTGTCCTGCGAGCTACAGACTTCTAACAAATTGCTATAGATAGTCAAAGAGTAGCTCTATCATCTGCTACTATAACCTGCTTCTCAAAATGCCATCTTCATGCCCTAAATTCGAATTTGAAATAGTCTTTAAAAACTTCATATTTATTGAAATGCAAAGTCAAGAAATTGTAAAATGGCCATAACTTTTTGTTTTTATTCATTTTGATCTCACGTTTTCAGGACTTGATAATCTATCATACTTGTCAGTCAGTTTATTCGCATCACTGACCTTCCATTATTGAAATAGTGCCCTCTAAAGTTTAAAAAAATGGTTACCTTTGAATGCTCCCCATTGCGTCATACATGGCCAAACCAGTACCCTTTTTTGGATTTAAGGTCTTCAAGATATGCCCTTTCATGTCATTTAGAAAAATATATACCTTACCACTGACAAAATATCTTAAAAATATGCTCCCGAAAGCCACCAAAACACGCAAAAATGCACTATAATTCCAGCACAACTTCAACTTGCTCTTATTTCTTTATTATTGAAGCTATTTTTTTTACAACTTGGCAGATATCAGTATTGATATATACAACAACTGTTTGTCACTCTTTTGCAACAGAAAGTGACAGAGCTGACATCAGTTTCAAATTATCGTGAAAAACCTAATTTACTTCTGGTCTATTGCTTGTGTACAAATAAAAGTGGTAGCAATGTCACAGCATTGAAATGTTCTTTCCAATGATACCTAATTTGAACACTTGGTATACTTCTCAATGCACACATTATCAGCAACAGATTTGTACACAAAGTCTATGGCAGAATCGGTTTCACGCAAAAACTAACAATGCATTATACACGTACGTTGTTCTGACATGTGCTTGCAGGGGCCAATACCAATGACGAGTGGATACCTACGCCCCCCCCAATAAAAAAAATGTAAAAATTGTATCCTTTTTCAAGATAAGATACGTCATATACGTAATGTAATGTTGTCTAAAATAATAAAAGATAATAGGCCATTTCACTAGGAAAGATCGATATGTGTTTATGGTCCAATTCGGAAGGGTATTAAGAAACAAAAATGCACCAGCATTACATGTTTAGGATCCGATTTGAGGGGCTTAATTAGGAGATGGGATAACTCCAGGACTAAATTTGAATTCATCATTTGTTTCTTTGATGTAATTGTAAATAATATGTGCATACACATACTACAAATATGATTGCTGAGGCTGTTAAAATGTCGCCCTATTGCCATTGTCATTATTAACTCACAGGCATCAATGCATGCACATTGTTCTAAAACAATTAGAGTTTTAGTTACTATTGTTATTGTTTGAAGGATGGACTATATACAGCCTGGGTGACAGGGGTTACCACCCCTTTGTTAATGAGGTGAACCCCCTAAATGGAATGAAGAAAGGGGGAGAAAAGAAGACGATGAAAGTGATGTCTTGGCCGTAGGCCATATCTACCTAATGCATGTTTGAAAAACATAAGTTATAACACCACCTGAAAAAGCTAATTCAGATGAGTCTCCCTGACCTGCTATAAGATTTCTCTGACAGTGCAATTCCTATACTTGTTGCATGTGTCTGATTTGAATAATGCTATTAGTATTTCGACTTATAGGTTAATCTCTCTCTCTCTTTCTTCTTTCTTTCATTTCACTTTCCTCATTTTGAACATTCAGAAACTATCCAATACATACCCAAACCACCGCTGAAACGCCAGATGCTTATGAGTCACACGAGAAGTGGAAACCTCTTCAAGTTTATTGCAACATACGAAACAGTGAGTTCTCCCGATTAGATATCATAGATCTTACGTTAATTCTAATGATTGGCAAATTCTTTTAGATCAATTAAGACATGACAACAATTTGTGGACCACTTGGAATTAATATGGCTGAAAATGACACAATAAGAAAAAAAATGCAGAAACATTAGATACTGCACAATGATTGTGATGCATTTTTATGCATTAGAAAAAGTTTTGTTTACTTCAGACGAATAATGTGTATGATATCCTATGCGAAATTTTTGGTGATGTACATCGATTAACATTTCTTCCCATATTTTGAGCCATAATATAAGACAATGAAAATGGCTTAATTTCCATAATGTACTGCACTCGACCCAGGTGAGGTAAATGGGTACCTGGCAGGAATTTATTCCTTGAAATGCCTTCGCGCTGTAAAAGGCTGCAGGGCTAAGGCCAGGGTAGTAATATCAAATGCAGCAAATATGGACGCATTTGGCAGTGATATGGGCTATATAAGCATGTTGGTATTATTGTAACCAATAAGTGGGCATTCTCTGAGTCAGGTGGAATAATTTTGGGAATAAATTTTCTGTTTCTCGAAGGCATTTTGGCGTGACAAAGGATATTCTGGTGAGATCATGAACTCCACAAATAACAGTCTTTCACCTAACGATGTAGGACCATTGACCTATGTTTGTGATGCTACATCGTGGAAAGGTAGCCCTGCCTTGGTGGGTTTTATCAACAACCCAATGTATTGGAGCAACATAGAGGTACGAGTAAAATATAGCCGATCATCTCTCCAGAGTAATATTGTTTTATTCACCATTTATTATTGCGTCATCATCGTACGCATACTCATAAGTAGATTACATTGATTTAGTCCATGACAGTGGTGAGTGTAGCCATTCAGGTGTAGCCTCTTTCTGATCTCCATGATTATGCTTGTTCGTTCCGCTCATTAACATGGTTAAAAAGAAATAGTGGTGAAATGCAGATGCACATGAGCAATCATCTAAAGAGTATATACCTAACTGATGGAATGTCTAGGGCTAAGCTAATAAAGATAGAAATGAAAATGAATTCATCTCATCTTTGGCCTGAATATTACTTTCACTTATAGGATCAGGAAAGGAGAAGTGCTATTCTGAAGCATCTAGAAAGATTCCTGGGATCTGAGGCTTTGACACCGATCGATTTCAGGGAAAAGGTAAATACTGATCATGAAACTTATTCACTTAGCCTGACAGCTATCAACATTGGCCAACTGCTGCTGATATATTAATAGCTATAATCCCAGTGCTGCCACCTCAATAAATCCCACTGCTGCAACCATCTCAATAGATCTCAGTGCTGCCACCTCAGTAAATCCCACTGCTGCCACCATCTCAACAGATCCCACTGCTGCCACCTCAATAAATCCCACTGCTGCCACCATCTCAATAGATCCCACTGCTGCCACCATCTCAATAGATCCCACTGCTCCCATTTATCTTAATAGATCCCACTGCTGCCACCATCTCATTAGATCCCACTGCTGCCACCATCTCAATAAATCCCACTGCTCCAATTTATCTTGATATATCCCACTGCTGCCACCATCTCAATAGATCCCACTGCTGCCACCATCTCAATAGATCCCACTGCTGCCACCATCTTAATAGACCCCACTGTTGCCACCATCTCAATAGATTCCCTTGCTGCCTTCTCAATAGATGCCACTGCTTCCACCATCTCAATAGATCCCACTGCTGCCACCATCTCAATAGATTCCACTGCTGCCACCATCTCAATAGATCCCCCTGCCGCCACCATCTCAACAGATCCCACTGCTGCCACCATCTTAATAGACCCCACTGCTGCCACCATCTCAATAGATCCCACTGCTGCCACCATCTCAATAGATCCCACTGCTGGCACCATCTCAACAGATCCCATTGCTGCCACCATCTTAATAGACCCCACTGCTGCCACCATCTCAATAAATCCCACTGCTCCCATCTATCTTGATATATCCCACTGCTGGCACCATCTCAATAGATCCCACTGCTGCCACCATCTCAATAGATCCCACTCCTGCCACCATCTCAATAGATCCCACTGCTGCCACCATCTCAATAGATCCCACTGCTGCCACCATCTCAATAGATCCCACTGCTGCCACCATCTCAATAGATCCCACTGCTCCCATTTATCTCAATAGATCCCACTGCTGCCACCATCTCTATAGATCCCACTGCTGCCACCATCTCAATAGATCCCACTGCTGCCACCATCTCAATAGATCCCCCTGCCGCCACCATCTCAACAGATCCCACTGCTGCCACCTCAATAAATCCCACTGCTGCCACCATCTCAATAGATCCCACTTCTGCCACCATCTTAATAGACCCCACTGTTGCCACCATCTCAATAGATCCCACTGCTCCCATTTATCTTGATAGATCCAACTGCTGCAACCATCTCTATAGATCCCACTGCGGCCACCATCTCAATAAATCCCACTGCTCCAATTTATCTTGATAGATCCCACTGCTGCCACCGTCTCAATATATCCCACTGCTTCCACCATCTCAATAGATCCCACTGCTTCCACCATCTCAATAGATCCCACTACTGCCACCATCTCATTAGATCCCACCATACTTTCACCACAAACAGACAATATTTGTTTAATTTCCAACCCACATTTCAATAATTTTTCACAAGTCAAATGCATCATAATCTATTAATGAAAATATAATAGCTTGTTCTACTGTGAGAAATGAAATATTGAATAGAATTGAAATTGATTTCACATTTATAAAATGAAGATATATTCCTCAAACATAACATTACACAGATGGAATCATCAAAATTGTATTTTTCATTTAAAAAGCATTGGGCTGATGAACCTTACAATGGAGGGTGTCCAGTCAATGTGATGATGACAGGTGCTGCAGAATATTGGGATGAAATCAGAGTGCCTTTCGATCGGTAAGTATACCAATCACTATACTTTGTAATTATGATTGCACTTTAGGCATTTTTAAATTGACTCCTTCCAATATCTTGATCAATATTTATACCGATAATTACAGCCTCATGATATTTTTATCATGCATAGATATCCTGGGGGAGTGTTGTTTATTCTTATAATTCATCAAATAATAATGATTTAGACATATGACTTATGATTGAAATATAATGTAATTATTATTTCAAATTTAATAGTTAAAAGACCGTTTTAGCCAAGGAATGAGATCATGATGAATTGTTCTTGAAGTAAAATAGCATGGTTCATAATATTCAGCACTCGGGTACGTCTTCCAAAACCGCAATCTATCTCTGGGGCCGTGGAAGCAGGTGGCGGTGGGGGGAGGCTTCAGCCCACCCCCCAACTTTGTAGTTTTGAAATCTTCCGTGGCCCCTGAATCTTGTCTATATTTATCAGGGTTTTTTTCATAAGTACCATGTGGGGGAGGGGCGGGCACTATCATATCATATTGAACTATTACCCCTTGTAACCGTCAATCTGCTTCACGAAGCAATCAGTGATTTTCACATGCAAGTATTTGAAGTAGCTTATAACAAGTCGATAAAAAAACTTACTATTTGTTTGATGATATGGTCCCAATGTCATCATTCCATAAACTAGTCAGCACCGACAAACTGTCATTTTCTGTCAGTTAACACCTAGTTCTCATTGTCAAGATACAAAAGACGGTCTCCATCGTGGATTAATCATAGTGATCTTGTCAGATAGAATCAGAATAGTTGTGGCAGCCATGTTTCAAATATTTTTGTTATCAGCTGCAAAAGGCCAATCTTGGTGTTCATAAAGGATCACACAACAGTGGGAACGGGTATCAACTAGTAACAATAGGAGACCAGTGACTCCCAGCAAATCACAAGAATGGAATTCACTGAAATTGTCACAAGGCAGTTTACAACTTTACCAAAACATCCCCTGGTGGTCCCTGAATAAAACCTAATATAGGAATTTTATAATTCAGTACTCAAAGGTTTAACTAACATCACATTGCACCTTCATTTCAGAGTACATTGGGCAGGTACGGAGACGGCCACACACTGGATGGGGTACCTGAGTGGCGCTGTACAATCTGGTCTAAGAGCTGCAGATGAGGTAGTCAACAGGCTAGGAGTCTCTGAGGAATCCAGGAACAACAGTTCAGACCTTCTCAAGTCGCTCGACAGTCCTGGAGATGATGAACGGAGACCAACGGTTGGTTGCTGTGGGTGTTGACCATTGGGAATATTGGGCTGGGATTGGTTGTAGCTGGGCTGGTAGGTGTTGGAGTTCAGGCATGGATTCAAGGCCATGGTTAATATCAGGAGTATTTTACACATCGATTTCTGAGTGATGGTGGAAATCGACGGTTAATCAATTATTACTCTTCTCATTTTCAAAGTATCTTGATAATCTGTACGATTTGATTATCGACAATCATCTAAGACATAGATCAGGTGAGGGATCAAGAGTCACATAAAGGGCGTGTATATTCTCCCTTGGCTCAAAATTGTCAAAATGTCACAAAAACGATGCAAAGGTACGAAGGTACAGGCAAAGATATGGCTGGGACATTGAACTGTGATATTTTTTTATAGAATTATCAAGCTTAACAAGAAATAAACAAACAAAACAGAAGAAGCATTTTGTAGTTAATGCTTCACATATTGAAATTGCCAGCAATATTTGTTCGCGATCATAACTAATCATTCTAACTTGATATTGATATGTTAAAGAGTAAAATGTAAGATTATTTAAGGACCTGGTTACACTGCATATATACGAAATGCATTTCAACTATGCAATTTATCAACTCTTGAGGAGAAAATTTGAAAAATCATTTTTTTTAAATCCCCCTTCTTGTCAGACATAGTTTCAAACAAGAACAAAGAGGTTTTAAAATAGCTAAGTGTGCTTTTTTCTAGTTTAAGTTATTATAGAACTTTTTAACTTTTTTTCCCATCACTGTTATCATCATTCCAGTTGTGCATTAAGTCCGAGCTTTCTCTCCCCTAATTGGCTCTTTCAATGTGCCTGATATATCTTTTTGATACAGTTATCTGTTTTACATGCACACAATGTCAAATTTTATGTGTTGTATTTTGATTCTTACTGAATTTGTTAATATTAACAGCTGCTTTTCATATTTGATTGCCAATATTTGAATATTTTTTAATGTACCAATATTATATAGCACAATCATTTGTTATATAATCATTATTCATTAAATAATAACAATGATTTATATATATAATTGACATCTTTGTAAATAATTACTATTATATAAAATAACATTTCTGATTATTATATTAATTCCAAGTCATACTTCATTATTTGTAAATAATAATAGTCTGACAATCCATTTTATATAAATAATGATTATTTGTTTTTCATTATTCATAAATAATGATTATTGGTTTTTCATTATTTAAGAAAAATGATTATTGGTTTTTCATTATTTATAAATAATGATTATTTGTTTCTCATTATTTATAAATAATAATTAATGGTTATTTATAAATAATGATTATTTCTTTTTCATTATTCATAAATATGATTATTGATTTTTCATTATTTATAAATAATGATTTTTTTTCATTATTTATAAATAATTAATTTTTGCTTTTCATTATTCATAAATAATGACACTACATACTTCATTATTTACAAATAATGACACTACATACTTCATTATTTACAAATAATTGCGATTCGATTTTCCATTATTTATGAATAAGTTTGTCAATTTTTCTACTTTTTGTAAATAATAATTATTTATTATCAATGCCAGTGCACATTTCTTTCTTTATGAATAATTTGTTGAGTTTCCCATTATTTATAAATAATGATTATTTGTTAAATAATGAAAACGTCTACTTCATTATTTATATATATTTTTTCGAGTGCGCTATTATTCTCATTATTTTTAGATAATCATTTTGATACATTTCTTTATTTATAAATAGTTTTCCATAATTGGCCATTATTCATAAATAATGTTCGAGTTTTCCATTATTTATAAATAACGATTATTTGTTAAATAATGAAATATCTACCTCATTTATAAATAATGAAAATTCATCGTGTTTCATTATTCATAAATTACAATTTTATTTCAATATCCCATTATTTATAAATAATCATTATTTATAAACATTTACAGTTTGCCATTATATACCAATAATCATTATTTATATACAAATAACCATTATTTATAAATAATGGAAAACTCGCCTATGACATGCAAATGTGGGACCGCCCATAACATAAATATTTATATGAGAGTGTACAGCAAATTGCTACACAAATTTGTCATAAACAATTTTTTGTTCCAGAATATAGTTAATTTTTACTAATCAAATGTATGTTTCTACAATTCTTAGTTTTTATGTCTTTTGTTTTATCATATAGTCATAAGCTATCATTAATATTGCATTAAATCCCCTTCCTGATTTGTGACATTCACAATTTTTTTTATAATTTCCAGAATGAAATAGATAAGCCTCAATCCCATAAGTATGCAACAAACAAACAAGTATTATGGAAACGTTGAATCGAGCTATAATTTGGCTCATACAAGGAAATATATTTCAAAGCGTATATATATATATATATATATATTGCGAACAGATTTGAATATGTAAATCGAACTCGGTACACGACATTTTTCGATGAGGGAAATTATCAGTTTCATGTTACCATTTTCCCTTTCATTTTCTTATTTTTTTCTCTTTTTTTTTTGGAAGGGGGTGGAACTGCGTAAGCCCCTCTCTGAACATATCCTAGATTTCCTGCATTCATATAAATTATATTTTGTAGAGGAGAGGGAACAGAAATCAAGACACTTTCATGATAGGCGAGTAAACACAATGCTTTCTATTATTATGTTTCATTTTGTCAGTTGTGTGAAGGGATGTATACAGTATATAGTTACAATTTGATAAACCGAAATGTTAGCTGTAGTGTTATATATAATTATGATCAATGTGAAAGAAAGTCTGATGGAGTAAGAGAGGGGAGGGGCAGTGAAGGGCGGGGGAGCGAAGGGTTGGGTGTGATGTTATACATGTGTTCAGTGATACATGACGGATGATAAATACATAAACAGAATATCAATACTTAAACCATATGGTTAATGTGAAAGAAAGTTTGAAGAAGTAAACGTGTACTTTTAGAGAGAAAGAGAGGGGAAGGGGGTGGGGGAAGAGACAAACACAGAGAGAGAGAGGAGGGGTTTATCTTATGTTATACATGTGGTCAATGATGCATATGGCAGATGATAAATACATGAATGGATAGTGTTAATTTCAAAATCATAAACAGAATATCAATATTCATTTGATTAAATTGCAGTTAGATCTGAAGATAATCAGTGCACGTGTTGTGCTAATTATATTAGCCAAGAAGAATCTCGCACAATTAAAACAATTGAAATGTCACTCCGTTTAGGCAGTGTCCTACATTAGAGAATGAAAATTATCTGGACACAGAACAATTTAAGAAAATAAACTTTTCCCATCAAAACATACGTTTTCATTATAGGTATAAAATGCAGATGAAAACGAAAATACATGAACAAAGCATGGAAAGATGAGAGAGACTCAGCTAGAGAGAGAATGTGGAGAGAAAACTTGCACAGTACAACCACCCTGTCTGTGGCGAGTCTCTACAACAATACACGCAATAAATCTATAAAACATAACTTTTGTATTAAAAACAACACTATTTTGTTTCCTTTTGTTTTCATTCTAGACTCTCGGTCTAGACATACTGGTGATCATTTTTTATTTCATCAGAACGCTCAAAAACTTTTGAGCATATTTGTCATTATGATGAATACTGTAATAAAAACTGACAGTGTAAACAAAAAATCAAGCATTTATCCCAGCGAACAAGAAAAATAAACCAAGCATTGTCGTGTCAACCTCATTCCACTACACATAGTAGACTTGTTAACTGCAAAAAAGGGGTGGACGCTGCATTTTTGAGCACAAATGTCCCACTTGGCACAAATGTTCCTTGAGTCAAAAGAAAAAGATTCATCCAAAGAGACACGCTGTATCTATGCAAATAAGCCAGTAATTTGCATAAATTTGCATATTATGTCGATATGTAAAAACAAGTAATTCAGACTATATATTTCATCAGAACTGCCCTAAAATTGGAAATAAAGACTTAGGGTAAGACAGGGAAGAAAATTGTCATAAAATAATTGGGATATCCTTGTTTATTATTACCTAATTTACATAAATTATGCAAATTATAATTTGTAAACAGAGTATTTTTTTCAAGAATCCTGAACTGTTTTATAAATAACAGCAATTAATACAAAATGTCAACATTCTACATGAAAGAGAATATATTAGCGAAAACATCGATATGATTCATGACAGTATTAGTGTCTTAATTTGCTTAGAAAGAGGGCAAATATGTCAAAATGTATGACGTGATACTGCGCTAAAACGAGACCAAAACAACCTCTATGTCACAGTCACACTCACGAATCGGACAATAAAGCGATCAATGGTATGTCATTCGAGATAACACAATCTCAACACAATAGCTTCCATCGGCTTCTCGTATCGCTTTTGTTGGTGTGTCTGCTACACCGTAATCTATGATACATACGGGCAAAATGCATTTCGGTATCGGTAAAACACTATTAATTTTGTTTTATTTGTTTCTAAAATAGTTTCTCTTGGAAAATTTACAGGAGACATTGCTTTGCAGGTTACTGCTTTAATGAAGCTCTGGCACATGAATCATGACGAATGTACCCCACCTCAATCCATATTTTAACTTTGTTGAAATGTATGTCTTTTGGAGACCCCAAAGTGGCAAAACTGCATTCCCCCGCGGCATTCCCGCTACTTTACAAAACCAGTTTGACTTGTATTATCGACTTGGAAAAGACAGATGTATGAGACATCAGTTAAACCTCTTAACAAGTCTACTAACATGGGTAAATGGGGAGGAGAGAGAGAGAGAGAGGGAGAGACCGGAGAGATTTGAGCAACATGATTGTCGTCACATAGTACATTTAGTCTATAAATAAGACATAATTATTTCTAACCTGAAGCTTCTAGACCCGAGTATTCCTCCGTCAAAAAACACTAATTTACTTTAAAAACAAAACAAAAAATTATTTTTATAATCAAAAGGGGTGATTTAGAATAACAGATTGCTTTAATTATTTTAAGAGAAGCTTATATGGGTCTCCTATAACTTTGGCCCACTCATGAATGATTCACTATTCTTCAGTGGCCATCCTACGGTTTAAAAATTTGCCCCCCCCCCCGCGCTCATCTGACTCTTTCTGTCGAAGCGCCTTTACTAAAGGACAAGTCCACCTCAACAAAAAGCTGATTTGAATAAAAAGATAAAAATCCAACAAGCATAACATTGAAAATTGAAAGTTATGAGATTTTAGAGTTTCGCTTAATTTTACAAAACAGTTCTATGCACATCCTGGCTGGTATGCAAATGAGGAGACTATGACGTCATCCACTCACTATTTCTTTTGTGTTTTATCATATGAAATATGAAATAGTCTACTTTTCTCCTCATTGTCAAGTGATACAACGAATAATTCCTCCCTGCACATGTGGAATTAACATTGTTTAATACATAATTATGTTCCGTCAAGCTGGTCCTTATTGTCAAATCTATAAAAATGAAATATAATGGAGATTATCGACTGACTCACCTAGTAGTTGTGCATATCACTGTTTTGTGAAAAATAAGGGAAAATTAAAATGTCATAACTTTCTTATTTTACATCCGATTTTGATGAACTTTTCAGCACTATGCTAGTTTGATTTTTCTATATTTATTCAAGTCAGCATTTTCCTTTAATACTTTCACCCCTTTCATTTTGCCTTTCTTCCATTATACGTTTTTATGGAAATATTATGACCTTAGTTATAGTTCTCAGAGTTCTTGACGAACTTTTAATCTTATATCGATCCAATATGACCCCCCTCCCCGGTCTCTCCTTTTGATGGATCACGTATTGTAAGATTGTTTACTTGGTAAATCTAAAGTCTAAAGTGGGTCTGTACTCATTCCAATGCAACCTCATAGAATGATAAAATCGGACAGCAGGCATGTATACATGTAGTTCTACTACGGACTACATGTACAATCATTTCACATGTTTCCTTGTTTGAACGGATAATCTTTGATTAATTGGCATTGATTGATATTCAATTTGAACAACGCTTACTATATTCTCAAAGGTAATTCTGATTAAGTTCCACTTTTGTGCTGTATCATTAGCAAGCTACCACTCACAGGTAAGTTTAATTACATATATACAAACTAACCTCATGCCATGATTTATGCAGTGAAACATATTAATACGATATTTAGTCCTATATTTCTTGAGTCAGTTTCAGTATATATTAAACATGCTCATCTAAATTACTGAACTATTGTGAATCGAGTAATGGTGCATAATCTGTATTCACTATGGTGCGTGAGGATGAGATGTGTAGATCTTTATGTACACACTGCTTTTTAGATTCAGTTGTATTTAATTTAGCTTATCTGCAATTATACGTTTTCCTTCCTGTGTTTTGTGTCTGGTTTCACGTCATTCTATCCCGATGTCTATCATTATTTGGCCTGCCTTTCAGGGAAATTTTACCTTTTTGGCCTATAAACTTGCTGATTGGGATCTCTATGAACGTTTTTTTTTCTCTCGCAAATTACTAGTATACAAAGTGCAATATTAGATATATTGCATCTCCCGGGGGGGCCACTTACATTGACGAGTGGATACCATGCGCGACCAAAAAAACACGTAAAAAGGATGTCCTTTTCACGATAGGGCACGTTGCGTACGTAACGTGAAAAGGGTGTCAAAAACACAAAAATAATGAAAAAAGGGTATCTATTTCGCTAGGAAAATTACGTGTTTAGGGTCGAATTTGCGGGGATGAAAAACAAAATTAAAATGTTTTATAAAGGATGTCCTTTTTGCCCCAACACTACGTGTTTAGAGTCCTATTTGCGCGAGGTGTAGAAGGTGGGGTCGTACTAAACCAAATAAGGTAAAGCCGACAACCAAAGGACCAGTAACAATAAAACATTTCCTGTACTTGTTTAAGGGTTCATTTCAGGGAATATTTGCCAAGAGTATCGTTTTGTTTCCAATACTTGTTAAGGGCAGGGTTTCACACGCCAATACTTGTTAAGGGGTGCATTTTCAGAATATGGAAATTACGTGTTAAGGGTGCTTTTCGAGACCCCATGGTCGCGCATGGTATCCACTCGTGAATGGAAGTGGCCCCCCGGGTTGCATCTACAGGAAACTAAGTCGAATACATTTGGGCCGTATTGCTATTCGACCTAGAATGGGTAGTATATGTTTTGTACCGGGTTTTGTATGAGCTTGTACGTTTTGAAAGTTGCTTCAAATACATTTTCTTTTAAATTTCGATCCACTCATGTATATTGCATATATGCAATTGTATTTCTTATTTTCCATTCAGTTTCATACTAGCTATGCTAATTTAGTGGTGGAAGGTAAATCTCCGAGATCATCCAATCGTTGAAACTTTGTTCAAAATGTATGTGTCAAAGGAAGAAACGGAAGGAGAATATGACGTCATCGTGATTGGGGCGGGGCTCTCCGGTCTTACAGCTGCATATCACTTGAAAAGGACCGTCGAGGGGTGTAAGGTTCTCGTGTTAGAAGCAAAAGGTTGGTAATTAAAATCATTGACGTCCTGGAAGAGGTTTGTGGTGGCGGGGAGGGGAGGGTGGCTCGCGCAGGGGCCGGAGAGGGGGTAATGGAGATACAAAATAATATTACTAAAGTTCATTCTTGATAAATAATAGAATTGCATTCCTGAACATCCGATATTTCATCTAGCTATTCCTTCAGTGTCTGCTTGAACTTTGCGCATGTCTAATTAATGTTCCACACGACAGTATAGAAAATGTTAATTCTGGCTCACTAATTGCTTCAGCTGGTAGCATGCACCCCATGCATGCGACCGCTCCGTATTCAAATTAAGCATCCTCGATATATTTCTTCGTATATTACCCTTATAAAAATCGCCAATGGTATCTGAATGGTGGCGAATGGTAGTTGAATGGTGAATTGAATGGTAAATGATACGTGAATGGTATTTAAGTGGTGTTTCAATGATACACGCTTAATGGTAAATGTAGTCTGTTTAATGGTAAATGGTATACCATATAGCCAATGGTGTCTCAGTGGTATCGAATGGTGTCTTAGTGTTATGTGTCTTCAATGGTATGGTTGTATGGTGAATGGTATACCATATACCAAGTGATGTTTGAATGGTATACAATGGTGTCTCATTTGTATGTTTCTAATGGTATGATTTGTTTTGTGAATGGTATACCATATACCCAATGGTGTCTCAGTGGTATCGAATGGTGCTTAGTATTATGTGCCTCCAAAGGTATGGTGGAATGGTGAACGGTATATCATACCAAATGGTGTCTTGATCAGTGGTATCCAATGGTATGGTGTTTGCCTATTTATGACTGGTATGGTACATGTACGTGTCTCAGTAGTATGTGCCTTAATGGATAGGTGTTTTAAAGGTGAATTGAATACCAAAAGATAAATTGTAACTTAATTTTTTTTGGGTTTAATAGTGGTATGTGCCTGATGAGTTGTATTTATGTTAACGGTGAATGGTATGCCTAATTGCATTACCCATACGGACGATTTTGATTTTTTTTTCCAAGCCAATTTTTTCAAATGCATCTTTCTAATTACAGATAGGGTCGGAGTGGTATTGAATGGTGTCTTAGTGTTATGTGTCTTCAATGGTATGTTTGTATGGTGAATGGTATACCAAATGGTGTTTCAATGGTATACAATGGTATCTTATTTGTATGTGTCCAATGGTATGATTTGTATGGTGAATGGTATACCATATACCCAATGGTGTCTCAGTGGTATCGAATGGTGTCTTAGTGTTATGTGTCTTCAATGGTATGGTTCTATGGTGAATGGTATACCATATACCAAATGGAGTTTAAATGGTATACAATGGTATCTTATTTGTATGTGTCCAATGGTATGATTTGTATGGTGAATGGTACACCATACACCCAATGGTGTCTCAGTGGTATCGAATGGTCTCTTAGTGTTATGTGTCTTCAATGGTATGGTTCTATGGTGAATGGTATACCATATACCAAATGGTGTTTCAATGGTATACAATGGTGTCTCATTTGTATGTGTCTAATGGTGTGATTTGATTTGTGAATGATATACCATATACCCAATGGTGTCTCAGTGGTATCGAATGGTGTCTTAGTATTATGTGTCTCCAATGGTATGGTGGAATGGTGAACGGTATACCATACCAAATGGTGTCTCGATCAGTGGTATCCAATGGTATGGTGTTTGCCTATTTATGACTGGTATGGTAAATGTACGTGTCTCAGTAGTATGTGCCTTAATGGATAGGTGTTTTAAAGGTGAATTGAATACCAAAAGATAAATTGTAACTTAATGGTGGGTTTAATAGTTGTATGTGCCTGATGAGTTGTATTTATGTTAATGGTGAATAGTACGCCTAATTGCATTACCCATACGGACGATTTCGATTTTTTTTCCAAGCCAATTTTTTTAAAATGCATCTTTCCAATTACAGATAGGGTTGGAGGAAGGACTCTAACTGTTCCACTCAAATGCTCTAATGGGACAGACCAATGGGATTTAGGAGGCCAGTGGGTATGCAGGTATGAACGCTATCGTTTGCCCTCACCAACTAAAATAATGTATAATTAAAAAAAATGTACAATAAAAATGGCATTTTCATTCTCATCGTGGGCGAATCTTTCAATTCTACTTCCAGAACAAGGTACGAGGCCATTTTCTTTTTAACCAATAATATTTAATTCCAGTATAGCCGCGTAATGAGCAAAAATCTTTGGAGGGGCCAGCCCTGACGTATTGTGGGCAAATGTTCTTCAAAATTCAAAGTGAGTGAAATGAGCAACCAAAAGTTTGGACATTTTTAATTTAAATTTTTTTTTTTTTACTGATATTTTGAGATAACATTTGGAAAATGATACATTTCACAATTTTCCTGTCTTTTTTTATTCCCTTGTTGTCATAGTTGTAAAACTGGTTGGGGCGTGAGTCCCAAGCCCCCCCCCCTCACTGTACGACAGCGCTCAATCTAAAATAATATGGACATTAATTGCCATTCGCGGATGAATCTTTCTATTTCATTATCAGAACACAGCATCATGTCCTTTGGCTTCTCAACGAACTTGGAATCGAGGTATATCCCCAGAAATCCAACGGTACCAAACTCATTCAGAGTGGTAACAATGCAAAGATCAATACTTACCAAGGTGATATACCAGCACTGCCTCTTCATGTTCTTTTCGATCTTCTTAACTTTGAAAGAAAGGTAATGTCATTGTATTCATTCATCATGTCTAAAATGAATATTCGACTTCTGTATTTCCAACTTTTGAAAGCTAATATGTATATTACAGTATTTGTCGACATGAAACATGTTATACCCTACGCTTTTTTTTGGGGGGGGGGGGGTTGTGGTAAATTACCAGTTAGTTTACTCAATCCTTTTTGTAAAGCGCTTAGTTAACTTAAGGTCGAGGCCACACCCAACGAAGTGTTGATTTGAATAAAAAGATCAAAATCTAATAAGCAACACTGACAATTTCATCAAATTCGGGTGTAGACTAAGAAAGTATGACATTTTAAAGTTTTGTTTATTTTCACAAAACATATGCACAACTCAGTGGTATGCAAATGCGGGAGTAGATGATGTCCCCCACTCACTGTTTTCTCCGTATGGTTATTGTTTGAATCATACTTTATTTGAATTTGTGTAGATTTGACAATGAAGACACTCTTGTTTAAACCACAAAATGTTAAAGCAATTATAGTTACAATGTTCACGAAGGAATAAATTTTCATTTCAAATGACAATGAGGAGAAAATTATAATATTTCATAGTCCATGCAATGCAAAAGAAATAACGAATTGATGATGTCATCGGTCTCCTTATTTGGCAGATCATGATGTGAATATAACCATTTTGTGAAATTAAGCGAAATTTTAGAATGTCATAACTTAATTCTTACTTTTAAAAAATTAACATTTATTCCAACTGAATCGTATCTACTCATGGGCTTGGAGAGCCACAGAGCACGAAAATTATTGGCCAATCAAAGGCTGATGAGACTGATAATTATGGAATAGTGCGTTTATACTAGGAAAGAAATAATGTCTCGTTTTGGGCAATCTGAGAAAAAATGAAATAAAAGGGACTCTCTTTTTAATCATATCCCACTTTTGACATACAGCAAATGATTAGGTAGAACAATCTCCATTGATAAAATGGTCAGATGATATTTGACAAAAAAGTCTTTGTCACAATTAAACATTTAAATTGTGATTATCCTACCACGATGGATGCGATCTAACTTCTGTCTGTCCCCAATTTATTTTGCAGACTGATTCGCTTGCGAGAGATATACCCTGTGATGAGCCATGGTCAGCTAAACATGCAAATGATTATGATGGAATTACCTTCGAACAATTCCTAGCCAGAGAAACATGGACGGAAGGTGAGTTTATAAATCTCATTACTTTCGCCCCAATATCATGTGGGGCGAAATTAAAAAAAAATAGATAAATAAAAAGTGAGAGGCCCAAAGAGAGAGAGAGAGGGGGGGGGGGGGGGGAGAGAGACGGAATATTTTGATAGTTTTGAAATTAAAATCTAAATCGGTGATAGGCCCTTTATTTTATATTCCATTAAAAGCAGGTTTAACGTAATTATTTAACCCTTTCCTCTCATTCTCCTTTTCCTAGTTTTCTTTTTCTTTTCTTTGACCGTGAAACTTTACGCTTATAATGGTTTTAGGGGCTAGGAACATGGTGAAAGGAGCCTTTGAAGTCGTCAATGGTTCTGGAGTGAGGGGTTACAGTGCCCTAAATTATCTATTTTACGTCAGTTCGGGTATTAGCAACCGGAGTCTCTACGACAATAAGAATTCTGGAGCACAGGAGGATAAAATAAAGGTAGGCCATTACTATACTATCCAATGCCGATCAACAAAAACAACAATAAATAGGGTCATCTAGTTCGCTTGCCCATGTTCGGCAGCTCAAAATTTATTACTTGTTACGTTACTGGTATTAATATCATTTTGAAATATGGTCTATCTGAGCAGCTCGGGTCCTGGAGAAGAACTTTAGAATGGACATTTAGAACCATGAAAGTACCACCAGGCCCGTCTGAACAACAGTTTTTTTTTTGAAGGGGGAATGTTTTTCTAATGTTGCAAGTAGGATATGCCTCAAAAACTTCATTTATATGGCTTCATTCCCTTCGTCAGTTACGTTTAGTTTAATAACGATTCCTAGATTATTATTTTTTGTGGTATTGACTTAACATGCTTAAGGACGCAGTATGATCATACATACCTCTACATGTATATCTATCATAACTATTAAATCTTATAGGGAGGGGCACAATCTATCAGCACTAAATTACGGGAAAGTATTGGTCAATCGAATGTGCTACTTTCTGAACCAGTGGTCAGCGTTGATCAAAACTCAGGATCAACGGTCAAAGTTCAAACCCTCTCAGGAAAGTCTTTCTCCTGCAAATACATCGTCAATGCAATCCCAATGAACTGTTCAGGTAATACGCCCTTTGTTTCAATTATGTCTTAATTTTTATCAATTAGACCTAAACTGCAAGCCCCACAAAACTGTTATTACCACTGTTAATTTTTGAAGGGTGGTGCTGTATACAGCCTGGGCGACAGGGGCTACCACCCCTTTGTTGATGAGGTGAACCCCCAAAATGGGACGAAGAAAGGGGGTGAAAAGAAGACGATGAAAGTGATGTCTTAGCCGTAGGCCATAACTTCCTAATGCATGTTATTTAATTGAAAAATATAAGTAACACCATCTAAACAGCTAATTCAGACGAGTCTCCCTGACCTGCTATAAGATACTTGTTGCATGTGTCTGATTTGAATATACTATTAGTATTTCGACTTTCAGGTTAATCTCTCTCTTTCTTTCATTTTACTCCCCTAATCTTGAACATTCAGAAACTATCCAATACATACCCAAACCACCACTGAAACGCCAGATGCTTATGAGTTACACGAGAAGTGGAAACCTCTTAAAGTTTATTGCAACATACAAAACAGTGAGTTCTCCCGGTTAGATATCATAGATTTTACGTTTATTCCAATGATTGGCAATGTTTTTAGATCAATTAAGATATGACAACAATTTGTGGACCACTTGGAATTAATATGGCTGAAAACGACACAATAAGAAAAAATATACAGAGACATTAGATTCTGCACAATGATTGTGACGCATTTTGATGCATGAGAAAAAGTTTCGTTTACTTCAGATGAATATGTACGATACGTCGATTACAATTTCTTCTCATATTTTGAGCCATCATATAGGATAAAATGTGAATAATAAAAATATATAGTTGAAAAGATATGTAAGTTTCCATCCGGGGGGGGGGCACTTACATTGATGAGTTGATACCATGCGCGACCCCCAAAACACGTAAAAAGGATGTCTTGTCTTTTTCACGATAGGGCACGTTACGTACGTAACGTGATAAGGGTGTCAAAAACACAAAAATAATGAAAAAGGGTATCTATCGCTAGGAAAATTACGTGTTTAGGGTCGAATTTGCGCGGATGATAAAACAAAATTGAAATGTTTTATAAAGGATGTCCTTTTTGCCCCAACTCTTCGTGTTTAGAGTCCGATTTGCGCGAGGTGTAGAAGGTGGGGTCGTACTAAACCAAATAAGGTCGACGACCGAAGGACCTGTAACAACAAAATATACCTGTACTTGTTTCGGGGTTCATTTCAGGGAATATTGCCAAGAGTATCGTTTTGTTTCCAATACTTGTTAAGGGTATGGTTTCACACGCAAATACTTGTTAAGGGGTGCATTTTCAGAATATGAAAATTATACGTGTTTATGGTGCTTTCGAGACCCCATGGTCGCGCATGGTATCCACTCATGAATGGAAGTGCCCCCCCCCCCCGGGTTTCAATCCCACAAAATGTATAGGCCACACGTCTGCCATAAAATACATAACCAATACGTACATGGCCTGCATTCTCTGATTATCTTGGAATAATTTTGTGAAAATATTTTCTGTTTCTCGAAGGCATTTTGGCGTGACAAAGGATATTCTGGTGAGATTATTAACTCCTCGGATAACAGTCTTTCACCTAATGATGTAGGACCATTGACTTATGTTTGTGATGCTACATCGTGGAAAGGTAGCCCTGCCTTGGTGGGTTTTATCAACAACCCAATATATTGGAGCAACGAAGAGGTATGAGTAAAATCTAGCCAATCATCTCTCCAGAGTAATATTGTTTTATTCACCATTTATTATTGCGTCATCATCTTATGCATACTCATAAGAAGTTTACATTGTTTCATGAAATTTGGTCTATGACATTAATGGACAATGAAGCCATTGAAGGCGGCGCCTCTTGCTGATCATCATGATCACGCTTGTTCGTTCCGCCCGTTAAACAAAAAAGTTAACAATTTTAGCGGTAAAAATGCAGATGCATAATGTGTAATCATCTAAAGAGTAAAGACCTAAGTGATGGAATGTCTAATACCTTTTTTAAAATAAGAAATGATAATGAATTCATCTCATCTTTGGCCTACATATTACTTCTTTGATAGGATCAGGATAGGAGAATTGCTATTCTGAAGCATCTAGAAAGATTCCTGGGATCTGAAGCTTTGTCACCGATTGATTTCAGGGAAAAGGTAAATACTAATTATGAAACTTCTTAACTTAGCCTGACAGCTATCAACATGGGCCAGCTGCTGCCGATATATTAATAACTATAATCATCCAGTCACCACCACCATTTCAATACAACAGGGTCATCATCCCACTGCTCCCATTATCCCAATAGATCCCACTGCTGCCACCCTCTCAATAGATCCCACTGCTATGCACTATCCCAATAGATCCCACTGCTGCCACCATCCCAATAGATCCCACATGCTCCCATTATCCCAATAGATCCCACTGCTGCCACCGTCTCAATAGATCCCACTGCTGCCACCATCTCAATAGATCCCACTGCTGCCACCATCTTAACAGATCCCACTGCTGCTATCATCCAAATAGATCCTACTGCTGCCAAAATCTTAATAGTCCCAATGCTGCCACCATCTCAATAGATCCCACTGCTGCCATCATTCCAATCCCACTGCTGCCACCATCTCAATAGATCCCACTGCTGTCACATCTAAATGGATCCCAATGCTACTATCATTCCAATCACACTGCTGCCACCATCTCCCGGTCACATCACAATAGATCCCACTGCTGCCATCATTCCGATCTCACTGCTGCCACCATCTCAATAGATCCCACTGCTGTCACATCTCACTGGATCCCACTGCTGCCATCATCTCATTAGATCCCAAAACTGCCACTATCTCAAGAGATCCAACTGGTCCCATTATCTAAGTAGATCCCACTGCTGCTACCATCCCAATAGATCCCACTGCTGCCATAATCTTAATAGATCCCAATGCTGCCACCATCTCAGAAGATCCCACTGCTGCCATCATCTCAATAGATCCCACTGCTGCCATCATCTCAATAGATCTCACCATTGCCACAATCTCAATAGACCCCACTGCAGCCACTTTTTAACAGATCCCACTGCTCCCATTATCCCAATACATCCAATTGCTCCCACTATCTCAATAGATCCCACTGCAGCCACCATCTCAATAGATCCCACTGCTGCCATCTCAATAAATCCCACTGCTGCCACAATCTCAATAGATCCCACTACTGCCATCATCTTAATTATCACACTGCTGCCACCACCTCAATAGATCCCACTGCTTCCAGCATAGATCCCACTTCTGCCATCATCTCAATATATCAGACTGCTGCCACTACTCAACAGATCCCACTGCTGTCACCATCTCAATAAACCCCACTGCTCCCATTTATCTCAATAGATCCCACTGCTGCCACCATCTCAATAGATCCCACTGATGCCACCATCCCAATAGATCCCACTGCTACCATCTTGATAAATCCCTCTACTGCCACCTTCTTATTAGATCCCACTGGTACCACAATCTGAATAGTTCCCATTGCACTACCATCTTATTGTACTCTAATTAGATAATTGCTCAATATTTAATCAAATGTTTTATTATGGTGTGGTATTTTATATTAAAGCTTCTTTCTTCAAAAATAATGCACAGGTTGAATGATGTAAATCTGTCTCATTCCTTATATCTTCCTCCATAAACAGATATTTGAGTGATTTCCAACACACTTTCAAATATGTCAAATACATCATAATCTATTAATAAAAAATATATGCTTGTTCTAATGTGAGAATGTAATAAAATATTGAATAGAACTGAAATCAATTTCACATTTATAAAATAATGAAGATATATTCCTCAAACATAACATTACACAGATGGAATCATCATAATTGTATTTTTTTATTTAAAAAGCATTGGGCTGATGAACCTTACAATGGAGGGTGTCCAGTCAATGTGATGATGACAGGTGCTGCAGAATATTGGGATGAAATCAGAGTGCCTTTTGATCGGCAAGTATACCAATCACTAAGTTAATACTTTGTAATCATGATTGTACTTTAGGCATTTGTAAATGGACTCCTTTAATCTCTTGATCAATATTTACATAGATAATTACAGCCTCATGATATTTTTATCATGCATAGATATCCTGGGGGTGTCGTTTGTTCTTTACAATTTATCAAACAATAATTATTTAGACATATGAATGAAATATTTATCATTCCGAATTATAGGTTAAAGAGCATATTAGCAAAGGAATGACACCGTAATTAAATTGTTTCTTAAAAGTCCACCCCAACAAAAACTTGATTTGAATAAAAAGAGAAAAATTCAACAAGCATAACACTGAAAATTTCATCAAAATCGGATGTAAAATAAGAAAGTTATGGCATTTTAAAGTTTCGCTTATTTTCAACAAAATAGTTATATTAACGAGCCAGTTACATCCAAATGAGAGTGTTGATGATGTCACTCACTCACTATTTCTTTTGTAATTTATTATATGAAATATGAAATATCTTTATTTTCTCATTATTGTCATGTGAAATGAAGTTTCATTCCTCACTTAACACATTGAATTCTATTATTTTAACATTTTGTGCTTCAGGCAAGGAGGTCCTAATCGTCAAATTCGTAAAAATTGAAATATTGTATAATTCAAACAATAAAAAACAAAATAGTGAGTGACATCATCGACTCTCTCATTTGGATGTAACTGGCTCGTTCATATAAGTATTTTGTTGAAAATAAGCAAAACTTTGAAATGTCATAACTTTCTTATTTTACATCTGATTTTGATGAAATCTTCAGCATTGTGCTTGTCTGATTTTTCTCTATTGATTCTAATCAACATTTTTCTGAGGTGGACTTGACCTTTAAAGTAAAATTGCATGGTTCATAATATTCAACACAGAGGTTCTTCCAAAACCCAACCAATCTTGTCCACATTTAGCATTTTTTCTTCTCATAATAATCATGTGGGAGGAGGGCACTATAAAATCATATCGAACTAATACCCCCTGTTACCGGCGGTCTGCTCTATGAAGCAATCTGTGATTTTCACCGACTCCTTTGTTCTGAGCACAAGCAAGTATTTGAAGGAGCTTATAACAATCAATAATAAAAAAAACTTACTATTTGTTTGATGATAGGGTCCCCATGTCATCATTTCATAAACTAGTCAGCACTGACAAACATGTCATTTTCTGTCAGTTAATACCTAGTTCTCACTGTCAAGATTCAAAAGGTGATCTTAATCGTGTAGTAATCAAAGTGATCTTATTAGATAGAATCAGATCAGTTGTGGCAATTGTATCGATTGTTGAAAAATTTTGAATGGTTCAAATAATTTTGTGATCAGTTACAAAAAGGCCAATCTTGGCATTCATAAAGGATCACACAACAGTGGGAACAGGGTATCAACTTGTAACAATCAAAGACCAGGGTCCGTAACATAAATGTTAGCAATTGATCGTATGCTTGGTTTTCACGATTGATTGTACATTGTAGTCAATGCAATCACTCATAGAAAATCGTTCTACCATAATTGCTAAGCTTTGTGTTACAGGCGCCAGTGACTCTCAGTAAATCACAAGGAAGGGTTTCACTAAAATTGTCACAGTTGACAACTTTAATAAAACATCCCCTGGTGGTCCCTGAATAATATAGGAATTTTATAATTCAGTACTCAAAGTTTTAACTAACATCACATTGGACCTTCATTTCAGAGTACATTGGGCAGGTACGGAGACAGCCACACACTGGATGGGGTACCTGAGTGGCGCTGTACAGTCTGGTCTAAGAGCTGCAGATGAGATAGTCAACAGGCTAGGAGTCTCTGAGGAATCCAGGAACAACAGTTCAGACCTTCTCAAGTCGCTTGACAGTCCTGGAGATGATGAACGGAGATCAACAGATGGCTGGATGACTAGTGGATTGCAGTGGGTGTGGACATTTGGGAAGGTTGGGCTGGGATTGGTTGTAGCTGGGCTAGTAGGTGTTGGAGCTCAGGCATGGATTCAAGGCAATGATTAATATCAAGAGTATTTCACAAAGCGATTTCTGAGTGATGGTGGAAATCACTGCTAAGACGGTTAATTACATGCAACACTAGAGAACTCATTTTCAAAATATCTTGATACTCTGTAGGATTTGATTATCGACAATCAATTAAGATATAGATCAGGTGAGGGATCAAGAGTCACTTAAAGGGACGTGTATAATCTCCCTTGGCTCCAAATTATTTTTTAAAATGTCACAAAAACTATGCAAAGGTATGAAGTTACAGGCAAAGATATGGTTGGAACATTGAATTGTGATATTTTTTAAAGAATTATCAAGCTTAATAAGAAATAAATAAAAAAAATAAAAAATGAATAAGTAGCATTTTGTAGTTACTGCTTCAAATGTTGAAATTTGCCAGCAATAGTTGATCATAATTATCATTCTAACTTGATATTGATATGTTGAAAAGTAAAATATTTAAGGACGTTGTTACACCGCATATACAAAATGCATTTCAACTATGCAATTTATCAACTCTTGAGGAGAAAATTTGAAAAAAAACATTTTTTTAAAATCCCCCTTCTTGTCAGACATAGTTTCAAACAAAAACAAGAGGTTTTAAAATAGCCAATTGTGCTTTTTTCTAGTTTAAGTTACTGTAGAACTTGTTAACTTTTTTCCCATCACCGTTATCATTATTCCAGTTGTCCTAGCTTTCTCTCCCATAATTGGCTCTTTCAATGTGCCGCATATATCTTCTCTGTTTTACATGCACACAATGTCAAATTTCATGTGTTGTATTTTGATTCTTACTGAATTTGTTAAGATTAACAGCTGTTGTTCATGTTTGATTTTCAATATTTAAATATTTGTATATCAACACATTTTTTAATTAAATAAGATGCATATTGATAGATGGAATTATGTTATGATGTTCATTGTACATAAATGCATTGAAAATGATAACATCAGAGAGGGGCTTACACAGTTCCATCCCCCCCCCTCCAAAAAAAAGAGAGAAAAAAATGACAGAGAATATGGTGCCATGAAAACTGATAATTTCCTTCAAAAAAAGATGTTGTGTACAGAATTCGATTTTTCAAATTCAAATCTGTTCGCAATAAAACATTTTTTTAATTTGATCCATTCTGTATTATACCAAATAGGATTTTTTTAAATGTACAGAAAATAACTACACAAATCTGTCATAAATTTTTTTGAATTTTTGTTTAAGAATATAGAAAACTTTTACTAATCAAGTGTAAGTTTCTACAATAATGATTTTGTCTGTCTTTGTTTTATCATGTAGTCATAAGCTATTATAAATATTGCATTAATCCCATTCCTAATGATAACATAGTTTTATGAAATAAAAATAGTTCTTATTGCTACTTTTCCTACAACCATTGCAGTTTTATTTTGTGAAATTAAGTCCATGAACTTGTCACTTATACATTTTTAAAAATTTATTTTATACTTTATTGTATATTTAAATGTTATTTTTCTTTAAAGTTGAACTACAATTTAAAGAGAGTCTGGTTAAACTAAGCAGTCTTCTTTGTAATTATGTGTCCTTTTTTTTACATAACACCCAAGGAATCACATGCGATAAGTCATGAAAATGGAGTTCACAACTAGAGATGCTTGGCGGTTCGCGCGGCCAAGCACATGTATCCCCGAACCCACCGCAACATCCATCAGTGCGATATAGAGAGCTCACACAGATATTTGATAAATAAATACAATTGTCATGATGACAATGACCCTTCCCACATTTTGCCTGTGGGTAACAAATTTGATGACAACAATATGACGTAGCAGCATGACTCAGCAGAACCTAAAATATTGTCCACTGTTGGGGAATACAATTATAGAGTAATCTGGATATATTTTATAAACCTAACCCTAAGACCCCCACCAAAAATAATAGGTAGCTGTTAGAGCACACACAAGGATATCTCTGCTATTTCCGCAAAAACTGTTGTTACCATGGCAACGAAGTCTCCGCCCACACCAAAATCGATAGGCTTCTTCATTATACCATACTCGACCTTCATGCCAAATTTGAAGATGATCGGAGAAGAAATGCAGCTGATTGAGCCCTCACAAGGAAATCTCTGGGGCGGACGCGGCGGCGGCACGACGAGGCCAAATCCATAGTTCGGGGGATACAATAACACACCGCCCCTCTATCACACATGGATAATGTATAAAATATACGAAAAAAATGTTTAGCAAACCCACATTGACAAAAAGAAATTCATAAATAAGAATATTTATATCTTTTAAGACTCATATTTATTCCTTTACGTGTCTTGACAAGTCATTTACATGATAATATTGCAAGTTGATCCCTACATGCTTCAAGAATACAAGTACACTAGTCCACATGAATATATTTGATCAATATAATATCCAACTTGTTTAGAATCTCTGGATTCGACAATGTTACATATATTAGATATTATTATACACTGATTGAACAAAAAACTTAGATTATTTAAAATATATTTGATAGTATCAATATATTTCATTACACATACATATGTTAAGACATGAGGAAGTTATTTTGTAAACCAATTTATCTATAAAAAAATTGATCCTTGTATATTTTTATCCAAGAAAATTGATGAATAATCTTATCATCAACTACTCCACTCCCTATATAAAGAGACCAATTTTAGGTTTTCACCCATCATATCAATTTAAATTCTTCATGCTTGATATTCTTAATCCCACAATATACATACTGTACTACAATAAACTTTTAACTATATATCTGGTAAAAACGTCTCGACCAAACTAAAGTATATGTGTCAGCTTGCTTCATACATGTATATATTAGCAGTGTAAAAGTAAAAACTTTCACACAGTTGATTTTGTTTGGTACCTAGCCAGGCAAAACCCAACCATTTTCAACTTTGGCAGATAATTAGAAATAATAATCAGGTAAACAATAGCAAATATCCACAACTTTCAACATTTACAAAGCACTTTTACTTGAACATGGCTACCACAGGCATACCGTTATATTTTCATGCTAGTATATTGCTGTACCTTGTGAATGCGCAAATATTCCTACACCACAGACTAAGCCATATACACTACATGTTGACAATCAATTTCGTTTACATATACCTTGAAGATATTGTGGAATACCTGCAAATATTTCAATTTGAGATATATAGATTCTTTGACTTCAACTCATGTGTTTACCATTTCTAGGTAGTAAAATTAATTCTTTTTCCAATGGAAATGTTAATGGCCATAACAAAACAGTATAATTCAATTTCCAAATATTAGCTAATATTTTTCACTTACAAAAAATATTCATTACTACCATACCAGTATATGAGAATGTAAAATTATAATTCATAAACTACTACTCATATATTTATACCACTTTTAGGTTTACAGACAGAGCCTTCTTTTTCAATCTGAAAATGTAAAATGTAAACAGAACATTCAACTTGGACAAAGAGTGGGTGGGAGTGAGCAATTGTTGACATAAACATTACATTGCCAATGCTAACATGTACTTAATACACATTTCATGTATAATTAATCGGTTATTTTCTCTCTGCAATTTGCTTGATATACACATGCTATATACTTCGGATAGATCAAAATATAACCATGGATTAATAATGGATGAAATATATAACGCTGCTTTGGACAAAAAAATATAATCAGGCACACATTGATGGTCTACCATAGATTTATGATTAATGTACAAATATATACCAGGCTTTGAGAAAGCACAGTGCGGAATTATTCATCCAAAGTCGGACTGGCAAGTAATATTGCCAGCCCAAACAAGGACTGAATGATTCCCACTAATTATTAAAAAAAAATGTTTTCTATCCCTTCTTTAGAGGTCAAGTCCACCCCAGGAAAATGCTGACTTGAATAAATAGAGAAAACTCAAACTAGCATAGTGCTGAAAATTTCATCAAAATCGGAAGTAAAATAAGAAAGTTATGACATTTTAAAATTTTGCTTATTTTTCACAGAACTGTGATATGGATAACTAGGTGAGTCAGTCGATGATGTCCATCACTAATTCTTTTTTGTTTTTGTTATACAATATTTCATTTTTCAAAGATTTGACAAGAAGGACCAACTTGACTGAACCATATAGTATTAGACAATGCTAATTTCATATGTTCAGGGAGGAATTAATTGTTGTATCACTTGACAATGAGAAAATTAGAATATTTCATATAATATAATACAAAAGAAATAGTGAGTGGATGACGTCATAGTCTCATTTGCATACCAACTAGGATGTGCATATAACTGTGAATTGTTAAATTAAGCAAAACTTTAAAATGTCATAACTTTCTTATTTTAAATCTGATTTTGATGAAATTTTCAGTGTTATGCTTGATGGATTTTTCTCATTTTATTCAAATCAACTTATGTTGGGGTGGACTTGTCCTTTAAGTATGAACGACAAATTTTGGTTATCTTGTCCTAGCTGGTCTGCATTCCCATTCTGGACCAAATTTGTTCCACCACTGCGCTCAGCAGAAGCTGATCAGTATCTATGCCAGTACATTTCAAGGGTCGTCCACTACATAAAAGGAACTGTTGCATCATGCCCAAGACAAAGTGAGAGCTTCAAATCGTTTTCAATATTTTTTCCAGGCCAGAAGTTTGCAAAACGAAAGATTATTTAACATCACCAACCAATAATTCAGAATACTCATGAGTATTAATGGAAGGGATAAAGTATAAATTATGAGTGATTTCTTTGTCACAGTACAAGAAGTGGCATATTGGTAACAAGATTGAAGGGAAGAAAAATAGGGAGAGAAAGAGAATGAGAGGGACAGAGCGAACATGAGATGAGTACAATTATTCTTCAGAATGAAGATGAATAAGAATGCTTACACAAAATAACTGATGAGATATCCTTGAACTATTATTCAAAAGATATCAATGTGTCCTCACGTTGCTGCTGAGGAGGGGGCTGTTGCATGCCAGGGGGTGGTTGCTGTTGTTGTTGCATACCAGGTGGAACCATCTGCTGCATGCCACCTGCACCCATCATCTGTTGCTGGCCCTGTGGTTGATATTGCTGTTGTGGCGCTGGAGATCCATATTGACCTTGTGGTGGCACTTGCCCTTGTGGTGGCACCTGCCCTTGTGGTGGCACTTGCCCTTGTGGTGGTACCTGACCTTGTGGTAGAGCACCGGCCATAGCTTGCATGTTGTAGGGGTTGCCTGCTTGTGGCTGGTATTGTGGTTGCTGAGGTGGTGGCTGCTGCTGTTGCCGATAGTCAAGCGATGAGTGAGGCGACCCAAAGCTCTGATTCATGCTACCAGGTTGCGGCTGCGCTTGCTGCTGCTGCTGTTGTTGCTGCTGGGGAGGTGCACCATATTGCCCAGAAGGATAGCCTCCACCACCAGCCATTGGTTGCTGGTATTGTTGTTGCTGCTGCTGTTGGGGTGGCATTTGTTGTTGTGGTGGTGCGGGCTGTTGCTGTTGTTGGAGTGGTACCTGGTAACCTGAGGGAGGTTGGTTGTAACCCACCTGGGTGGTTGGCTGGCCAGCATCCATCTGGGTGGTAGGAGGGGGCGGACCATTGGGGTAACTCCCCTGGGGTGGGGCCATCCCATAGGGGGCATGAGAAGGGGATCCATACTGTAAAACAAAATTTTAACAAGCCATCAATGGACCTAGGTCTTCTTGCAAGTCATTGTTAGTCAAACTTCACCCCAAACTTAATTAAACCAAACTAAATAGACATTATATTATTTGTGTGTGATCGGGGCTACTACGTTTTGATGCAAAAAAGTCAATATGATTGTTAAATATAAATGGACATTTTTTTTCTCATGAAATACAGAACATATGAAACTGACTGAATATGGTGTCAAATTACCTCCATGTGTATTGATTATGAACATTTGTTTCCGAGATCTGCAGATTTTGTGATTTGCAATGATTTTTCTAATTGAATTCTTCAATCCAAACATTTCTGTACCGATTTTTTACTGCCTTGTTTTGTTGTTTTTTTTAACATAAATTCACAACCAGGATTTGTAATGTATTTATGTTACTTTTTGGTACATATGATCAGCTCCACTTTTGTTTGCCCTAGCAAATAGTCAAAAACAACAAACTGCATTAATCTATTATTGATCAGTTTAGTACTAGATCAGTTTCTGAAAGAGAAGTTGAGATTTGATTATGATCCTGATTAGAATACAACTATCTATAGACTTGTGTAAACCTACCTGCTGCTGCTGCTGCACAAACTGGCCAGGAGGGGCGTGTTGCATTCCACCAGGTGGGGGCACCATACCACCTTGCGGCATCATGCCAGGTTGATTCATGCCTACATCATACAAATCACAATGACACAAATGAATGTGATGACAACACCCCAAGAATAAAACCATAGATAGGAACAACTCTTTCCCTACCGCAGAATACCAGATAAAGTGACTTTCAAGTTGGTTAATCAAAAATGAAGGCTTATAAAAAAAAAACATGGGCCACAAGCAGTTGAAGTAACTGCTCCCTTCTATCCTCCCCCTGGTAATTAGGTAGGCCTACTGTATGATTATTTTTAATATTGGTCACATGGCATGAAATGAACAAGACAAAATGATGAAAAGTAAACAAATTTAATTGAAATAGATTAAAAGGGGGATTATAAAGATATCTCAAAAAGAGAATCTAGAATAGACCCTTTCATACAAACACACACAAAAAAGTTTTCTGCAGGCAAAGGCAAATAACACAAACCTTATCAATGGACCATATGTTTGATTTTAGGGAATGATTGTTGTAAAAAGTTTCATTTACCATCAAGTACTAATTGTTTGATCACAAATTCCATTAATATTTTTATTAACGTCTTAAGAAACACTCTTCATAAGGCAGCCGTACTAGTGCTGCAGCCGAACCGAACGGAAGTTCGCCGAACTTGGCACTTCCGAACCGGACCGAACGCAAAAGCCTGGTTCGGAAGTTCGGTAAAAAAAAAAAATTAATATGCAATGCGTAAGTGCGATGACTACATAGATTTAATTATAAAATTAAACAAAAAATATTGGTTAGTGATTGTGCACAAAGAGAATTCCACTCAATATATTTTTGAAATCCACTATGATAGCTCCCATCACGTCTTTGATTGAACTGTTATCAACTTAGGAATATTTTATTAACATAAATATATTTTTTTCTTGATAAAATGAGGGGACATTTTGAAGCTAAACTCGTATAAAAGTGTGGTGTAATAACGTGTTGCCATAATCGATCGTGATCGTAATCGGACCTAATCATTTTGTATTTAATAAAGAAAAAGAACCAGACATAAATTCATTCCTCGTAAATGACAAAGTATGACAGTTTCGGTCTCGTGTTTGATTAAATTTTTATCATTTTCATTTTTTTTTATAAACATGAATATATTTTTTCCTTATAAAATGTGGGGACATTTTAAGCTTAACTCAGTTAAAAAGTGTAGTTGAATTACGTATTGCTGTAATCGGACGTACATTTAATTGTTTTGTATTTAAAAAAAGAAAAAGACAAGACAAATTAATTCCTTGTGACTGACAAATGGTAAAGCAGGCCTCGAAATAGGATTTTGGGGGGGCAAGGCCACTTTTTTGAGGGGCACTTTTTCACTGAGGCCAGGCAGCAGAGGGCACCAAGGCCATACAGAGGGGCACCAAGGCCACTTTTTAAGGGGCATGTAATAAATTATTTGTAGGTGTTACAGTTTCGCGGCGTGGGGGGGGGGCTTTCCACAGTCGATGTTATACATCAGATTCATTACCAAACCACATTATTTACTTAAGAAAAAATGAACTTTAATAGTCTGACAACACTCACTGTATAAGGTTTTAAAAGAAATTTTCATTATTCTTCAGAATCACTTCAGGACAGGATAACACATCATTGCATTGCTTTGAGTCTTGAATTTGACATCCAACATGTAACATGTACATATTAACAAATCAAGTAAAAGTACCTCTGGTAGAAGTAAATTTCATCTAATTCTTTATCCAAATTACCTCATGGTATGCCAAGTAGGCCTGGGACGAATACCCTTTTTGCCATTCGATTGTTTGCCAGAGGAAACATTCGATTAGTTCGATTAATAGAGATTCCTGGAATATCAGAAATCACGCACTCAAAAATTGACCTACTTCCATGACCTAGCGGTAGCTGCGCTTATAGATATGGGCTGATATGATGGGAGTGGAACTTGGAATAAATGCATTGTATACAAGGAACATGTACTTGTACTGTGTTTGTCATTTATCCCGCCCTCTATACACACAATGAACGAATAGCAAAGGAGTTGTACTGTGTTTGTCATTTTATCCCGCCCTCTCTGCACACAATGAACGAATAGCAAAGGACTTTGAGAACTGTGCGTGACCGCTATGGTGCATGGATGTTAGGCCTGGGACGATTGTCATTTTTACCATTCAATAATTTCCTGAAAAAATAATCGAATGATTCGATTGTTCGTCGGGAATCAGGTCTTTTAGGTCACAATAGTTGACCTACTTTATGGTGACCCCCCACCCCATGAATAAATCTCCATCAAAGTCACATGTTTAGAATAAATGAAAGTAGGACCTTTTTTCCCCTTCTCCATATTTATATCAAAAGAAACTACATGAAATGAGATTAAAACTTTCAGTTTATTGTTCCAATGAAAATCCTTCCTAAATCCATGCTGGTACTCAGGTATTATGCATGCATCCCTCCAAGTGCCACACCCCTGCATATGAATGAATCAGCCCAGATCAGAGTTCAAAGTCCAAAGATGTAAACAACTCATTCATGAACTATTCTTTGAGACTGACCCCAGGTGGAGCATTTCTTGAACAATTACATCCCTTGCCCACACCATGTCCCCGCCCCCACTTGTGGCACTGCCCACGATTCTACACATGTATTTCAAAAAAATATTTTGCAAATATTTAATTTGAAATACCTTTTAAAATTACGATTTTTTATCATTTGAACCTACATGTATAACTGGGTCTATTTTTGGAGACTAGTCGAGAAAGTACCGGTGAAGACTGGCACATGTTGGAATGTAGTTTTCATTGTGTGAGGGGGATAGAAAAAAGGTTGCATTATTGTTTTGAAACATGAAAGGAATTCTCCGGCTCCCACCCTTATCTTTCTCTCTCCCTCACACACACACACACACACACACAGATGGGGGAGGGGTCAATTTATTTCTGAAGTCATGACCTCTCCTGATAAGGGAACCACATGCCTTCTTCTTTGTTTCCCCAAAAGTTTCATTGGCTATCCGAAGGTCCAATCAGCTCAAGTGAGCTTGGTTGTGTGTTTTCTTATTGTTTTGTGCACGCAGACAATGAACTCATTTTGTGTATCAAGGGCTCGTCCATTCTTATGCTGCAGCTTACATAGCATATGTAAAGCGCACTAGCTGCCGGCTGGCCGCTAGCGGTGTATAGCTACTAGCTCATCGTTCGGCGCGGCTTCAGACTAGACTGCATACATGCACTGGACGTTGCTGGTAAAGCTAAGATATTGGATACTTTTTGAGATCGGAGAAAAGTTTTCCTCGCTCAGAAAAAAAGGTGCAGACTTTCAAAAGGGGCACATTATATATCAGAAAAAGGGCACATTTATGAGAAAAAGGGCACCACGGCCATATAAAAAAAGGGCACATTTTTAGTGGCCGTAACTTTTAGCAAAAAGAAGAAGGGCATGACGGCCAGTAATGGGGGCATCGACGGCCATGGCCGTCGATGGCCGTCGATTATTTCGAGGCCTGGTAAAGTATATATATTCCACCTTCTGAAATTTCCATATTAACATAAAAGATAAATAAATAAGAGATGAAGGAATGAGGGTGAAAAAACAGAAAATATAAAAATTCAAACCAAATCAACGCATGTTCCCTGATCGATGTTCCGGAAATGGTTGATAAGTCCAAACAACCTGCTCTCGGTTGCTATCATACAGGTAAAATTCGTATTCCGAACTTGAAACGTTTTTCCATTGTCAATATTTTCTTAAAAGTGGTTTAATCTGGTCAATTACTGAAAATGAAATGATTATAATTATCAGTTCCGTCTTAGTTCTGACGATCAACGCCGAGTGATTTCACAACACTAAAATACAGTGTACAGTCCCATGTACTCATTTTCGTGTTGGAAATATGTTTGAAGTCACGTAGCGTCGATCTTTCTGGACCAAGAATGGACTGATATTTTATCTTTTTAAAGTAATTCATTGACCAGATTTCACCACTTTTCAGAAAATAGGGACTTTCTAAAACACTCATATTCTTTGGAATGTGAATTTTACCGGTATAATAACAGTTGAGTGGAGGTTGTTTGTCTACTGTTTCGACATTCCCGATCAACACTTTCCAATTTGAGAAGCTGCGTTGGCAATGACATCGTAATTAGGCCTGGGACGATTGTCATTTTCACCATTCGATTATTTCCTGAAAAAAATAATCGAATGTTCGATTGTTCGTTGGGAGTCACGTCTTTTAAGTCACAATAGGTGACCTAATTTATGGAGACCCCCCTCCCCAATGAAGAAATCTCCATCAAAGTCACATGTTTAGCATAAATGAAAGTAGGCCCTTTTCCCCCTTTTCCATGATTTTTATATCAAAAGAAACTACATGAAATGAGATTAAATCTTTCAGTATATTGTTCCAATGAAAATCTTTCCTAAATCAATGCTGTTACTCTGGTATCATGCATGCATCCCTCCAAGTGCCACACCCCTGCTTATGAATGAATCAGCCCAGATCAGCAAAGCCCAAAGACGTAAACAACTCATTCATGAAGTATTCTTTGAGATTGACCCCAGGTGGAGCATTTCACTTGAAAAATTTCATCCCTTGCCCATACCATGTCTCCGCCCCCACTTGTGGCACTGCCCACGATGCTACACATGTATTTCAAAAAAAAATATTTTGCAAAATATTTCATTTGAAATACCTTTCAAAATTACGATTTTTTTATCATTTGAACCTACATGTATAACTGGGTCTATTTTTGGAGACTAGTCGAGAAAGTACTGGTGAAGACGGGCGCATGTTGGAATGTCGTTTTCATTGTGTGAGGGGGATATAAAAAAGGTTGCATTGTTTTGAATCATGAAAGGAATTCTCCGGCTCCCACCCTATCTTTCTCTCTCTCTCTCTCTCACACACACAGACGGGGGAGGGGTCAATTCATTTCTAAAGTCATGACCTTTCCTGATAAGGGAACCACGTGCCTTCTTCTTTGTTTCCCAAAGTTTCATTGGCTATTCGAAGGTCCAATCAGCTCAAGTGAGCTGGTTGTGTGTTTACTTATTGTTTTGTGGCAAAAAGAAGCTGCTGAAAACTGCTTATCTAAAAAAAAAGAGCCAATGGAGTAAATTAGAGTCAAAAGGGGCCTAAGCTTTCGATCCTAGCAGAATCTTCGTCGGAGGCAAAATGCATTTTGCCTCCGACGAAGATTCTGCTAGGATCGAAAGCTTAGGCCCCTTTTGACTCTTATTTTTTTGTGCACGCAGACAATGACTTATTTTGTGTATCGACGGCAAGGTCGGGTGGGATTAAAATTTTCGGAGCGCTTTCATGTTGGTGTGTAACTGTGAATGTGATACAATCATTGATAATTTTTGAAAAATTACCTCGGTAACATAATTTTTAAACCTGTATGAAGTATTTAAAAACCGTTGTCATCGTTGTTTTCTTGTTTTTGTTATTATTACTTGGGTATTCGAGTTATCCCAATGTCATAATCAGGATCTACCGAACATTCGATTAGTGTAAATTTTTCTAATCGATTGGTGATTGGCGGCATGCCAATCGAACCATTCGATCAATCGATGTTTACTCCCAGGCCTAATCGTAATCGATCATGATCATAGCTACATGAAATAATCATGAAAAAAATATTCTGATCTTTGTAATTCTGTTTCTGTCCTGATTCTCTCATTATCAATATTTTTTCTTTTTTTTAAATTTTCATTTAAAAAAAGAAAGTAGAAATGACTGTTATTTTTTGTTTAAAGATTAAAACAAAAGAAAGTTCAACAATTTTCATAACTATTCTTTTTAGAAACAAAATTTATTATAAATATATGACAGATCATCCTGGAGTTCACTTGTTTGTGGGTCGGCGATCTTTATTTTTTATATGTTAAATTTAATTTGGCATTTATTGCCGAACCCCGAACCGAACCAAAGTTCGGAAAAAAATTGCCGAACCGTGCCGAACCGAACCGAACCCGAACATGCAGCCTGACTTGCAGCACTAAGCCATACAAATGTTTCAAGAAATTGTAAGAATCATGCAAGCTTTTGTAGGGTCAAGAGACAATTCTAGAAGTGTAAAATTCCAATAATTGTAAGAATGCCTGAAGTTGTTCATAGAGGGCTCTTACAACTCTTACAGATTTAATAAGGGTATCAAAAATGCACTCCTACCTATAGGAACAGGGAAATATTTGTGGAATCTCTTCTTGCAGAAGGGTCACTAGTTGTGCATTACGTTATGTGAAACTCCCAAACAGCTTTATGAAATACCAACATGTACATCCCTGTATGGATGAACAATGGATGATTACTTACCACCCAAGCCATAAGCTGTGTATTGTATCTGCCTCATTTGCTGTTGTTGCTTCTGTTGTTCTAACCACATCTGTCTCTCTCTTTCTTGTTCCTGCATCTTCAGCAAAGCCTGCTGCTGCTGGAACTGAAGCATCTCCTGCAAAAAACAAACAAAAAACAAGTGTTGAAAGGTGGAATAATTCTTAGGCATCCTCCCAATATGAATCAGCGAAGGCAGGCAACAAAATTCAGTCATAAAATACTGGTACTCCAGTTGTGAACATCTTCCCTTAATCTATCCGATATTTTTCAAGAAAACTTTGACATGAAGAATCTTGTTCCTATGAATTTACCATTTGACTTTAGCTTTCAATAGTGTATTCCCACAAGGATCATGATTTAATACTTTAATGCATTTTTAATATTTTATTAATGTTTTCATACAAATGCGGTCAATGTTTGTACTCTTAATTATACTTTTGATATCTCAATAAATAATGGGAAATTTAGGCATTGACTTCCCAAAAAAACATCTTGGGATATAAAGGACTTGCAATTTTCAAATACATGGAATGAAAATGAAATATGATGTATTGAAGCTGTATGATGAGGTATTTGTGAACAAAAATGTCTGTTAATGTTTAGAATTGTTTTATGTGAGAGAAAATCAATTTCCCTTGAACTTGAAGCCTAAATAATCTATTTTAAACACACACGTTCAAAAAATTGACTGTGCGCCATGCGTAATGTAGTTCTTGGAATTTAAAACTGTGAATATGAACCCATGCACTTTTCAAATAATGGAATATTACAATGAATAATGGCTATCAAATTGAAACATGTCATGTAATTAAAATTCTCTCATTGATATAAATCACTTGAGAAAAATTAATAATGATGAATAGGATGCCATAAAAAATTTGTTTTAATGAACATTAATGAAGTCTTAAAGAATGGATACATATAGCATAACAATTGGACAGCATCATGCAGCCACAGGTATCTTGTCTTGTATGTATGTAATAGAAGTGTATCTCCTCAGCCAATGTGTATTAATGGGAAAACCCAAGGGCTGTTATCGTTAAGAAAATTCTCTGTCGATATATCGCAAAAAATATCTTACCGATAGCTGTCAAAAAAAGAACATAATCAATATGCATTTCTTATGCATCATAGTGATGTCACAAACTCACATTGGTCAAAATTCGTATCTGCCACTGTACCAAGAACGCTTTAAAATCCATGTTCATCGGATGTTAATGATTACATAACACCTTTTAACAAACATATTTAGCATAAATACATCCACACCATTCACGTTCTTAGCATTATTTTAGGGTTGGATGAAATCTTATCAACAACTTCGGGGTTTTTTGAACATCGTTCTTAGCATTCAACGTCTTTTGCCTATCCGCCATTTTGATATTGTGCTGTACATCTTCAAACGTAGAGAGCAGCAACACAAGGCTAAGAGCTGCTTTCTACATTGGTTGGTAGGTCGCTAAAATTGAACTTGCGCTTGTGATGTTTTTTATTCGATCGAATGGAGTTGAGTGCAGTCACGATGTTTGTATTGTCATGATTATAGCAAAGTGGGGATGATATCGAGTTTTGTGGCTAGTAAGTATTCATATTTTGTTGAGATTTAGAATAAATTTCTGTTGTTGGTCTATGCAGTTTGAGGAAAAATATGTTTTCCGTGACTTTCCGTTTGAAAAGCCAGTTTCAAAAGACCGTTTCCGTGAATTCTGTGAAATAGTGGAAAATCACTGTGTCCCTATATAAGAGCGGTTATTATCAGAACAAGAGAAAGGTTATCGTTATTGCTAAGTGGCAAAAACAAGCGATTATTGACAAGACTAGCGACAAAGATGTTATTGATAACAGCCCTAGAAAACTCATACACTCATATACATATAGAATATCTTTATCTACTTATGTTTTTGACTTCACACATGCAAAATCGTGTTTTAAAGATAAAGATTTTTTAATCCCATTTTATTTCTCAATAAATGTATGTGTATCCTGCAACCACTTAGTTGAAATTTATCCAAAAAAAAAAACCTCACAATGAAAGATGGCATTGTTTCTTTATGACCACAAACCCTATTCCACCTTTAACAACCTCAACCAGTAAATCTAGAGAAACATTTTGAAGTCTATACCTTAAACTTCAGTTCATTTTCTTCTCTTTGTCGTTCCTGCATTATTTGTATTTCACCATCCAAAATCATTAAATGCCAGAAAAAGAAGTGTGGTTATATGTACATTTTTAAAGAAAAAAATAAAATGTTATGTGGATAACTACTAATAAAACCTTAAAACAAACAATAAAGGAGAAGACTACCCAAATGTAAAGTCAGCTTTGATAAAAGCCACACAAAAAAAAAACGAAGAGAAAAATATTAAAACAGAATTGGCAAAAATCCATCAATATATAATGGAAATTATGATCATTTGGATATCTCCACATAGGTTGTTATATGAATTTTAGAAATTACATTTTTCTGTGTTGTATAGTACAAAATAATGTGTTTGATTATATATTGAATGCATCAGTGAAATCACTATAAATTTCTGAGAAAATGGTTAACAATATGATGCATGGAAAAGCTGATTGCGTGTAATGGGTGGATTTCCCTTTTTAATAAGGAGGAAGAGAAAAGGGAAGGAGAGAATAAAAGAAGTGTAAAACAAAATAAAGGTTTACAGGAATTTGAAAGAACTAAATAAATGAATGAATTAATCTGAAGTGAATCACCAGTTTAGAACACAACTCTACCACGTAAATGCAATGAGTTCAGAAATCAAACTCGCCTGAGACTTTAATATAAAAATAGCCAGATATGTTTAATACGAGCTTTAACTATTTGAAACCCACTCAGAGCAAAGTGACCACATTTTGAGGTTTGCTGTGATATCTTCTGATACATAACCATAAAATACACAAATGCACGAAGGGATAAGAAAATTTGCATAGACTGTGCATATTTTTGTTGTTTTCAGTATCTTTATCTAAATTTCTATAAAATTGTTTTAAGGCGAATCATCATCAAAGCCCTTAAATCAGCAACAACGGTAATGACCAATGACCATATCACCTATAATAATACAAATTGAGAAATCTGTAACTTTTAAATACAATCTCCATCAAAGTAACTTGCCTGTTTCTTTCTCCTCATGATCTCCAACTTGTGAGCCATCTGAATCTGACGGAGTCTCTCCGCCTCTTCTGCTTCTCGTCTTAGCTTTTCACGATGTTCTTCCCGGAGAGCATCCAGAGCCTCGCGAGCATCTCGGATCTGAGCCAGTTTGTCCTGCAGTGCCTCCATTTGAGCTACATACACGAAATAATAAGAGGTCAAGCAATTCTTATTTTAAAAACATAAAAAATTAGTGATCATAGAATTTTGGTGGGTGGCTTAAAAAGCCAATCAGCACCTCCTAACATAGATGGAGTAAAGTGCAAGTATTTGCCCGGTGTGAAAGTATTCTGTATTTTCCTGAATCAATTGAAAAAAACAAACAAAACAAATATAACTGCAAATCTATGGAAAACCATGTAAGTTGCAATAGATTGTGTATATTGATCATATCTATTATTGTTACATGCCCTTGGGATGACACTCATTTCATGCAATACTGATCAGAACATTTGTAAGGCACTAAATATCACAGTAACACCAACAAAAACTGACTCCAATCCAATCATAGTTATGGCATTATTACCAATGACAAACCATCAGTTGACTTGGAGCCTGTTTTGCTGGAGTGACTGTAGCATAATATTCTCGTTTCTCAGCATTTCACAATTTCCTACAATATGGATACCCGGAATCTCAAATGAAAAGTAATCACTGAATCCCAATAGAGTGAAACCTGTCTACAAAGATCACCCAAGGGAGACAAGGAAATGGTCTTTGTGAGTAGGTGGTCTTTGTGGACAGGTTATCCATTCATACAGGTGGTAAGGCAGCTTTGGCTGGACTTGACTGACCTCTCTTCTCTTCCTTCTCCTGTAGCATTTTAAGCAACCGAGGATGCATGCTGGATAAGACCTGGAATAATCCCTGGACCGTGGTATCACTTGCGATGCTTCGGCCGCGGGATGAGTCGCTCTTCATACGGTTCACCAGGACATCGATGCTGCTTGACATGTTATTGATCAGTTCCTGGTTCTCTGGTTCAGGGGCACCATTCTGTTGCTCCTGGCAGAGTAAAGAGAAGGTAGATGCATGAAGCATGAAATAGATCTGGGCCCTGCCTGTCTTACAAAGAGTTACAATTGATTGACTCAACCACAACTATGGAGAGCCAGCAATGTCAACATTTATTATGCATGTTTGATCAAAATATTTCTAATTGTGATGTATATTTATGTATTCACATTTTTCTTGAAAATTCAGTGTGCTTCTCTTTGTTCAACCAATTACGTTGTTCAAATTTCTTGTAGAAAAAATTATGACTATGATGGAATTGCATAGAATTGAGGTTGATCGATCGCAACTCTTTGTAAGACGGGACCCAGGGGTGACATACCTCAGCAACATTTTTTCAAGACGTTCAGACATGGTTAAATAAATCACTTCATTTATTAATAAATTTCATTCATTTACTTGCCTATAGTCTTTAAAAAAAAATGGTCCTAAGATGGAGGAAAAGTTGTGAGGTCATCACCTGGAGCTAAACTTTCAATGACATGCTCTGTTCAGCAGCCAGTTTCAAGGTCTCAACACACTCACGTCAACGTTACACTTAACAACCATCAAACAAAGCGAAAATGGACAAAGTGGCCATTTATCATTGTACAACGCCTACTTAGCTTGTTGTACGCGAGCAAATGGGAGGCTGAATGTCAAACATTCATAACGTTGCTCAAAAGACGTAACAACCAAAATGTACCGTTGCACAGCTTTAAGAAGTGAAGTCATAATGCGATTTAATTCATTGCGCTTAGTAAAAATGAAGGTGCAATACGCGTATAAGCCTGCTGGCTGAATGCGCAATGCTGCCTAAGGTCATGTGCGCTTGTGGGATTTTGCTCTTCACTGTCAGTATTTTTGCTCCCTTTTCATAGATTACTACAGGGAGAAACTCTTGTTATTTTCATATTTACGCTAAATTCCGAGGCGTTGTACAACACAAATAGCGAATATTCTTATTTGAGATTTCGCATTCGGTGAAAGAAAGAGACACTCTATTCAACTTGTTGAATAGAGCATCTTTCTTTCACCTCATGCGAAATCTCGCACCATTGCACTCATGCCTATTCGCTATTTATATATTACCATCAGAGCAGGTGAATGTTTCATAATGCTATTCACAAGCTAGTTTCTCCCACTCTGCTTTCTCTACCTACACTCTGGTTGCCCTACACTTTATCCTTCATATCCACTTTATATGCCATGCAGCCGTATCTAACTCCTAAACCCCCTGTGCTCCTGACCAACCGACTGTGGTGTTATCATTCTTCTTCTAGTCCTGAAGCATATTGCTAATGATCTCCGACCACAGTGGAGGAGGAAGAAGTAACAAGCGACTTTATGAACGGTTGGTGATCCTTTCTTCTGGTAAATAATATACATATTATAATGTAATACTTTAATAGAAGCTGATTCAGCTCCGAAGAACCCCCCCCCCCCCCCCCGATGTAACAGAAATGAAAATAGAAGCCATCTTACCTCAAACGTCTTACTCTGAGAATACTGTGGCATAGATGAGGTGGACTGCGACAAGGGTGGGGCCGTTGCTGGGACGATGTCACCCCCTCCAGAAGGAGCTGAGGGCATTGCACTGCGATTTTCCTGCTGTTTCTGCTCCCAGTACGATCGGTTCAGATATCGGGCAAGCTGAAAGTGAGATAAATCAATCTTGAATAGAATATAATCCTATTATACATTTTATGTAGGTGCATTTTTGAGAACTTGAAAGACCTAGATGGGGTTAAACACCCACTATAGATTCTAAATCTGATAAAAACTAAGAAAATTCCTTCTGAAACTACTTAATACATTCTTGAATCTGGTTTATCTTAACTTCAGTTTTCATCACTGGTACAAGTTTTTAACATCCCAGCCACAAAGTCTCTAATTGCAGAAATCAAAATTATAAACACATTTTGCACTCAAAATATTTCCTGGAAATGAAGAGTATCATACTTTATTCAACATCATATCATAGGGGGGAAAAAGTGTTAAAAAAACTGCCATGTAAATAAATTTTGTCAAAATTTTTAGAAAGGAGTTAGACATGGTTGAGTTAAACCAGTCTATAGAATATGAGCCAACGTTGATAATTCAATTGATGGAATGTTGTTCCAATTTTTGCCGGCTTACCTCGGGATCCAATTCTGGTTCTGGGGCTGGAGCAGATGAGACCTGAAAAAAACGCAGAGAGAGAGAATAAAAGCAACCTATCATCACTAATGAAAATAAATGCTATGGCAATGACATTCAAATTACCATCATCGCTATCATCGTCATCATCATTTTAAACAAGGAGTTTAGTAATTACCGTAATCAGATTTCTATCTTAATCTGATTAATTCTTGCGAGTCACCATCATCATAATCATTGCAATCATCAAAACACTCAGCATCATCATAACCATCATCATCAACATCATCACCATCATAATAATCACCACTATCATCATCATCTGCATTATCATCATTAGAATCATCACCATCATCGATTTAATTTCTACCAAAACTTGTCAAAACCAATAACCATCATTACATCATCACAAGGCAACTATAACATAAAATTCTAGTAATTGATCAGATTTCTATCCTCCATTAATACTTGAGAGTCACCATCATCATCATCATCATCGCAATCATCAAAACACTTATCATCAACATCATCATCATCATCATCATAACAATCACCACTATCATCATCATCCACATTATCATCATCAAAATCATCACCATCACCGATTTGATTTTCACCAAAACTTGTCAAAAAGCAATAACCATCATTACATCATCATCTGCAAATATAACGAACTCTTCATTCAAGAATCACATGACTGCTCACAAAAATCATTCATGAAACTTACGCTAGAGTTGTATGCAGAGCTGGGTACAGCAGAAGCAGTCGTACTTGAAGTAGTGGCTTTGCCTCCTTTGATCTAAAATCAGAACACACAAATTGATTAACAGTATGGAGTCATTTACCAAACTTTCTTTAATGTCCTTATTTTGTCTCTTAATTAAAGTTTCCATATTATGAAAGTTAAATATTATCTTCAGTGGAACAAATGATTTCTCCTATTGAAGCCTCTTTATTTATTTACTGTCTTCATATTGTGCAGCCCAGGGGCCCGTTGCAGAAAGAGTTGCATTTAAACGCAAGCCAAAAAATCAATCTCAAGTCCCAAATGCGCGCTGTTGATTGGTTAAAAATCAAGTTGCGAATAATTTTTAGAGTTGCGATTGATTGCAACTCTTTTTACAACGGGCCCCAGGTGATTATGCCCTTATTTTCTTTATTATTTTAAGGGCATTATTATCAGAAGTCATTGGGGACTCTCTGTCTTATCATCTTTAGTCATCGCATTGGGCACTGCAATTTCATTGAGAAAATAGCACAGGATATGAATAACAACACTAGTGGCATTCTCTGATTACTGTTTCCATCTAAAGACAACATATCTGGAAGAATATTTCAGAAAATTATAAATTAAACAGATGTTAAACAGAGTGACCACAAACGAAAATAGCTGAAGAAGCAAAAGCTTCTATACTTTTGTGTAAGCAAAATACACAAGCTGAAAATACAAAAAACAAAAATAGCAGAAATCAGCCAAAAAGCTGAACACTCACATCCCTGCTTAGAGAGGAAAAACATAAAAATAAATTAAAGAGATGCCTATGAATGAGGACACTAAATGAAAGAGAATTAAATACTTACAAGATGTTTATTCTCTGCTTCATCCAGCGAGAGAGCCATAGCTAACTGAAGCTCCTCTTCTTCTTGAAGATCAGTCTCATTACGTTGCGGAGGAAGCTTTATTTGAAACAAGAAAGAAACATTGAAATTATAGTCCACATCATTTTGATTTCATGGGCCCCTAATAAAAAATATAGATTCTGGTGGGAATTTCAAGAAAGTTGTCAGCTCTGGCTAAATTGTTAGTGCTGACTATTTCAGTGAAATCCTTGGATTTGATTGGCTGTGAGGCACTCTCCTCTGTAGTGCTGACAACTTTCATGAAACAGTCTATTGTTGTGGTTTAAGTATGAAGAGCCAAATGTGACATAGACATCCAACAGTACAGGTTTGATTCATCACCCATCAGTCATTCCAGACTTTTCATAACCATTACATGAAAATAACTCAATTATTTTTATATTATATGTCATCACAACATGATGAAAGCTCACATTGTACATAAGAAATGTACAATGTTACATTTTTTATATTTTTCTGTTCCCATAATTTTAGCAGAATTAGACCTTGTCCTAAATAAAACAGGGCTTTCAAAATACAGGGCATAGAGTTATGCAGTATAATGGATCAAGTTCATCATCTATCAGCACAAAACTTACACAGAGAATGAGTGTCTTTTAGCTCCCAACATGCTTAAAATTCGGTTGTAAATAGTCTCCTTCTCCTGCTCTTTCCCTTCCTTCTCCTTTTTGATTGAAATTCAGTAGAGATCAAAATGATTGCTCCATGATTTCCCCTATGATTGAAATGGAAGTAAGGCATTAATTACCTGAGACTGCTGTGCTAGAGGACTATTCAGGTACTCATCTGGTAAATCATTCTCCTTGTTACCACTTGAGCTGGAGGACTTACTTGAACTTGACTTGCTGCAAAAGATGGAAAACAACATGCATGATCTTTAATAAGTTTGTTTTTTAAGGAAATGATCATTTGACAAAAAATCAAACAGAATCCAACAAAATGTCAATCCCAATGTTTGTATTCATGAATTAAAACATACTGTGCCAAATGATTCTGGAAGAAAGTAATAATAATAGTATAAAGCATTTATGAGGCAGCGTTATTCTAGTTGCCTATCCAATGGCGCACAATATATCACCCTGGCTTTAGCTCCAGCTCCTAAAAGAACTTGGTGCATTAAAGAACTTAATGAGAAATGAGCAAAAGCTAAACATTCCAAAAGAATGTAATTGTTGAGAAATGAGCAAAAGTGATTTTACCCCAAGGTTTAAGACGCAAGGTCTTTTTGTGTCACTTTCCCCATTAAAATCCTACTAAAGAGGACAAAATCCTACTAATTGGCAACTCTGAACATGGTCTTGTCGTTCCAGTAATGATGTGTACTTACCCCTGGAGCTTCTCATGGCAGGTGTCACACACCCTGACAGGTTTCTCAATGCCAAACTTAGGAATGGTGGAGTTCTTAGAAGAGCACTTGCTACAGAAGACTTGGCCACAATGGCGACAATGGTGCTGTGAAGAGATAAGTTCAGATGATAGGAATTCAAGAAATTTCCTCTCTTTGTGATTATAGGGAACAAAGGTTGGGGAGCAATCCAGTGTTTATCATTGAAATAAAAGCATAACAAGGGAATAAATCTCCTGATATGTCACAAATTTCTTCACAATTTTTTACAAATGAATACAACAGAAAATGTCTTTCATGCACATGTAGCAGGTTTTTAGATAGGTCAGTGTGGAAATTTTGTTGAAACATTGCCTGCTTCAGGAATGTATCAACGAAGGGCATTGCGCATGACAAAAATACAATAAGCAACTGATGCAGTGTATTGATTTTACCAGACAATTCATAAGCATAACCTGAACCTCCATCTACACTAATTTAGCACATGACAGACACTGTCATTAATGGCTTGACTTACCTGTCTCTGTAGCATGCCAAACTCAGACCTACAAGTGTAACATCTCTCACCTTCTGCCCAATCTGGGGCCTGCAGTAAACAAACATTGAGTAGAAAGTGATCTCATTGCTCAAGGATGTACAAAGATCTAAAATTACATGTCTTTTGGGAGATTACACTTGAATAGCAATAGAGCACCTGAACTGGTACACAAACAATGACAGTGTTACTATTTATGTTTATACATAAAACTGATAACCAATGTTTGATCTCCTCCATTCCTGTGGAGGAAATTGGTAAACATATACCATGCTTTAAATATGCTTTTTAATCATATGTTAACACATGCCTCCAATTATCAGCTAAATCATAAACATTTTTAGTGAACAATTAGAAAAATCTGGATTCTGAAATGAAGTATCACAACTCTTTATCAATTCTGTATCGTCGAGTCTCTCTACTACTCATCATCCTACTCGCCGACTCAAGCCAGCATCTCCTCATCAGCTCTACTACTCAAGCTGTTCTCACTCAACATTCCTTCTGGTTTACAGTCCTTTTCAGGACTATTTTCAAGAAAGAATACTCTACTCTCAAATCTCCACTTTCTCGCCTATCCACTTCTTCTATCCACGGTTTCTATATCACTCCACATGGTGTACCGTAAACCACATCAGCAATTTTATCAATTTTGTTCATCAAATTCAAGAGACATCTAAATCCCCTCTCTGTAAGTAATTTCTTGTGATATAGAAATTAAGGTTACCTTTTCAGCCACAAACATAGCATCACTCTCTTTCAGCTGAGGGAATGAATGTCCTGTAAGAAAATTGCAAACAAAAATAATAATTGAGGAGTTTACTCATCATTTCCACGAACAACAAGATCACCTTTTCACATTGATCCAATGTTTGACCTGGGAGCCACTGCATTATTGTAACTTAGCCATCCAATGGTTACTCGCATGGAATCCTTTATTTTAATTGGTTGTTCAGCATCATTACCACAGTTATTACATTGGATGGCAAAGTTCCCACAATAGTGTATTTTATGTATCGGCCCCCTGGGTGCCATAATTACAATTTTTCAAAAACCCTTGTAATAAGCGCCTTACCTTTACAACATACTGGCACATGAAATATAATCTTTTATCTGTTAAGACAATGTTTTTTTCCTCACAATTTAGGTACTCAGACGTGATGCAGTTTTTTTTTTTTTGGGGGGGTGAGGGGAGTTAAGTCCCGTCAGCTTTCAAATTCAGAATATAAAAGTAGTAATCCAGGGTCTAAAGCAAACATGCTACATGTACCATTACTTTGAACAGCACCAGCTAAGATCTGAACTACTCATATGAAGCCTAGAGCCTTACCGGTAGTGCTACATTCTGAGAACATAGTCTCATACATACCTATTCACATGACTAGAATGACAGTCGCCATTTCAATGCCACAATATTTCTAAGAAACCCAATACTTAAATTATAGATCCAAATATTACTAGGGGGGGGGGGGGTTGGGGGATTTTTTTTTTTTGAAAAACAGATCCAATGGCCATAATTGTTAAAAAAACAAATATTCAAAATATATTTGTGATAATTTATCAATAATGTATATGTACTAAGATATATAGGCCCTTAGGGATATGGCAGGAGATCCACTGTGTGATAAAGCTCCTTCGGTCCCTCTTTTAATCCGGTCCCTGAATACAGGAGGGGCAGAATTTACATGTACCATGCACCTGAAGAAATCCCTCTAAGTTCAATAATTAAAAAAAAAATGGAAAACGTCAATACCTTCTCCTTTGAGCTGGCTGAAGGTATCGCAGACTATCTTCAGGCTTGGTTCATTCCTAAAGGCTTGGGCCCAGGCCTGGATCAGTTCTAATGTCTTACTTTTCACTGCTTCATTGCTTGACTGGATGAAAAATGGGGAAAAACAAACATTCTGAATGACCTCCCATTCTCCTGCTTAAACTCATAATAATTTGCCAGGGATGATTGTCTGTAGTTAGCATAATAATCACATTGGTATTCATCATCCAAAATCAACAAAACAATTTGAACATACAAGCTGATAATTTAGAATACATATATTTCAAGGAATAAATTACTTAGATGGCTTCTAAAAATCTATGGAAATATAGTTAACTTTACACTTGTTTTTTATGTTTCTTTCAAAGAAGTAGGAACTGTTGAATTGCGATACTGTTTCTTGAGTGAATACAAGAATTAAAACAAACTCCAAAACATAATATACTTCTTCTTTTGAGCTATAAATGACCTTCAAAATGCTTTTGTTCCTGGTTTGCATGATATATTGAATAGCTACCTAAATATAAGGCAGTAAATGGACATTTCAAATAGAATCCACATCACAATAAAAAATGTTTTTTTAAAACCTCAAACTTTATAAAAACAACATCTTTAGTAAAATTTCACCTACCAGAACTAGTTCCTTGATATCATCCATAAACTGAGGGGTCGCGATCTCTTCATGAATCCCTGTTCCACAATTCTTCACACATGACTCCAAAACCTAAGTGTACAAGATGCAGAAAAATGAAAATGTTTTACATTCATGAACACCAAGTTATGTGGCACTTCTTTCAAACGTGCACAACATACAAAAACACCTCGTTTATATGAACAACAAAAATGCTGGTTTACACTACACTGACAATTAAATTATGTTAATGCTTATTCTCATTATTGGTTTTACCACTGAATGAAAGGTATTAATGCATAAAATGGACCAAGTGCAGAATTTTGAGCCTTTCTTCTGACAAATTTGTATGATGTATCAGTCTATGCATCAAAAATTATTGAGCTAAACCATTAAAAGTGATCTTTTTGTCTTGAAAAGGTTAACAGTAAAATGTAGCCACAGATGCATTGGAAATGTTCCTAAGCAATCTTCAACACTAAGAACCTATTAATATATTTAGGTTACCTTTACAAAGTTGTTTTTCTTTTTTAAAGCAAACAATTGCATTTTCAAGGATACCTTACCTGTAGAGCATAGAGCGTGACCCTTGGATTCTTGTCATATAATTTCTTCCTGATCATACCCAAGGCATACTTGGGACTGAAAGTAAACATAAAAATAAATAATACATAATCTATTAGGAAAACAATCAAATGTTTGGATTTGGATAAGATAATAGGCACAAAGAAGCTGCTGAAAACTGCTTATCTACAAAAAAAAAAGAAGGCCAATGGAGTAAAGATAATAGGAAATATATGACTGAAAATTACATAGGGTTTAAAGGACAGTGAAGGATACATGATCCAACTGTGCTTGCCGGGCTACATGTAAGTGAGGATCCCTGCTGATGTTTTATTTGTTTATTTATTTATCAATTCGGCAATTACAATATATACAAGAAGGATTTCAACAATATATGAAGGAAAACAGAACTGTGGGTGGGTACATGTATCTTAGCTGCCTGGGTTTGGGAAAAGCTAATTTGATAACTGTGACCCGAGGGTCTCCCTCCCTGACTAAGCTACATGTACCAGGACTGGAATAATAAGATTACGAATAATAATTAATAGAACAGTAAAAAGAAGATATTAGTAACACAATATCACAATGTCGATAGTGATGTGACCAGATATGAAAATGAAACAATCTATGGAGTAGAGGGATGAATTACCACATGTTATACACCACTCTATCTTACATAGTACAGCATCTTCCTGAAAGAGTGATCATTTTGAAAGTACTTACGTGACATCTTTTTGTCTGATAGCATCACATATCTGGAGCGTCGCTTCCCAATCAGGCTCTAACAAAAGCTGACTTGCTGCTTTATCTATTCAAATGAAAGAGAGAAAGAGATTGATAAAAAGACAAAAGGAAGAGAAAGAAGGAACAAGTTCAAGCGAGATGAGTACATTTTTAAATGGGCAACTTTTTATCTTTTAAAAAAGATACTACCATCACATTAGTGGGCTTCTGATCTACACATTAATGCAAAATATTTGGACAAAATTCCAAACAGCCACCCCCCGAAAGCTAGATAGGGAAAGGGTGAATGAGCTAAAAATGATCCCCAAGTTAATAATAGTTAATAATTAAATGAAAAAAAATCCAAACTGTACATGTATGGAACTGAATATTTTTTGTTACAAAGGTGATATTTTAATTTCAAAATGTGATGTATGATGCATGACATTCTGACTGAAAGTAGTTTAATAATGTCTATACCAAAAGCTTCAGTCTCTGTATTTGGTTGTTCTGCTGAAGCGCATTGGCTCCACTCACGAATACATAGACTGAAAAGCTTGGAGGCCAGTACGTAAAGACAATATATTAGCAGTAATGTTAGATCTAACATTCGGTGGAAACCTGATTTTCGGTACGTAAAAAGATTTTACATCCAGCTTGACAAGAAAGCAAATAAATTTCAGAAATATTGTATCTTATACCACAGTTACCACTAATTCCTTTCAAATGATGATCAAAACATAATAATCCCCGGTGGGGTCACTCAATATGACTTTGGGAACGCATGACCGTTACCAAAATCGCGGGAAAAGGGGTCAATTTCAAGGAACGTCCGCGGACAGAACACTCCTCGAAGTAGTGAAAATAGGGGTGCTCACCGTCCTCAATCTGATGGAAATAGGGGTCAGGAAAAAGGGGAGAACGATCACGGGAAGTAAAATCCGTCGCCGAGTCACCAGCCGCAGAGGGCGCGCTCATCATGCTCTGTATCTTTATGTGGACAACTCTAGATTTATTCTTACAAAGAATTCTCCTTTTCTTATTTTTCAAGAAAAATAAAGTTCTTTTGGATTATTGTATCAGTATGACATGGCTCTTGGTCATCTTTAAGGACTGAGCACTCTGACGCCTGTGTTGCAATTTCCTCTAATAAGGAAAGGGTATAAATGCCCTGTCCTTGAAATATGGTAAATAGGGGTAAGTTTGCAAATTGGGCAAAAGTGTCCTTACAATCTTATAATTAGGGATGTTTCAAGGTACCATTTTACCGCAATTTTGTCCTTGTTTTGCGTGAAAATAGGGGGGGGGTAAATTTCACAAAATGTCCTTGAAATTGACTGCAATAGGGGGTTACTTGCATTTGTGGTAACGGTCATACGCATCCCCCTCTACGGGTGAGTGACCCCACCGGGAATAATCCTTGATCCTTTTGTAAGTTACCATCTTGGATGACCTCATCATCCTTACAGACGTCTTAACCAGTCGTCATATATCGCTATTCGTGCCACTGCGCTTGTCTATGTCTGTGCTTGCGTTCGGAACTTGTCGCTCGCATTGATAGGCCAAGATAAGCGGTAAGCCTTCATAAAAGCCTGACTCAAAAAACGTAGAGGGCAGCAACACACGACTGCCATTTTTTCTCTCCGGCAATAAATTTTTGAAAATAAGGAATAAATCATCAGTAACATATAATTTCGTTATTTTCTTGGAATATGCGCAGTATCAAAAGAAAGATTAGAATCTAATGAAAATAGTGGGCCATCGTTCAAGATAATAGGTCATTAAGACCTTTTAAAAAACTAAAATATAGACCAAACACTACAGGCAGAATTGGGCAACATGATAACACATGCAGGTTCACACTAATGGATCACTCTAGGCGACACCGCAATACTTACCCGTGTTAAGAAACTGAGACTCCACTCACGCGCATTTGGGCAGCCCTAGCTTAGAACTAAGCTTTCTTTCCGTAAAAAATCTTTATTCTTATGATTCAATAAATGTTAATGAATATATAATTACTCTTAAATCGGTACTCACCGGTTCTTTTCTTGAATTTTCTGCCAAATTCCCACGCTTCTGGCTTCAATTCTGCGATGGATTCTGTTGCCATAGACAGCTACACATGCAACTCTATTTATAAATGGAGCGCCCCTTACGAGAGTTGTTAATGCCGCGGAAAAATTGTTAGGCATTTTGGCCTGTGGTCAAGGCGTTCTTTTGTTCTATTTTTTTTATAGGTATGAGATCGAAATCACAGCGACTATTCACACTGTTCCATAATGATTCCGAAAGGAGGTGCAGCACCCCCCACCCACATGGGCGCAAATCCCAGGGGACACTTCCCCCTAACCCAAAATAGTAGGGGCACATTATCAAATGTCCCCCTACTATTTTTGTTCTTTTATATATGATGGAAAGAAATAGGCCTACATCATTTAAATCGAAGTAAAACATGTATTTTGGACGAGACGACCTTCTTTTGGGGGTGATAAACCTTCCTTTTTTTTGTTATGTTAGTTTGTTTTTGTTTTTTTTTTGCCTGTTTTCCAGCCCCTGGTCCCCTACCTTAGATTTCCACCCTTGCCTCCCACTACTCTTGATATTGTTTGCGAATCTGTTTTGTAAATTAAAGGGGAATTTCACCCTGATAAAAAGATGATGAAAATATGAGAAAAATCATTTCAAAATATCGATGAAGGTGTTATTTGACAAAAAATGGAGTTGATAGAATTTAGAATGCTTGATTTATTGTGACGTCTATAACGAGCAGTTGCTCTATCCTAAATATAAAATGCCCAAATTTCCCATTTTTAATGGTCCGTAACGACCCACTTTTTTCTTTTTGATAACAAGTATAGGCCTACTAAAATGTACCATAAAAATCATTATCCTGTATTTCTTGACATTTCATTAACTTTTTTACCATAATAATAGCTGCTTGCAAAGGCCTACGCCATCACAAAAAAACCCGGGGGGCGGGGGGGGGGGCACTTACATTGACGAGTGGATACCATGCACGACCAAAAAAAAACGTAAAAAGGATGTCCTTTTCACGATAGGGCACGTTACCTACGTAACGTGATAAGGGTGTCAAAAACACAAAAATAACGAAAAAAGGGTATCTATTAATTCGCTAGGAAAACCGTCGTGTTTAGGGTCTAATTTGCGGGGATGATAAAACAAAATCAAAATGTTTTATAAAGGATGTCCTTTTTGCTCCAACACTTCGTGTTTAGAGTCCGATTTGCGCGAGGTGTAGAAGGTGGGGTCGTACTAAACCAAATAAGGTAAAGCCGACGACCGAAGGGAAGGACCCGTAACAATAAAACATTCCTGTACTTGTTTAGGGGTTCATTTCAGGGAATATTTGCCAAGAGTATCGTTTTGTTTCCAATACTTGTTAAGGGTAGGGTTTCACACGCCAATACTTGTTAAGGGGTGCATTTTCAGAATATGGAAATTACGTGTTTAGGGTGCTTTTCGAGACCCCATGGTCGCGCATGGTATCCACTCGTGAATGGAAGTGGCCCCCCCCCCGGGCAAAAAAAAAATCTTACCTTTGAAAAAGATTGGTGGGGGATGGATTTTCCTCGAACGCATACCAATTTTTTTTCTGCTATTTTCATAATAAACTTTAAATGAATTCAACTTTGCACTACTTAATTTTTTCAAAGACAAAATAACAAAATTACATCCATTATGAAAAATACGAGACATTTGACTTCCTCCTGCTCGTACGCACGGGCGTCCGTCGATATAACACATAATATTTTTATGAAAATATGCACCTTTTTTCTTAAAAGTTGATGGAGAGGGGGAAAAATTAATCGTATCAAGTCGGGGTATTCAGTAATGAGTACAGGAGAAACTATATTTTACTGATTTTCATGATTCATCCCATTTGATTAACTCATCTATTCGTGTTTTGTAGCTAATCTTTCCCTTACGCATTGCTTTTTGGCAGAAGTTCTATGGAAAATGCACCTTTTTTTCACACAAACTTTGAGACACTCTGTATTCATTCCCCCCATTGCTCGAGAATGAATGGGCAGTTAACGACGGGGTTAAAGATTTATTGAAGAATGGAATGTATATTTCATGAAAATGAAAGCCATTTCCCCATTGGATGTTATCTTCAATACGTGTTTTTTAGATTAAGTCAGTTATCGAATAGGCTCTCCTGGCATTTGAGGTCTCTATCGGTGACGTCACTCAGGATCGTCATGCCTGGACCATCGGCCAGGCAGGGGTCGCAATGGTATATGATTTATGCATAATGCACTCGATATATACAATAATCTTGTACTCCCGTTCAAATGAATGTGAAACTCATATAATTTACATCAGAGCATTCAACAGGAGTACTGTAGTACACATTTCTTTGTTATAAGTGAATTAAAGTCCCTCCAGTGAGTTTGCCTCACCCCTATTGTGAAAATGTATCACCCCTAAGTTGTAACACAGTCAGCTGTTTGCACTCAGGGTCACTCCGTGACCTGTGTGTGCGTTCAAGAGTTGTACATGATTTTCTGTCTCATTTAGGCAGAAATCTTTCATAATGCGTCATCATCATCATCACCACTATCATTAGCATCACCATCATCATCACCACAACCGTCACCACAACCATCATCATCACCAAGATAATTTTCATCATCGTCATTGCCATCATCATCTTTTTTTTCTTTATTTTTTCCCCATCCCTTCTTCTTTTTTTTTCTTCCAATATTCCTCCTTTTTTTTAGAGCGGCACACCGTCATGCTCCCTCACTGATTATCCGCCTCTATATGCTTGGTGTTGTATAAATTGGCGGATACCTGAATGAAATACTGAAGAGAAAATAAGGAAAGGGAAAAAGTAAGAAGAAAAAGAAGATGAGGAGAAGAAAAAAAGAAAGCCAAACAAATGAAACAAAACAATGTCAAAATTTCGTAATAAAGTCTTCTACATGTACGTCAGTTTAATAATGATGTTTTCATTGAAATGAGAACAAAAAAAGAATTGAAACCATAGGCGGCGGAAGCGGGGACGTTCCCCCCTAAATTTGTTGTTGACCTTTTTTTTTGCTTGTCAATTTATTTTCCTACGTCCCCCCTAAAATGTTTGGGTTGAGAGCCTTTTTTTTGCTTGTCAAAATTTTTTAGGTTGTCCCCTCCTAAAATTTGGGGCTTCCGCCGCCAATGATTGAAACAGGACTACATTATAATATAGTGTAAAGAAATAGAGGGAAGCTCCGAGACAATAAAAAGGTTGAAAAAGAAAAAAATGTGAAAACACAAAGCTCTCACAACATGAGCATAATAACAAATAAGCGAGGACAAGTAGCTGAGGGCCCCCCCCCAACTCTCTCTCTCTAGTTATCTATCTATCTATCCGACTCGATTATATAAGAGAAGAATTTACTAATCAAAATATTATGAGCAAAAAGCACGAGCTGATATTTTTTATGAATATTCAAAACTGATAGAGAGACGCAATCGAATTATTCGATTGCGACAAAATTGATGATCTGAGAATTTATTGTTTTTAGGAATTCATTAAAAGCATAAAGTTGATCAGCATTGAAATATGGCAGGTGCAACGCATGAGCTAAAGCTTTATAGGCATACACCGATAAAAAATTTTAAGTATTTTTGGTAATCATGAAAAAATTGATATTTCATGAAAGAAAGCTCAAATCCCGAGGAGGAATATTCTTATGAATTGACTTTAAAAAAAACTGTGGTAAGCCCCATTTAATATTTGATTATAAGTCGAATAAAACAGTAAAAGCTGACAAACTTTCGCGTGATATTTGGCAACCTCCCCCCCCCCAAAAAAAAATAAATAAATAAAAAATAAAAAAAAAGTTTTTAACTATAATAATGATCGAAGGTAATTTTGTCTCGCGTAGAACTGGACAAATGAAAAAAAGATTGTCACTAAAAAAATGAAGGTAATTTTGACCCACGTAAAATTTGGCGAGCCCCCCCCCCCAAAAAAAAAAGGAAAAAAGGTTTTAACAAGCAAAAAAAGGCTAAAAAGGAGAAAGAAGAGACAAGAATAATTATGAACGAAATATCCCCATTACAAATAATGCTGTGATCATTATAAGGGAGGGGTCGCATAACTAGTATGAACAACGTATTTAATTCCAAAATATTTACTACAAATCTCAATAGGGGGATCGGGCAGAAATGCTCACCCCCACCCCCACCACCCCCGATCCGCCACTGATTCCAATCAATAATGACATTTATCTGCAATACTGATACTTTGGAATCAAGATCCTGAAGATTGATACGCTTTACATAAATTATGAACGTCTGACAAAAAGATAATCTACCGATCACCTGACCGATCAGCTGACCAGTTCGCGTATCACTTCGGAGTTGATCACTCGTCGCAGCTGTGTGGAACGCTCACCGAAAATCAACAAAAAGGGCCTGAAATGTAAGTTTAATGATAATATATTTTAATTTGAACTACTTAATTAATACTTTTAATGTCTCCCCAACAAATGAAAGTCATATCACGTAACTCCAATTTGTATTAAGGCGTACATTTACCAAAGTCTTGGGTTGGAAATCAGAACAGCATTGTCTAACCCATATTTTTGGGTAATGTCGCCTATGAGGTCCATACATGTTAATGTTTGGACCTCATTGGTACTAGGAGTGCTAATGTATTACCGTCGGTGAATGGGGATGATTAAAATGTCAAAAATTGTTAAATAAATCCCCAGAAACAACGGTTATTCCTGTCTAAATGTCATGACATGCGTGCGTACATTCCATACAAAATCAAACAAAGCAAAATCACACACCAAAAATACTTCAGCTAAATACATGTAGATTTCAAATTTAGTCAATGCCGTTCATATTGTCATATTGTGAGCCGGAGCTGAGCCCACACACGTACACCCGACACACACGAGAAGAGAGCACATCCTCGGACTCGGAGGTTACTTATTTCAGGATAAGGCGACTAAGTAAGATTTATGTCGGTTACGAGAAACGGGCACCCAAAACCAACCAACGTTAGTTAAAATAAAAAAAACACATCGTCTCCAGCCCAAAAGCTCAGGCACCGCCCCACCCCCGGGCCGGTCCAGCCAGCGCTCCCCCGCTCATCTCACTCTCAAATCGGCTCAGGCCGGCAGCGTCGTCACAAGCTGCACAGTCACCGCAATTAATCACAAGAAAATCATTGGTTTTTACCACAGCAAAGAGAAATCTTCACTCAATTTATCACGGAAATAGACTTACCAATATTCCGATCAAAGGTGCCTTTAGCAGATGATCCAAACATGGCTGATTTTCTGTAATATAACTGTTTTTCTACTTGGATATAATTGTTTCTTCACCGAATCTTGATGCACCTGTATTGTACTTCCGGGGTGAACTGACGTCATATCCCCAAATAGATATGGCCACAATTACAAAAAAAGTATTTCCATTACAAACAAAGAATCTTTTGGTCACGAGAATCTGACAGAATGAACCCTGAGCCCCTGATTCTGACTAAGCAAAATGATAGCAAAATAATGAAGCAAACTAAAACATGAAATAAAGAAACAAATAAAATAAGGACCAGGGAAAAATGCCTAGATGTAACATAATAATAATAAATGAAAAAAAAAATTACAATTTTTTTTTTTTAATTTCTCCACTTTCAGAAAAGACTTAGAAAAAGAGATTTGACAGAAAAGGTAATTACAAGGTAACATTATGCAAATTAATGTGTGAGGATGATGGGCCAATTAGTATTCGTAGAAATGCACATTTAAAGTGGTTCGCAGTGCATTTTGCCCCTTAGCATACAATGTGATAACTAGTTTTGCAATTTCAGAAATGAAATTTGATAACCTTATGTTGCCCTCATAAGCCCAAAAATGGAACGTTGGTCAATTGAAAAAAAATACATATTTTTCATACAGTTAAGGCAATAAATATTACAACATATAATAAAAGAGCTTAGTAGTAAAGTTGTAGCATTGTTTCCCGAACAAAACAATGTCTTCTTCACAAAAAATTTATCAATGCAGTTGAAATACATATTCAAGTGCCTTTTCAGCCACTGAATATAAATTTTGGCTATCTGAAATTTTCTCACAAAAACATTGCATTTGTATATTATGGGTCTGCTAAAAACAATAGCCAATTTTTTTCTTCACATTTCACATTCGGTCAGATGAGGGCAACATACAATTTTTTTAAGGTCCTTACATTACTCCAGAATCTAACAGACAACATTTGACAACAGGAATACATGTTTATGTAAAAGAGTTTTATTCAATTGACTAGTAATTTACACGATATAAAGCATGCCTTGGACAAAAAAGTCAGACATCACCCAAATGATAAAGCTACTATAATATTGCATTCACACTCTTATCTTATCTAGACAGATACATGGCACTGTAAAGTCTATGGTTGATAAACCCACCATAGTAGAAAAATAATAGAAATGAAAAAAAAAATGAGTAACTTTCTCAACAAGCCTAAATATTAAGGTGCTATTTTCTGCCCTCTTTAATACGTAATCATGTACCACATGCATGTGTGTTCAGAGGAAGAAAAAGACAGGAGTTTCAAAAATAGTTAATGACTTTGATCCGTAATTTAAGATCGCACTAAAAGTCCACAATGTGTATAGTATATGAGGCACCTCGTTGGTCAAGTCATGCTCAGTCAGGGGTGCCTACTACTGTGTATTCATCAATGAAATCACCTGTTAAAAAATTTGTATTTGTTAGCACATATGAACAACTTTAAGTCATCTTTAATAACTATATGAAACACCCCCAAAAATATTTCTCTTCCTTTCTCACAACACAGTATGATGTGTGATAAGAAGCTCGGGGGCCTGTTGCAGAAAGAGTTGCGATCAAACGCAACTAAAAAAATCTTGCGCAACTTTATTTTGGACCCATCAACAGCGCGCATTAGGGACTCGCGATTTATTTTTTTTTTATTTGCATTTAAACGCAACTCTTTCTGCAACTGACCCCTGGACCACTAACCACAAGGGTTTGCCATTGATCGTTATCGGTTTGCCGTTGATTTTTACGTTTGATTGCACATACATGTAATTAGCAATGTAATCAAGCATGAAAATCAGCACTAAGATCAAGCACAAAGGTTTGTGTTATTGGACCCCTGTGGGTACAAATTAGTCTACAATCACAGCCTCATATTTGACACTTTAACTAACCAATGTCTAGAAGGAGACTAGACTCCAAAATCTCTCCGTGTGTCAAATTGGAGTACGGTAGGGCCAGCCACAGTACATAATGAATCTAGTCTCTATACTTCAGACTCTGCATGATGCATCATGTGAAAGTGTGAAAAACAAGGGTCTGTGCCTGCAGACTAGGTACAAATTACCTTTAGCAATCTCACTTCATATATGCTTTAATACAAGCAGGTCATTCTATCATGGTGGGTTTTTTAAAAATTATACAAAAAAATCTAAATATTAGCTGGAGGATCAACACCAAGAGAGTATAATTCATGATGTTTTCTAAGGAAATCAGAATATATCTGAGTGATTTTGATCCCATCATCAGCCTCACTTCAATTCGGGTTTGGTGTTCATGTTGTATAACACCTAAAACCAATACCAGCTCTCAACAATGAAAACTTATTCATTTTTTGAACCCTTTACGAAACAAGTGTAAGCATGGAATCAGGCATGGAATATACATATACTATAGTAGTAGGGTTGAGTAGGCCCTATTGCCATTGATATGAAGTTTTACACTCTAAAATGGTCAACAACTCTGACAAGTTATTCCAACCCCATCACCAGCCTAATTCCAAGTTGGCATTGGGTTTAGTATTTACTTTTCATAACACCAACACTAGCTTACAATTCATGTATCATGACTTCAAATTACCCATGGTATTGATCCTCCTGTGAAAGGCTTTACCACTCTAGGCCTATTAAAACTACATGATTTCTAATTTTTTTCATGCCCACATTGCCAAATGCATTTATCTCTACAACTTTGGCAGGAATTCGAAAAATAAGCAGTTCAAACATACATAATAAAAAAAAAATTATAAAAAATAGTAGCATCACCCATATTATAATGAAGGATAAAATAAGTTATATTGATAAATAGGAAAATAAAATAGCCATTCATGTCCTATTCTGAAGAATGGCAAAAAGCTACAAAAGTAGTATTGGCTATAAAATCAACCCATTCGAAGTTCATGCTGAGGAAAATGATAATTTTTCTCAATAATATTGCGAGCTACACACATAACATTCAACAAAAATATACAAACATAAGACATACTTAATTAGGTGGAACATACAAAATGAAGGCAGATTCAATTAAAAGATAGATTACTTGTCATGAACATGATTAATGGTACACATACATGTATTACAGTAAGTATGTATCAACTTCTGTTAAAATAAGCCAGTATAAGAATACCCCTAATTCATTTTACATAAAGTTTACAGAACAAATGGTCAAATTATGAAAGAACACAAAACCAGGAAACCAGTTTCATTTTCATAAAGATCACTTGCTATTACTTTTCCATAAAATTTCACAAGACCTGCAATAAACGGAGAATTTAGAAATTATTTCATTCATGTAACATACATGTAGAGGATTTTCTACCACTATGTTTCTGATCTACCTAAAATTTGCGTTCACAGCAACCACAAACCTGGCTGAAGTGACAGTTCTGGAAAGCATTTCATGAAACATGTAGTGATTTCCAATGATTCTTGTTATAAGCTACTGAAATCCTTACATCTGATTGGCTAAAAGCAAATTCGTCAAGGCGCTTCATGAAACTATTTCGATGTATTCTTAAATCACTAGTTTAGCGCTACACTTTAATTGGCCCCACCACAGTGGCTCATTGATAACTTTTCTATACACTCAAAGATTAATCGTTGTGAAGTTAGGATAAATCCTGCAAATAATGCTGTTAAATATCAAAACTAGTCTGTTTTGAGTATCTATACATATTTATAAGTTCATGTAGCACTGCATTGAGCTTTTATCATCAGTGCAGATTACTATGATCAAGTATCAGTATGAACAACTGTTATATATTGGTTTTGCTTCACATGTGGAATGTAAACAATTATTATCTTTGCACAGAAAAGTAACAGAAACTCATCAAACGGCTAATAAAATATCTATCACTTACTAAATAAAATCAATCCCTCTTCAAGTTAAGAAAAAGTATAGAATTTAGAGCATCTAATTAATATTTGACAATACATCTCTAATAGTGACTCAGAGATAAAGAAGTAAAAAAAAATGAAATCTAACATGTTTGGGAAACTACATCCAGTAAGTAATGATCATTGATTCTAAGATTCACACACACATTCAAATTAAATATCACTTTATGAAATAAATGGAATTCAGACTTTATATGTTTCCGAATCAAATTTTGTCTTCTTGGTCAAAACCTAAACAGTTAACTAAGAAACTAAACCAGCCATTAATCCTTATCTAATATATTGCCTAAAACAATTCTGAAAAAAAAAAAACAACCCAGAGCCAAACCATCATATCTCTTAGGTTTCCTGGAAATCTATAATTTGTTGTTCCTACTCATTGCTGGTATTACCGGGGTATTATAAATGAACACAAATACCTACAAATATGGTATGTGTACAATCGAAGTTCTCTCTATGAAAAGGTTCCAAACAGTAATATCAGTGCATCAGACACAGAAAAAATTGAAAAGTCAATATCACTGTAGGGCTATTCATTTTTAATCCCCTTTTCCTTTTATATCACTTCTTTTTTTGAATACTAAATAATCATAGTGAAAACCTGTTGATGAACCAGCTTTTGATCTAAAAAAAAAAAAAGAAAAGAAAAAGTTTAAAAATTAGGGAGCTACTCCATGTCAAAAGGAAGACTACCCCACTGGATACAGTGCTGTAGAAGCTTAAGATTTTCACCTCCCCCACAGGCTAGCTCTTAGGGAGAAATGAGGCTTGTTTTGCCTCAACAGCAGCAAAATTCATGTTTTACCCTGTATATTATCCTTTCTTACTTACATTGTACATGCAAATAACAAGTTTATACAAATGACCTAATTTCTATTAATAACTTGAGTGTAAATATTACCTCGATTACACACATTGATGACCTTATACAATATAATTCCCCTGAATTACAAACTAATGCAGCAAATACTTTCAGCCAATCAATGAATGATTTCGACAAAATCCTGTTTATTTAGCTGTTTGGTCAAGTTAATTTTGTGCAGCTTTATGATTGACTTCAACATAGTGGGCCATATCAGTTAAATTACTTCACAGTTTAATTAATTGTATTTCATATGTTAGAAGTTGATCAATGGAGACGCCGAACTCTCCGTGAAATGCCCTCAGTTTACTGTTGCCAATTTGAAGAATATAATGATCAAACTAGCTCTAAAAAAAATAATCATCCCTCAAAGGCTGAAAAAGGTACAAATACATAATCTACACTTTGCTTTTCATATACACATTAACAAATATACAAGAAGAATAGCTGTATAACATTACATTTTACTACATATTAATGTAGATAAGGGCTAACTTTCAAAATAATGCAAACTACCGGTATGTGGGATTTGACCTCAAACCTAACGATGTCAATTTAATTACTATTATGTACTGTATGTGGGGGAGGGTTTAATTTTGAATTAAAATGAATAGGTTATATGTAACAACACAATATAAAAGCATTTACAAGTTACATAGCATATGGGCATAGCACTCACACCCATATTAAAATGCCTACAATCAATTTGCATATAAAAGCCAAATAAAACAAGCAAGGCAGCACTTTGAGAGTAAGAAATGAATAAAATGCATATCAAGAGAAAAAAAAATCCCCATGACCAAACTGAAAAATGGAGCAGATAGAGATTTTTCATAAGAGACTTGTTGTTATTTATTATATGGTTCAAGAAATTTTCATGGATACTATAGAATGGACTAGTGTGGAAAAAAAAAACTTTTGAAAGCAATTATTTCCTGACTAAAAATAAGCACAGACAGAACACATAGAGAAATAGGTTAATTTCTCAAGGATTGCTCAAGCTATTATCAGACTACATTCTGTCTTTTAAGGCAGTTCTTTGCAACGCTACAATTCCCTTCACAAATTTGATGTAAAATTCAGAAACTTACGAGGGCAAGTCCTTGGCATGGTTCCATGAAGAAATTTCATGTTGCCCATTGTGTGGTGATATGCAGCTGGTCTTTTTACATAAGACCTGCTTAAGTTACAACATGACAAAGTAGGAAATGAGATAAATACTTAGAATATCATACAATTTGCCAAAGCATCGACAATGGCATTATACACATAATTAACACTAATGTGTTTATAGTATGTACACAAGTAACAAAACGGAGAGAAACACAAAATTTTATCAACATATTAACAAATTGTTGAGTTGCCTCTAAAATACACATCTGGGGACCTGCCCCAAAATAGATACACAAGAAGATAAGAAAACATGCAGATATGTTCATAAAGAAAACAAAAACCTGGCATATAAAAAAACAGCAATTGTATAAAGGACAGTACATAGACGTTACTTTTACATGGAAACCGTTTCGAAAACATCACAGAATATTTGTGCTTTTCAAACATGACATCAAAGTTGTATACCCACCCACATTCAATTTGCATTAGCTTGTTTTTAAAGGAAAGCGAAAGAAATAATCATGGATGGGAAAGTGTCGATATGTTCATAGCAAATTCTTTTATGTATACATGAATTTAGAATTGCATCGTAAACAGACTTAATGTGCATGAATGAAATTCATCTACAATTTATGTTTCATGATACTTCATATAACGTAATATCCAAATATACCAGGCTTTTTTTTATAGCGGGAATTATTTGACTGAGGTTGGACTGGCATTACTATTTTTTGCAGGGGGAGAAATAGTAATTTTGCCAGTACAACCGAGGATGAATAGTTCCCTCTATACTTTCAAAATAAAGGCCTGGTATATTTGTTTTATATTCTACATTTAATAATTTAGAACAACAGATCTTAATAATCTAGTTTTTGTTCCATTATTTCATCTTTTTTTAACCTGAACCAAAATATAGATAACATGCTGCACTGACTGACCTACTTTTACTGAAGCTATGCGCTCAGCAGAACCCGCATTTGTGCCTACGCCCAAGAGATGGCACGATCTGTGTCAATGATGGAATAGTGCACTATTCCATCATTGACGTCACAGAATAGCAATTTATCTTCAGTGGGAGGTTCATTTTCAACATCATTGCAAAATAGTGAGAATATGTTGGTCAAACGATGCTATTTAAACCAATCAGAATACATTATTTGATTTATGTAGAATATAATTGTTACAATTTCATGTTTCATAACATATCACTCAAATCTAGTTATTCTTTGATATCAAATGTTTGATTAGATATCATTTTCAAAATGCAGTGAGAAAAAAAAAGATTCAATCACAAACTTTATTAACATCTGTTTTCTATCTGTATTCAAGTCAATAGCACAATGCTAATATTTGTGAAGCTTTTCTTCAAACTATGGTACACATATTTGACTAGTCCAGTGGTAGAGTTAAATGACCATCTGGGGTGACATCAACAATGTGACTTCATAATTTACAAAAGAAAGAAGAATTAAGCACATAAACATCTTATTTTCTTCAAATGACCCAGGAATGTTACAGACATCTAAGAAAAAACAATGTTATAAACAGAATTAAGCATGTAATAAAGTTAATATCAACTCCATTAACATACAGTAAGTTCATCATTTAATAGTTATTATTAACCTATCAGACATCTGAGCAGGGCAACTTTGAAACATTGTTGCCTGCTTAACACTGGGATCGAATGGCCGGTCAATAAAATTCCAATTGTTTATCCACGGGCCCAATTTATTGCCCGCTCAAGAAAGTCAATGAGAAAATGCGTGGAAATGTGGCGGGCAATAAAAGGCAGCTCTAACATCTGGGTATTCTACGCGTTTTGTACGCGTCCTTGAACCGCGCAGTGCTATACGTCATAATGGTAATGAAGTTGAGACAACGCTGGATACTGCGTCCCTAGGCCAGGGACGCGTCATTTCAATTACGTCACAATGGTAAAGTTCAGAAGCCCAGTCTGCTCAACATGAGAAACTAGATTCTCATTCTAAAAATTTAAAATATCTAAATTTTAACGATTTGGCTCTAGATGTCTGATTTGGTTAATAATAGCAATATTGACTGGCCTGGGGGCGAAAGGACATATATCGCCCTCACTAAATTGATATCACCCTCGTCTACGACTCGGGCGATATAAATCTAGTTTGGGCGATATATGTCGTATCGCCCCGAGGCCAGTCAATATTGCTTTATTATTAACCGTATCAGACATCTGAGCAGGGCAACTTTGAAACATTGTTGCCTGCTTAATGGGATCAAATGGCCGGTCAATAACATTCCAATTGTTTATCCACGGGCCCAATTTATTGCCCGCTCAGGAGAGTCAATGAGAAAATGCGTGGAAATGTAGCGGGCAATAAAAGGAGTGCTAACATCCGGGTATTCTACGCGTCCTTTAACCGCGCAGTGCTAAACGTCATAATGGTAATCAAGTTGAGACAAAGCTGGATACTGCGTCCCTAGGCCAGGAACGCGTCATTTCAATTACGTCACAATGGTAAAGTTCAGAGGCCTAGTCTGCTCAACATGAGAAACAAGATTCTCATTCTACAAATTTGAAATATCTCAATTTTAACAATTTTTGCTGTAGATGTCTGATTTGGTTAATAATAGCAATATTGACTGGCCTGGGGACGAAAGGACATATATCGCCCTCACTAAATTGATATCACCCTCGTCTATGACTCGGGCGATATAAATCTAGTTTGGGCCAGTCAATATTGCTTTAATATAAACTTTGCTCCTCTGTATGCAAAGTAATTCTATTGACTTACATGTACTTCATTTTAGTTTTACAAAAAAATGAAGCCATATCATAATGCAATGCTCAAATAACTGCTGTTTAAACTCATGACATCTCCTATAAATATCAACAAATCGATGGCACTTTTTTGACACATCAAAACATTACTCAACATCCAAATTTTACAGTTAGTATTAAAAAGCATATCAAAATTGTTCAACTAAGATATCTACTGAAAAGAAAAAAAAAGATATGATTAAGACTTCAATAGAAATTATTCAACAAGACATAAGAAATGAAGATTCATGAAATAAACACAGCTATATTTAAAAAATCTGGATGTTAAATTTTGCTTTGTCCGAGTATATGTATATGAAATTTTCTTACATAGGTATGCATACAGATAATGCATCTTTGCACAAGATTTTGCGAAGGGGTCATAAAAGATTGCATTGGCTTATTTACACAAGCTGACACATAACTTCTATATCTATATACTCTTGAATAGTCTGATGTTTAAAAATATACATCATCACATTAGTCTATGCAAGTGCTGCAAAACGGTCATTAATTTTTTATTAATAAGAAAAACCTAACAAAAAAGAGAAAGGCTCTCTGTACATAATGACTTGGTTATTGCTCGGTACTAATTTCAGCTATACATGTGATATACGAGTTTCCAATATATATACATACATGTGTGTGTGTGTGCAAAACACTCTGGCATCAGCCAGTAAGTACCACAACAGAAACTCTTTTAAAAGGAAATGCAACGAAAAGTTAAGCCATATATGCACAAAAAACAACAGTTTTAGTACAAAACACAACAGACTCTGCAGAAGGTGGGAAACTAGCATCGAGGAGAGTTTTGTACAGAACAGTCAATGCATTTGGCTATCACAAAGTATGGCAAATGCTGAAATATGATGATACAAGTATTACAACACAAAGATAAATCAGGGGGGAGGTTGTTTTAGAAAGTTATTGGAAGGTTACACTTGATTTCATGAATTAGTTGATTGTGGAAAGAAAGTAATGATTGTTTAACAAAGATCATTATTGACTTCTTATGTAAATCATCACAACCAAACAGGGAAAGTCAGATTAGAACGTGAAAGTGTACAAAATATATTCAAAGTTTCCTTATAAAATATTGCACCTTTCAAGAATTTTTCCTGTTTCCCCTTCCAAGAAAAGTTTGACTAAAAAATTTCTCTTTTCATACCAAACATTTTCATTACCTCACAAATGGAGACCAAGAGTCTAACCTGTCCAATAAATGGGAAAACATACTGTGACTTGGAGGCAAATATTTCCATTAGAGCCTTTGAAAACATATTCTCAAATTCTCTTCGGAGCAAATAGGGTTAAATCAAAACTACAAAGAATCTATATTCACCATCCAAATTTTTACTTGTGAAACAACATTTAAAATGTACTTACAAAGAGATGCTAGCAAATGTAAATAGCACCAGAATTTGAAAGAGTATTAACTTAAAGGAAAATCTGCAAAGAAATACATTTGCAAGAATAAAGAAAGTCGAAACAATGCATACAATGAGATGTTAATAATCAAAAATAACAATTGGCACTATTACCTATCTAGTATGAAAAAGAAATCAATCTCTCTTATCATCAGTTCTTTTTATCAGGCAGCAACAAAACCATGAGCATATACAATCATAAAGATACCATGGGCATATAAAGGGACAAATCTGGTAAAAAAAAAAAAAACAGGAACAAGGATGAAGTCCAGGTGCTCTGAAAACTAGAATTATATTCAACAATTACAATACATTTTCTCTGATAAGTACTTATATACAATGACAAAAAAGAGGGAATGGAAAAAGTCAAATTTGATTTTGTGGTATCTTACAATTAAAGGGGAAAGGCACTGAATACAGTAATACTAAAACCGTCAAATTCCTGTGCTCGAATAAATTCATCTCCCTTACATGTAATTTGGGATACATGTATGCAATTCTTATTGCATAACAGCATCTTGAAAAAAAAAAAGATGCATTAAAAAGATCAAGTCTTCATGACTTATTCCGAGAAGTCTTTTACATTTGTACTACAGATTGAACTTTTAAGGTAATCTATAACTTTTATAAGACTTCTAAAAAAAACTTTCCTGAATATTAATACTAAAATTATATTACATCTAAAATATGGGTTGTCTCTCTCTCTCCTCTCTCATTCTCACACACACACACACCTATATACACACATACATCCCTAAAATATTGGGGGGGTGGGGCAACCTGAGAAGGATAAACAACTATTACACTCAGTGGCGGACCGTGACCCGGAGACAATGATTGGAGGGGCACTGTATTATTTGTGAACAGTGCTGTGCCCCTCCAATGCTTTGTCTCCTCCGGGTCACGGTCTGCCACTGATTACACTAGCAAGAACTACATGTATTCAACAGGAAAGGATGCCTAAGATGCTTTGCCTTGCTTACATCGTACAGGACAACAGTGTGTACAGGGATTCTCACCTAGGTTTTTTTTAGTGGTGGTTAGAAAATCACCTCACACATTACATGGGGTTTCAGAGGGGTAAAAAAGGGTAATTTTTACATCATTTTCTTTGACAGAGGAGAAATTAGTGCCAGTGGGTAGGTGTTATACAGCATTAAGTGCTGGTCAGAAATTTAGATTGGTGGACTGTTCCGACAAGGTCCAACCATCTAGGTAAGGATCTGTGTGTATGTTATGTTAAACCAGTCGCATGATTTGTTGAGAAGTTCATGGACTGTGTCTCTCTTTCTGAGATACCTACAAGTTTGATGGTTCCATGGACTATTTCCACAAATCATTCTTTGTGATAAGTTTCATAGGGATATTTAATAACAATTAGGGAAATCATGAGGAGACTAACACTTCTTCATATCTTTCCATTCCATTCCATTACTTGCAGAATTTCCTGACAACCTTATGGATGGTACACACTGCCCTTTGACTTGTACATGTATACTCTGAATCCTGTCATTTCTATAGACTTTGCACAGGGATCAACCGATTCCAGTAGGCATAAGGTTAACACAATGAAATCTTGGCTCACATTCCAGAAGTGACCTTGTAGAAGTTCATTGACCTCCTGAAACCTGGCTCATGATGTCCGACAAGATGACTTTACGAGAATGATCATGGTGATGACAAGCTGTTTGGTCAATGACGCACCACGTCTGATGGCCTGGTAACCTGTAACTATTGAGGCTTTCCATTCAGGCCATCCAACGAAGGCTTCCAATGCAAAACCTCCTGTGCCAAGTGATTTCGTTGTTGATGAACCATTCAAATACAAATAATAACAACTCAAAAGCAAATGCTAGCAAACTAGAGATTACAAAAGAAATATGAAAAGTCAAACCATGCACACACATATCCTCTATGTTCTTGTATTTTTGTCTTTTTAATTTTTTTTTCCTTTACATTATCTATAACCGCCTAAGGCTTGCAGAAATCACACGAGAGATGGGGATGAAGAAGTTGAGATAGAGCATAGAATCTTCTCCCTATGTCCTGTGTTCTCGAGATCTTGACGCCCTCTCTTGAAGAATCTGGAAAGGGGAAAACAAAACAAAATTGATCTCATTTTTTAATGTTTGCCGACACTGATTTTGTCAATACATAAAATGAGAGTGACTGTAAAAAAAATACTGGCGATATGAATATTTTTGCTCAGCCATGAGATTACCATTGGTTTATTATATGATCATGTAATTTACCTGCCATCATGCAACTAAAAGGTGCTAGTCCAGATTGGACCTTGGTGTTTGGAAGTTCTCTTTCCCAAGGCTAACATAGAGGGCACAAGACTCCCACTCTCTAATCAGCGCCAATCCACTCATCTTCATCTTCCCTCCTCACTGAGGATGTGGCTACTCTGGCTTACATTGTGTTATGTTGCTTAGCCCCACACATTAACATACATGTACCCTTACCTTTGCCCTATCTGAATTCTCCCCCGTTGATGCTCCCGTATTGTTGACTTCCTTTGACACCACACATAAGAATTCTGACTGGTCCTCATTGCCATAATTATATGATGAACCTATGTTTACCAGCTATAAAGGAATAGGAAGGGAATTAAAATGATAGTTAACATTCATGAAATTGGTTACTGTTGGCATGGATGAATTAATTAAGTGCTTTTGATCAGATTTATTCTTCAAATCTGCAAGATTATCATATATTTTTACATTGTTGTACAAACAATAATAGAATTCAATCAATGTATAAAATCTAGAAAGAAATCTATTTTATATGCTAGATATTAGAAATTTGCATGGGAGAAGTGATACGATTTTACATACAAACATCACATTGAACTAAAAAACTTAAAATGGGCAGAGAGCTGTGAGCATTTTCTTTTTCTACTCTTTCTCTGACATAGGGCTCTGCCTAAGAATCTGACTTGGACCAAACCATAACATTTTCATTACATTGTCACAAATTGGTTGAAAGATCATGCCAATTGGAATTAAGCCAGGAGTTAAGAGAGAAAGTTTAAACACTTTAAAACGGTATCCTGAAGGGAAGTTAACTCATTTCTCCTTTTCTTTGGCACACTAATAGTTTGCTGACATCGCCTTTGTTCTATGATGCATACTTCTGTCACCAAAGTGAATATATACAATGAAGAAATTCATCCATGCTAAGCATCACTGATTATACCACTGAAAATGAGCGGCTGGTATTCTAGGAAAAGATTACTGACAACTAATCAAACTAAATCAAATCATTTGCTTGTCATCGCTATTCAACCTTCATGAATGCTGCTTGAACAGGATGCAGGCAATCCAATGGAGCAGTGGACGTGCAATTTGCCCCCCCCCCCCCTCCCCTTAGATATACATGGAGGATGCAAAAGATCTTATCAATACAAATTTTTTGACAGAGACTTGTAACTAGAGTGTTGCAATTTAGATTTTTTTTGTACGTTATTAAATTGAATTGTTCAAATGAGACACTTAAATTTATATATTTCTGTTATTTTTATCATAAAATCTGGGCTAAAACAGATTATCCAAGGGGTAGGGGTTGTTTTCACAAATATGAGCTACAACAGCTATTGGGGGAGGGGGTCACAAATTTAGATCAAAATAACTTTCTTTTTCTAATCCAATGGGGAGCTGTTTTGATATATTGGGACTCTCTCAAATATCAACTTCGCCTATCTAATGCAGTATGGGTTGGTTACCTGCTCAAATCTCCAGCCATCAGACATTGTTGATACCATCTGAGTGAGTTCTTCCTCTTGACACTGTAATACCCGATACACATGTTTTCTTGAACCCTGCGGAAGACAGGAAGCCATAAATCATTTCAGTTTATTTACAGAGCGATCCACATTAATCTAGATAGCAATGATCAATGTCATTCGTTTCCTGCAATGCTCTAGCAAGACAAGTTAAAGAAAGAACATTTAAAGGCAAAGAAATAATGATGACATCTATTTTTTTTCTAATACTATTAAATAGAAAAGTGGTGGAATGCTTAATTTCTGCTGGCTACTTAAGACCAGTACACAGCTGCACATTAGACATCTATGGTTCTTATCTGATCCGGTTTTTGAGAAAAATTGTAATAGCCTTTGATATATGAACATTTCAACCTGTTAAATATTAATGGTAAAAGTTCCTATAGTGGACAAATATTACAATTTTCAGGCTTTTACAATTCTCCACAATATTACATCTTTAAGATGTCCAGTATACTGTAGTTATCTTGCTATCAAAAGCAATTTGAGGCAGATTCAGACTTTATTCTGACCAAAAGGCTCCCAGTACAGCAGAATTTTATTTTAGCATTTCTATGAAAATATTTGTTGGCTCACAGTTGGATAACGTACTTTGTAGTAGGCGCAGTACTTGTATGTTCATGAATCTTACACTGTATAGGTCTACGGATGTAGATACAACAAAACATTCACTTTACCATATAAGGCACTGTGTGAAACATACAGTGCATTAAAGGTCAAGTCCACCTCAGAAAAATGTTGATTGGAATCAATAGAGAAAAATTAGACAAGCACAATGCTGAAAATTTCATCAAAATCGGATGTAAAATAAGAAAGTTATGACATTTCAAAATTTGGCTTATTTTTAACAAAATAGTTATGTGAACGAGACAGTTACATCCAAATGAGAGAGTCGATGACGTCACTATTTCTTTTGTTTTTTATTGTTTGAATTATACAATATTTCAATTTTTACGAATTTTACGAATAGGACCTCCTTGCCTGAAGCACAAAATGTTAAAATAATGGAATTCCACGTGTTCAGGGAGGACTGAAACTTTATTTCACATGACAATGACGAGAAAATAAAAATATTTCATATTTCATATAATAAAATACAAAAGAAATAGTGAGTGAGTGATGTCATCAACTCTCTCATTTGAATGTAACTGGCTCGTTCATATAACTATTTTGTTGAAAATAAGCGAAACTTTAAAATGCCATAACTTTCTTATTTTACATCCGATTTTGATGAAATTTTCAGTGTTGTGCTTGTTGAATTTTTCTCTTTTTATTCAAATCAAGTGTGGACTTGTCCTTTAATAACACAAGTACAATATGTATGTAAATGTACATGTATATATAATGTGGGTTTATCAAATAACTGTGTTGAGAAGCGCCTAACAGATATCCCCATTGAAACCTGATGACAATACTGCTTTACATGGAAAATTATAACAAATTACATGTATTAGACAGGTTGTATTCATCATACAGGATGAGACCAAGTAAGGACAGCTTGGCATTCTACACATTTCACAACCAATATCTAAATACTACCACTGTATAATGAATGGGCTACAATCTGTTTTACCTGAGAATTCCTAGCTTCTCTTTCTTTCATTCTTTCCTTGACAAGCTTTATTAATGCAGTGATGTTATAGAATTCTGCTTCCTCTAGAATACCTAAATAAAATATTCAAGACAAAAATCCACAAAACAATCAAATAAAAACCAATGTACAGTGTACAATATAATGCTGTATCATACAATGCTTTAAAACTTCCTATTAGTCTTTTTTTTTTCTTTTTTTACTGGTGATTTCATTTTTGGGTTATGAACATAATTAATGATAACTTTCATTTTTAGCAAAATAAGGACTTTCTCAGGAAGTCATGGTACTGTAACAATGGTCGGCTTGACAAATTTGTGTTAATTGAAAATGATCAAAGTGGATTCTGAATATTGTTAACTACATGCGTGCAAAAGACTAGTATACGGTACATGAAATACTATAAAAGATTATTTACTATGCATATAGGCAGATTGTGGAGTTTTTTAATCAGCAGATTTTCAGAAATAATGCATGATATACAGTGTGAATCCAGATGTTCTTGAATGATTTTCTACAATGTGAAAACTAAAAATCAGATGCGTGTTTAAGAACCCTATGTCTTGCCCTTATGCGAGAGGGGATAGAGAGAAAAATGGAGAAAACAATCTTGAGAGATGAGAGACAGATCAAAGAGAGAGAAAAAAGAGAGAGGGAGAGAGGAGGGGAATAGAGTCTAGAGATTTGGTGAAGATCAAAAGATAGAGAGAACGAGAGATGGAATGAATAAAAATTCATACAGCCAAATTAACACATCTGATTAATCCTAAAGTATGCCTCATCACCTGATTATCATCATATTGGATGGGGCAAATGTAATAGTAGAGCTACATGTACATGTAAAACATGCCATTAGTACTGTGCATTTGCCTTTCAACTTGCTAGTTTTCGATCATCATCAATTGAGAAGATTAATTTCATCTAAACCCCATGAGGCATAATAATGGGGTTCATTTGTAAGTCTGCCTCGTACATGTATATTATTACCTACCAATGAGGCAAGTTAACTGTACAAATAGTTATTAGTGAAGTGTGTCATTTAAATGAAATAAAAAGTATAATGGGCATTGCTGTTGGTATTTGGTAGACCAGAAATGGGTTCATTTTAATATTATGATGGTCTGATAGGTAATTGGTATTCTAGGCTGATGGCCAAACAGCAGGTAGTGAGAATTTATGATACATACACTGTACATGTATGTACCGGTATTAATGATGTCAATATTCTTTAAAAATCTATAAAACATGATTTCTTGGTACTTGAAGGTGATGTCAAGGTCTGAATCAAACGGTTAAGGGTTTTAGTATCCCAGCCATGGGCCTGAACAAGAAATTCATCCAAATTGTGCTGTAGGAATCCAGGTTATTTGAATGGTTACATGGTAGAATTTAATTCCTGAATGCACCCACCACTGGAAACAATTGCTGGAGCTACGGTTAATGTAAACCAGTGGCTATATAGTGCCCCTTCCAGTGGCTGGTTTATTTTCATTTGGTCCAATGCAAATTTATCCAATTGCCAACTTGTCTACTATCATTTGGTCTACCATCTGTTTTTCCAATATCCACATGGTTTAAATTCCATTTCGTCCACTCACCATTTCATCTAATAACCAGTTGGTCCAATAGCCATTTAATCCATATACCATTTAGTCTAATTAGACTACTATTAAGTGTTAATTAGGCAATAAGAATGAAAATAAAACGAGTATTAGACCAACTGGTAAGCGGTAATTTGCACTGCCACACCTTTGCACCAGCATGATGTCTTTATTGTTCAAACCACTAGCAATTGCTTTCTAAAGGCAAGAAAAGGGTTCAAGCACTAGCAAATGGTTATGCATATGAAATAAAGCAATTGCTGAAGCATGATCTTTTGTTTGGCTAGCTATTGCTTGTGGTTGAAGCAATTGTTTGCCAGCAATTGCTACTTTTTATGCATCTGACCCCATGTAATGAGTGGACGAGTTGGCAGTGGACGAACTGGCAATTTACCAAATGGCCAACTAGATAAATAATAATTCTGTTAAAACACACCAAAACTTAAATGTTCATTTACCTTCTTCTGCTAAGTCTTTATTGATAACTAATTTTCCATGTCTAAGATAATTTAATACAGGTCCGAAGTACATGGGATCTCGGTCTATCAAATAGGCACCAGTTTCATCCTACATAAAGAGGGGAAAAAAGAAAAAGCAAAGTCAGTCATTTTTTGTTGTGCATGTACATGTACACAGGCATCAAAATGAAACTTAAATGATACATGTATTTCAAAATGCATTTCCCTGTTTTACATACTAAATCAAAATAGCAGCAATAGCATGCTTGTTTGACTTGAAATTGGGTTGGGCTTGGACTTTAAAGAATATATTGAAGTCCTGCATAAACATATCCCTATACAATTCTGCAACAATAACACAAGAAAGGAATAAGTCATAAATTTGAATTATTTGTTATAATTTGCGAGATGATTCTTTCAGTAGGCCTCAATAAAACATGTATGCATGATGCTATCATCTCATACTCATAGACATAGTGTACAGTACATGTATAACTTTTACAAGACAATACAGTACGAAAGGTCAAATGTAATATTTATGGGCCATCCTAACCATGCATTCATCATCATTTGTTACCAATTCAGGGCAAAACTCTTTCATAATGGGTGTATTCACATTATCAAATTAATTTCTAAACAATGAAGCACACATTGCATGGAATAAGGTTTACTGCAGGATAGCATTCAAAAGATATCACATCAATGTCAAATCTCCCTCATTTCAAGATATGCCACAATTTGATCTGCATGTTAAGTACATGTGCATGTATGTATAGGCTGTTAGGCTCATTGTTCATTCTTTAGTACTCCATGTACAGTTCATGTACTGTACATGTAGACTATTACCCTTTTATCTTACTGCAATATTATGGATATTACTGATGCACATTGGAAACCATTTCACCAATGTTGCCGTTTACTGCATTACAGGTACGCTTCAGAATACCTCAATTAATGAGGCATATCCATGCAGTGTAACAGGCCTTGGTCCGCCCCCGGGGGTGGGGCACTCAGTATATAATGCATAGTGGGTATGTGCCGCGGAGGGGACCCCCATTTTCACACTCAAATTTCCGTTCCAAGGCATAGCATTTTTGCCTTGTTGAGAAAAAGAACAAAGAAAGCCGCTCCAAGGCATAGCATTTTCTTATCGAGAAAAAAGAGAGAACTCCGCTCCAAAGCTTCGCATATTTTTCGTTACGCCGCTCCGATCGCATTAAATGAGCCGCAATTTTGGTGAAAAGCGGCCACAGAGCTCCCCGGCGGAGGCCGCGCTAGCTGCATCATGCACGCATGACCGTTCCATAGGGATGCATATGCACTCACACGCTGGCGATCCGTTCCAAGGACCCCCGTTTTCACAAACATTTGTCATTCCGAAGCCCGTTCCGAGGACCCTCCTTTTTACAATAAGCTCGCTTCAAGGCCCCCGTGTTTTGTCTCGCCCGCGGCACACCCCCACCACTTTTTTTGGTCGAGTGCCCCCCCCCCCCCCCCCCCCCGGTGTCCGCCCTGGATCAAACTGGTCAGGGCAGATAATGACAAATTTGCAATTACAGTTTAAAGCTTCTGATATCCTTCAATCTAATATACATTTGTAATAGAAATTGTGCACTTCTAACAAGTCTTAATAAAACTGGACCCAGATGAAAAAAGTAAAAATTTCATTCAAAGCAGATACGAACCAATAGCGCCATCTGGAGTCCTCAACTACTCATACCTGGCCAGTTTTCTGACCCATAATGTAGTCTTGTAATATAGGCCCACTTGAACACTAACATGCTAATTAACTACATGTACATGTACTCAATACATTTACACAGCAATAATTCAGGGACTCAGTTTTATAATTATGAGGGGAGCAATGAATAGCTCTCCTAGATCTTTTAAGGAGAGCGGTAGAGCCGTATAGGAGCACTGCAAAAAGCTCTTCTTCAACATACAAGGGGAGCTTTTTGTCCAATTAACAAAACAGATGGAGGAAATGTATGTACTATAAATACCCTTTTTAGACAGGCTAAAATTTCCTTAACCCCGTACTATTGGTGGGGCTAAATGGCAATTTAGCCCCACCTATAGTACGGGGTTAAGCTTAGTCCACTTTCGTTTTACACAGCGTTTTTGCAAAGTGGGCTAACCCCACCTATAGTACGGGATTATTTGGCCCTGCAAAAAAGCAGGGTTATCCCACCAATTGCGGTGCTAAGAGCAATAGTACAGGGTTAAGATCGCATGTGTAAAACGAAAGTGGGCTAAGCGCTCCCATTCATGCCCCGCAACAGAGCCGGCCCTGTTGTCCAATCAGAGGTAAGTATAATGAATATTCATGAACAGCGATCACGGCGATGAAAAAAAAGCGCGCGCCAGAAGTCAGCGATTTTGGATATGACCCGAATGACCCCTCAGTGCACTCGTGAATATCCATGAGCTACCAATAGTCCGGGGTTAGCGAGTTTCGTGTGTAAAAAGCAAGCATTCCTTATCCGGGGTTAGCAAAAACAATTTGGCATGTGTGAAAAGGAAAATAAATAGTACGGGGTTAAGGATAGTACGGGGTTAGCGATAGTCCGGGGTTAAGAAAATCCTGTGTAAAAAGCCTAATAGTTACAATCAACAACCAAGAGGCAAAGTAAGTATTTGTAATCGTTTTACAATGTTTTGTAATTAGATTGTGTGTTATCAAAACCTGTTTGAGTTAGGTTTTGACTTTGGCTTAAAGTTAAGTCACTGACAATTTTTTTTCAGGGGCTCCATTTTAAATTTTTTGGCAAATTTTGGGGGCTACTTTTTGCATTTCGGGGGCTCTTTTTAAATGCTACTTTTTTGTATTTTGAGGAATACCTGTTCACTTATTAATGAATTATTACTTTTTGTTCAATATTGTATGATTTTTAAAGTTATTTTTCATGCTTAGAATCTTGGATGTGGGTGTGTGTGGGTGGATGTGGGTGTGTGTGGGTGAGTGCGTGTGTGTGTGTGACTGTGAGTTGGACTTGGATATAAATGAATTCAATATCTAATTTCTACTCCATCTATTCCAGTACAATACCCTGTACTCAGCCATGTACATGTAATAAAGGCCCACATCCCCTAACTTTTCCTGAAGTTCTTTGAAAACGCAGATTTCCATGAAAATTTCATTTCTCTAAATTGGGGAGTCTAAATTTGGTGAGAATGTATTCATTAAGAACTTAAATATACATAACAATGAAGAAATCATCAAACTTTATTGGCAGTTTTGAATAATATTCATGAAATGTAAACTCTGTCTGAAACAGAAAATCACCATCATTGAGGCCTTTACTGAGTGAATTGTCCCCCAGAGGCGAGAGCTCTGGCAGAGACAGAGCTCTAACTGGCTAGCTAGTAAAAGCGCCAATGTGTGAGCCTGCCGTCAGCCTTTTAAAATAGATCAAGCTTTGTTTGATGATTTATTGTCTGATATAATACCTCATCTCCTAGAAAAAGAAAATAAATGATTTTTTAGTTATAATCAATAAATAAGGTAACTTATTTTGGAAGTTAATAAGCCGTTTTGAAAAGCAAAGCCGAATGACAACTCACCAATGCTAGGTTACAAGATTCAGGGATTTTTTTCCTGTGTAATTCGAATTATTTAATCACAGAATTGTGATATCTGTAGGGGAAACATGTGCATTCGAAATTGCACATGGTGGTAGTCATAATGGACCCCTATACATGCAACTGTTTCCCGACCGTTGCATTGATTTTTTTCCGTACTTGGTACCATGTGTATGGAAATACGTGGTTCAGAAAAAATAACGACGTCGGAATTTGAAACTGCGCTACTCGCTATTTTTAAGGATTATTCATGACTTTGAGTGTTGGATTTTGGATGATTTTTAAATCAAGCGAAGCTCGAGCATATTGAGTTGTTATCACTCGGCAATAAGCATGATTTTTGGTGATTTCGAGGGCGACTTGAGGCATTTCCGCGCAGGTCAACGATCGCGAGGCGCGCTATTAATCGCGCTACCTAAAATGGATTAAGGCGTGCATGTAGCGCGTGATCGCTCTCGCGCACCTTAAAATCGAATCCCTGAATAATTATGTTACCATTTTTGCCAAGAAGCCAAACTATTACTTTTCCTTTCAAAACATTTTAGTTTCTCTATACAAATACAAATTATAGGTCAATTTATTCTCTGTAGTGTTTATAAAAAGTTTGCAAATGATTATTATTCATACATTGTACATGTACATGCTATGGTACATGTACTTTTTGGTTTTGACGCCTCTAAATATCCATAAGATACAAGGCATTTTAGCAGAAAAATAAGTCATATTTTGCTTGCTACTTTCAATCCGAGACCAAATATATGGAGGTAAACATTTGCTATGTTGCCCTCCCCAGGCTTTGCCCATAGGAATGGACTGAGGGTACAAAAATATTGGCCATATTTCTGCTAATGCACTTGTGCAGTAGGAGCCAAATTAGATCGCTAATTTCAGTAATTGAAAAATCTGGCAAGAACCAGTTTATGAACCAATGCATTTTTGATTTCTAAGCGTTGAGTGTATGTGCGCGCCATGCATGATGCGCGACTGCAAGATAACAATTGCGTCACAATTGCTTTAATATTAATGATTACTACGCTAAGGTCATGAATAACCTGAAATCAGAAGTAGTGATAAGCAAAGAGGCATATAAATTCTTCCAAATATGAGCTTGAATTACACATTGTACATCCTTAGGTAATAATAATAATAATATTGACTGGCTCTTCTTTCGGGAAACATCAAATACACGTATGTCGCCCTTAAGAGAACCATATTGCCCTCATCTAAAGACTCGGACCAATATGATTCTGTTGCGGGTAACATATTTGCTGTTCCCCTCAAGGCCAGTCAATATTATGTAATTATTATTATTTTTATTATAATAGATATCTGAAAACATGTATTTTAACCCGACATGTATCTAGGCCGGGGGGGGCCCTCCCCCTCAACGAATCGCGCGATATTTTCGCCATGCGAATTTTTTTACCGCGCCGCTCGCTGACTTTTTAGACTTTTTCAAGTCTTGCACTACTTTTGAGACCAATTTTACATCACCCGGGTACGCGGTTCCGAAATTACGCAACATTATGTAAGTGCATGTCTGACAAAAATGGCTCAAAAACGTGATTTTGTGTACAAAGTCAATGCAAATTGAGTTTCCAACCAAAATTCATAAATGTATGATTATTTTTAGTTTTGCTGGTCTAAATGAATTTATTTTATGCTTTTTATGATCTCAGAAGAGTCCCCAACAAATTTTATTGAAAAAAACAATGAAAAACAAAAGGTCAAAAAAACAAAAAAAATGCAAAAAACAATAAAATACACAAGAAAATGATTTGATCTCGCAATTTTTTTCATGTCCACTTGCTGAGAACACCACAAGGAGTTTCTATACCAAATATGACAACATTTGGAGCTTTATTTAAGGAGTAAGAGGAAAAAGGTTGATTTTTCATACTAATTATGCATAAATTAGCATAATAACTTAATAGCGATTCATATGAAATAAATTACTATACAATGGTGTAGATTATGTCCCAGGCAACCCGCATGCCAATTTTCGGCACGATCGCACGGTCGATGGCCGAGATCTAAAGGGGGGCCTGGGAGGCCCCCCCCCCTCCCGGCCATATGAACTCCCAAAATACCCTGGCCTAGAGAGGGTTAAGACTATGCATTAATAATACAGTTCATGAGAAACCACACACAGTTCACTCCCCTTTAAAATATTCAAACATGTTGAATGTGGTCGCATGAGGTGGTCCATTTCGCAAACAGGTCCGTGTGGAAAATTGTTAATTCGACACCCTTTTTTGCATACCCAACTTACGAAATGTGACTGTATATATATTAGCAAAAATGTGAATAAACAAAGAAAAAAAGCATGAGAACACAATTCTAAAAGTGATGAACAATATTTCCAGCTTTGATTCCCCCCCCCTTCTGCAAGTTCCTCTTCAATCAAAGCTCTGGACTGTAAAGAAACCACAGAGATAAACTTCCACTAGTGTGAAAATGCAATAAAAGACCAAAATAACTAAAGATCAATAATAAAAAGCCCTAACAAGCACCACTGATTACATAACATCAGTAACTTATTGATTTTCAGCAGCCGAGTGTGACTACATACCCTTCCACCAGATAAAGTACCCCATTAGGCATAGCAATATCCAATCTTGTGTAGTTCAGTGATATATTGTCAATGATTATTGGGAAATGAAGATGTACATGTATGCCTACATGTATGAATGAACAGATTTGTGCCTTCCAAATCATAATATTTAAGTTGGTTTGAAGAATGAATTATATTCATTTTAAAAAAATATTTCCTCTTCCAGCAGGTGGAAATAATGTAATGTTCAGTTCCACAGCCCTTGTAGGCTCATACCCCCATTACACCAATGTTCGACATCAAAGAAAAGTAGCCATGGTGCATTAGGACTGCTACAGCATACTGTGAGCGTAGCAAGAACGGCAATTGACATTGCATACAGTCTCCATGATCTCCAGAGACCCATTTTCCGCTATGGGATTGGTCACGGATAAAGTAATTAGGGAAGGATTTTCGTTGTGCATGTATCTACATGTATTCCGAGTTTAGAAATGTGTCCATTTTACCTCTAAAGTCACCCAAATGCGAGGCGATGTCGGACAGGTTGCTCAAAAAATCACAAAATTTCCTTAACCTGGAAATGATCCCTGATTAGATCAAATGAATGCAATTATTCCCAATCATACTTCGAACTGACGGCTCAATTCAAAAGATGCATGTTTGAATCCTATTTTTTATTTGTTTTTTTTATTTTGTTTTGTTTTTGTCTCGCTCAGTTTTCCTGAAATGAAATTGTCAACGAATTTATCACCAATAATTGCCTTTTTTATTATTGATTATTATTTATTCATAGCATTACTAGTACTGTACTTCCTACTTTTCCTTCACTCTAGTCTATAATCTCTCTCAAGTCAGACTTTCCCATCCTGTTGCATCTGTCTATGGTTAGCAAGATTCAAGATCATTTGCAGCCTGAATTACCATTAAATTCTAATTTTGATAATATGAATTGCACATGAGTGATGATAACAATTTCATTTGCTATACTAATATTAGTACACATCAACTTTACAACAATTTCAATTCACAAACTACATGTAGTAACATTAATTACAGGTACGTCTATTGTTTTGGGCACTAATGCAGTTTCGCACCTGCCGACTTCAAGCAAATTTCCCCAGCACAAATCATTTGTGAATGTCATAAAGCAAGTTTCTCAATCCCATTTCAAAGTCAATATACCACTGCATTTAAAAAAATTGCGATCAGGAACGGCTGAATTTTGGCTTCAATCTCAATGTCATTGTCATAGTTCAAATTCTAAGTCAAACATCGCTTTGCTGTAATTTCGATGTGGACTGAAATTTTATAATTAACAACCAAAATCATGCGAACATGCGGCGAACAAACAGGTGAGCATTCGCTGTCAAATCTTTTGGTTGCTAACTTCATCTGTCCAAATCGGAGCAAAGCGAAGACTGACTGAGAATTCAAACAATAATAAAGAGATGTTTAGTTCCGCACCAAGCTCATTAACAATTCAAAACCACTCTAGTCATGAATATCACTTGGATAAAAGAAGCCACTTTTTCAGGGGCTTGCCGACTGACTGCAAAGTTTATTGGTAGACATGTACATGTATACGGCATCTAACCTTTGAGTGAAAATCATCATTTGAGAAGCCTTGGTGATGATGATGAAAAAAATTCAAATTGACTGTGTTGTAAACACTGCTCTCCTCCAACTTCTAATGGCCATTATCAGCATATTTTCGTACAGTTCTGATGGATTCTGATAATTCTTTCATTAAGCTAATCCTCTTTACATGTACTCATTGGTTTAGCAAGAGTGCTATTTCAGTATGGTAAGGTCTCCAAAGTATGTAGAATGACCCTTATCTGCGCATATGCGTATCTGCGCAATTCTTATTTTTAAAAAGACACACAACAGCCACAAATTTCAAACCTGCAATACATAGAGAAATATTCATTAAAATCTGACTCAAACTGGTAAAAAAATTGAATTTCAGGTATTTCATGTGACAGCCTCAAAATGCATCCTTTCTCATCAAAATCTCAGAATTGTGTGTACAGTAACTTTGTGCGCAGACATGGGGCACCCCTTTCCGCTTTCATATGTAATTTCTTCTCAATTTCTTTTTAATTCATTTAATTAAACAGGAACGGCTGAATTTTTGCTTCAATCTCAATGTCGTTGTTCAAATTCTATTTCAAACATCGCTTTGCTGTAATTTCGATGTGGACTGAAATTCTCTTAATTCATTTCCAAACGGCATAAATGTGGTAGATAAAAGAAATTGATTTTTTAAAACCAATATTTCACAGGTCATAATTCCCAATGCTCATGATGCTTGGCTGGATTTCATTTTTGTTTTTTACTTTTTTTTGCACAAAGTCAAAGACCTTTCAAACAATCTAAGAAATTATTCTTGCCAACATTTAATATTTATTACAACCGCTGTGTTGGCTCAGTTGGTAGAGCTATAAAGCTTCCGTCTCACAACCGGGAGGTCAAGAGTTCAAACCCAAGCCGTGTCAGACCAAAAGATAGAGCCTCGTCGATCTGGAGCTGCATAGAAGCTGCCGGGCCCACGATCAAATGGGCAAAGCAAATTTTCAGAGTATTTCATTTCACGTCTATTTCACATTAAAAATATGGATTTTCATCATTTTCATTAATTACAAATAATAACAGATCTATCGTTTTTGGCGCTTATGCAGTTTTGCACTTGCCGACTTCAAGCAAATTTCCCCATCAGAAATAATTTGTGAATGTCATAGGCAAGTTTCTCAATCCAATTTCAAGGTCAATATTCCACTGCTTTTCCAAAAATTGCAATCAGATCAGGAACGGCTGAATTTTTGCTTCAATCTCAATGCCGTAGTTCAAATTCTATTTCAAACATCGCTTTGCTGTAATTTCGATGTGGACTGAAATTATACAGTATGTCCCAGAAAAAAATGAAACCGAGATTCAGCGATGATTTATCACAACTTAATCACAAATACAATAGACAAATGATCTACGATTGTAAAGCTTAGAATTTCCTCTTTCATCTAAAAAATTATTTAGATTATTCCCCATTCACGCATGAGTGAGCAAAAACAATTTGAAGAGGACATACCAACTAGAACATCAATGATGTGGAGCTCATCCGGCATCTCACAACACAATTTAACACAATTTTCATTTCAGCCCAGTTGACACTGTAGTGAATTATATTGGTGACATAAATTGAGGATATAGAATTGAAATTGATGAAGAAATGACATATGGATGGAACAAAATAAAATAACCAAAATCAATCAACAAATAAGTAAGCAATTTTTGTGAGTTTTGAAAATATATGAATAAATAGCAGATTCAAATTGGTCAACAATTAAAAAAAAAATGCATTTTATGTGAAATTTTAAAAATATGAATAAATTAATTTTGAATAAATTAGCATAAAAATTGTTCTAGTCAAAAATTCGAAATTCTGTGTACAAGATTAGTGAACCTCATGAAGCTCTACCAGATGGAAGAAAAAAAATCAAAATCGGTCAACAAATAAAAAAGAAGCATTTTACGAGAATTTTTAAAAATATGCATAAATTAATTTTGCATAAATTAGCATAAAAATTGTTCTGAAGAAAATTTCAAAATTCTGTGAAGAAGATTGGTGAACCTCATAAAGCTCTACCAGATGGAAGCAAAAAATTCAAAAATCGGTCAACAAAGAAGAAGCATTTTATTTAAATTTTAAAAAATATGCATGAATTAATTTCGCATAAATTAGCATAAAAATTGTTCTGGTCAAAATTCTGTGTAGAAGTTTGGTGAACCTCATAAAGCTCTACCAGATGGAAGTAAAAAAATCAAAAATCGGTTGACAAATAAAAAAGTAGCATTTTTTGTGAATTTTGAAAAATGCGCATAAATTAGCATATTTAATGAATTTCAAAATTCTGTGTAGAAGTTTTGAATGCCCCACCTAGTGCAAACAGAATTGAAATCAGACTTGAAATGGAGAAGTAGTAGCACTTTGAAATTATGGACTGACGACAGACGATGGATGCCACGCCACGGCATAAGCTTATCTTGCCCTTCGGGCCGGATGAGCTAAAAAGTAATTTGGTGGGCTATATCTGGGTTTCAAAAAGAAAAACACATTTTTAAAAAGTTCAATATCTGCTTTTTAATTTGATACCTCAATTACAGAAAATGGTCAAGAAATAACAAAGTTCTGGCTATTTGAAATAAGGCTTGAATTTCAATAATTTCACAAAACTTAAGAGGTTCTTCAGGCTAGCGTTCAAACTCACTTGACACTCCCATTTTGTTGAAGATCAGCCATGCATTAAGTCTTTTGTTGACCATGCGATAGCTTCTGTGGGAAACCGGTGAAATATGTTTATTTACTAAAATTATGGAAATACAAGCAAAGAGGATATTCTACGCTTTACATTGTTAGGTCATTTGTCTATTGTATGTATGATTAAGTTATGATAAATCTTCACTTAATCTCGGTTTCGTTTTTTCTGGGACGCACTGTATAATTAGCAACCAAAATCATGCGAACATGCGGCAAACAAACAGGTGAGCATTCGCAGGCAAATCTCTTGGTTGCTAACCTTATCAGTCCATAACCAGCGAAGCGAAGACTGACTGAGAATTCTAACTACATGTATAAGTCGAGACCAAAGCCAAATACAGCCGTTCCTATGCGAATGCGATATTTGGAAAAGCAGTGGGCACATTGTTTATTATTGACCTGGAATTGGAAATGTGACCAAGAATTGCACCTAAGGTGGGGGCACTCAGTATATAATGCATGGTGGGTATTTGCCACAAACAGGACCCCCATTTTTACACTCATATTTTCGTTCCGAGGCATAGCATTTTTGTCTTGAGAAAAAGAACAAATAAAGCTGCTCCAAAGCACAGCATTTCCTTCTATTCGAGAAAAAAGAAAGAAATCCGCTCCAAAGCTTCACATATTTTTCGCTGTTCTGGCCGCATTGATCTGAGACAATGAGGTGCAATTTTGGTGAAAAGCGGCCAGAGTGCTGCCGAGCTAGCTGCATACACATATGCCCGTTCGATATAGGGAAGCATGCGTACTCACATGCAGGCGACCCGTTCCAAGGACCCCCGTTTTCACAAACATTTGTACTTAGTTGTAGTTCCGAAGCACGTTCCGAAGGCCCTCCTTTTTACAAAAAGCCCGCTCAAAGGCCCCCGATTACCCCCCCCCCCCCCCCGATTTCCCCCCGGAATTGCAATGACAATGTCTAACAATTTATGAATTTCTGGTGAGTGGTGCCTGGTGGGGAAATTTGCTTGAATTTTATCAGCTGGTACGAAACTGCATTTGCGCCTTGTTTTCTTGGAGTGGGACAGTCATGTGCCTCCAAATTACCAACTTTGACTTTTTGGTGTGGCTCAACTTCAATTCAAGACTGAGTGACAGGTGCAGGGCCAAGCCAGACAAGGAAAGGATGGTCAGTCGGGCAGCGTCGGACCACAGACACGCCGCGCCATCCAATCCATAAGCCGTCATCACTCAATGATCAATCACAAATCCCCCTCCCCTTAGACAACTGTGACATTCATAAGTGACATAATAACTTCTTCAGTGTGCATCCTTCATGATTTAACATCAAAACACATGCAGTCAATAAGGCTCACACTTATTTGTTCCTTTTAAGCTTTTTTTTTCATTTTGGTGCAATGATTGAAGGCCAAAACAGATTTTTTTTGTCCAGTCCTTTTTATGTATTTTCATAAATCAAAATAACAAAAATCAAAGATTTTGCATGGAAAAAAGAATCACACACACAGCACTGGTAATTGACTCCTTACTATTTAATGGAAAGACTCGGAGTCTGAGACTTTGCAAACTCATTCATTGATGGCCCAGCCAACCAAGGCAGAATATAAATTTGACTCAACCGTCAACGATCACTCCGATCCGCGTACCGTAGGCCCTATATCGGAGCCCATGGGCCATTCTAACTGATCACTCTCGTCACTCAGGCTCAGCTCAGCTCACTCACCTTATCGCTGCTCAAGTCAGGATCATCTTGACATAACCTGCATAGAAATGACTTGGGATCTCTGCATAGCGTCGTCCTCGTTGTCAGGAAATATGTTCCACCAACATTTAGACGGACCCACTTCGCCTTAAAAGAACAATGTTCATGATCAAAGCTGTGCTCAAATCCGTTAACCATTCCATTTTCTTCGGTCTCCATTGTGTGTGCACCATTGGACTCTTTCCCATTAGTCGCCATTTTACGTGTATTATCGGAACTTTAAAGAACACGCCCTCAACCGGCGTGAAGTTGGTTGGATATTCGATATTCGATATTCAAACTGTGAAGTTGGTTGGATATTCAGGTTCGATATTCAAACGCGCGTGAAGTTGGACAGATATTCAATATTCGATATTCAAAAATTAGGGGTTTTGAAAGCTAGCTAGGGGCTAAGGGTTTAAAAGGTGGAGCACGTCTCGGGCAACCATAAAATAGCTGGCTTGCCCTAATACGAGGGTTTTTTAGGGGACAAAAGTCATTGAATAAAAGGGTTGGAAATTTCTAGTTTAATTTTTTTTTCAAGGGGCCCCCAGGGATATCCCGACGGCCTAGCCAGGGCCCACCTATCCTAACTTGTAGAACTTGATTCGGGCAACAAGATAAACACCTGCTTGACCCGGCGCATGCACATTAAGGGGGCTCAAATTAACAAAATTAAAGGGAATAAAGGGCTATTTAGACCATTTTTTAATTAAAAAAAGTATTTTTTTCAAGGGGCCCCCAGGGATATCCCGACGGCCTAGCCAGGGTAACCACCTATCCTAACTTGTAGAACTTGATTCGGGCAATAAACACCTGCTTGAGCCGGCGCATGCACATTAAGGGGGCTCAAATTAACAAAATTAAAGGGAATAAAGGGCTATTTAGACCATTTTTTAATTAAAAAAAGTATTTTTTTTCAAGGGGCCCCCAGGGATATCCCGACGGCCTAGCCAAGGTAACCACCTATCCTAACTTGTAGAACTTGATTCGGGCAACAAGATAAACACCTGCTTGACCCGGCGCATGCACATTAAGGGGGCTCAAATTAACAAAATTAAAGGGAATAAAGGGCTATTTAGACCATTTTTTAATTAAAAAAAAGTATTTTTTTTCAAGGGGCCCCCAGGGATATCCCGACGGCCTAGCCAGGGTAACCACCTATCCACACTTGTAGAACTTGATTCGGGCAACAAGATAAACACCTGCTTGACCCGGCGCATGCACATTAAGGGGGCTCAAATTAACAAAATTAAAGGGAATAAAGGGCTATTTAGACCATTTTTTAATTAAAAAAAGTATTTTTTTCAAGGGGCCCCCAGGGATATCCCGACGGCCTAGCCAGGGTAACCACCTATCCTTACTTGTAGAACTTGATTCGGGCAACAGGATAAACACCTGCTCGACCCGGCGCATGCACTCTAAGGGGGCTCAAATTAACAAAATTAAAGGGAATAAAGGGCTATTTAGACCATTTTTTAATTAAAAAAAGTGTTTTTTTTCAAGGGGCCCCCAGGGATATCCCGACGGCCTAGCCAGGGTAACCACCTATCCTAACTTGTAGAACTTGATTCGGGCAACAAGATAAACACCTGCTTGACCCGGCGCATGCACATTAAGGGGGCTCAAATTAACAATATTAAAGGGAATAAAGGACTATTTAGACCATTTTTTAATTAAAAAAAGTATTTTTTTTCAAGGGGTCCCCAGGGATATCCCGACGGCCTAGCCAGGGTAACCACCTATCCACACTTGTAGAACTTGATTCGGGCAACAAGATAAACACCTGCTTGACCCGGCGCATGCACATTAAGGGGGCTCAAATTAACAAAATTAAAGGGAATAAAGGGCTATTTAGACCATTTTTTAATTAAAAAAAGTATTTTTTTTCAAGGGGTCCCCAGGGATATCCCTACGGCCTAGCCAGGGTAACCACCTATCCAAACTTGTAGAACTTGATTCGGGCAACAAGATAAACACCTGCTTGACCCGGCGCATGCACATTAAGGGGGCTCAAATTAACAAAATTAAAGGGAATAAAAGGCTATTTAGACCATTTTTTAATCAAAAAAAAGTATTTTTTTTCAAGGGGTCCCCAGGGATATCCCGACGGCCTAGCCAGGGTAACCACCTATCCACACTTGTAGAACTTGATTCGGGCAACAAGATAAACACCTGCTTGACCCGGCGCATGCACATTAAGGGGGCTCAAATTAACAAAATTAAAGGGAATAAAGGGCTATTTAGACCATTTTTTAATTAAAAAAAGTATTTTTTTCAAGGGGTCCCCAGGGATATCCCGACGGCCTAGCCAGGGTAACCACCTATCCACACTTGTAGAACTTGATTCGGGCAACAAGATAAACACCTGCTTGACCCGGCGCATGCACATTAAGGGGGCTCAAATTAACAAAATTAAAGGGAATAAAGGGCTATTTAGACCATTTTTTAATTAAAAAAAGTATTTTTTTTCAAGGGGTCCCCAGGGATATCCCGACGGCCTAGCCAGGGTAACCACCTATCCTAACTTGTAGAACTTGATTCGGGCAACAAGATAAACACCTGCTTGACCCGGCGCATGCACATTAAGGGGGCTCAAATTAACAAAATTAAAGGGAATAAAGGGCTATTTAGACCATTTTTTAATTAAAAAAAGTATTTTTTTTCAAGGGGTCCCCAGGGATATCCCGACGGCCTAGCCAAGGTAACCACCTATCCTAACTTGTAGAACTTGATTCGGGCAACAAGATAAACACCTGCTTGACCCGGCGCATGCACATTAAGGGGGCTCAAATTAATAAAATTAAAGGGAATAAAGGGCTATTTTGACCATTTTTTTATTAAAAAAAGTATTTTTTTCAAGGGGCCCCCAGGGATATCCCGACGGCCTAGCCAGGGTAACCACCTATCCTAACTTGTAGAACTTGATTCGGGCAACAAGATAAACACCTGCTTGACCCGGCGCATGCACATTAAGGGGGCTCAAATTAACAAAATTAAAGGGAATAAAGGGCTATTTAGACCATTTTTTAATTAAAAAAAGTATTTTTTTTCAAGGGGCCCCCAGGGATATCCCGACGGCCTAGCCAAGGTAACCACCTATCCTAACTTGGAGAACTCGATTCGGGCAACAAGATAAACACCTGCTTGACCCGGCGCATGCACATTAAGGGGGCTCAAATTAACAAAATTAAAGGGAATAAAGGACTATTTTGACCATTTTTTTATTAAAAAAAGTATTTTTTTCAAGGGGCCCCCAGGGATATCCCGACGGCCTAGCCAGGGTAACCACCTATCCTAACTTGTAGAACTTGATTCGGGCAACAAGATAAACACCTGCTTGACCCGGCGCATGCACATTAAGGGGGCTCAAATTAACAAAATTAAAGGGAATAAAGGGCTATTTAGACCATTTTTTAATTAAAAAAAGTATTTTTTTCAAGGGGCCCCCAGGGATATCCCGACGGCCTAGCCAGGGTAACCACCTATCCTAACTTGTAGAACTTGATTCGGGCAACAAGATAAACACCTGCTTGACCCGGCGCATGCACATAAAGGGGGCTCAAATTAACAAAATTAAAGGGAATAAAGGGCTATTTAGACCATTTTTTAATTAAAAAAAGTATTTTTTTTCAAGGGGCCCCCAGGGATATCCCGACGGCCTAGCCAAGGTAACCACCTATCCTAACTTGTAGAACTTGATTCGGGCAACAAGATAAACACCTGCTTGACCCGGCGCATGCACATTAAGGGGGCTCAAATTAACAATATTAAAGGGAATAAAGGCCTATTTAGACCATTTTTTAATTAAAAAAAGTATTTTTTTCAAGGGGCCCCCAGGGATATCCCGACGGCCTAGCCAGGGTAACCACCTATCCTTACTTGTAGAACTTGATTCGGGCAACAGGATAAACACCTGCTCGACCCGGCGCATGCACTCTAAGGGGGCTCAAATTAACAAAATTAAAGGGAATAAAGGGCTATTTAGACCATTTTTTAATTAAAAAAAGTGTTTTTTTTCAAGGGGCCCCCAGGGATATCCCGACGGCCTAGCCAGGGTAACCACCTATCCTAACTTGTAGAACTTGATTCGGGCAACAAGATAAACACCTGCTTGACCCGGCGCATGCACATTAAGGGGGCTCAAATTAACAATATTAAAGGGAATAAAGAGTATTTAGACCATTTTTTAATTTAAAAAAGTATTTTTTTTCAAGGGGCCCCCAGGGATATCCCGACGGCCTAGCCAGGGTAACCACCTATCCTAACTTGTAGAACTTGATTCGGGCAACAAGATAAACACCTGCTTGACCCGGCGCATGCACATTAAGGGGGCTCAAATTAACAAAATTAAAGGGAATAAAGGGCTATTTAGACCATTTTTTAATTAAAAAAAGTATTTTTTTTCAAGGGCCCCCAGGGATATCCCGACGGCCTAGCCAAGGTAACCACCTATCCTAACTTGTAGAACTTGATTCGGGCAACAAGATAAACACCTGCTTGACCCGGCGCATGCACATTAAGGGGGCTCAAATTAACAAAATTAAAGGGAATAAAGGGCTATTTTGACCATTTTTTTATTAAAAAAAGTATTTTTTTTCAAGGGGCCCCCAGGGATATCCCGACGGCCTAGCCAGGGTAACCACCTATCCTAACTTGTAGAACTTGATTCGGGCAACAAGATAAACACCTGCTTGACCCGGCGCATGCACATTAAGGGGGCTCAAATTAACAAAATTAAAGGGAATAAAGGGCTATTTAGACCATTTTTTAATTAAAAAAAGTATTTTTTTTCAAGGGGTCCCCAGGGATATCCCGACGGCCTAGCCAGGGTAACCACCTATCCTAACTTGTAGAACTTGATTCGGGCAACAAGATAAACACCTGTTTGACCCGGCGCATGCACATTAAGGGGGCTCAAATTAACAAAATTAAAGGGAATAAAGGGCTATTTTGACCATTTTTTTTATTAAAAAAAGTATTTTTTTTCAAGGGGCCCCCAGGGATATCCCGACGGCCTAGCCAGGGTAACCACCTATCCTAACTTGTAGAACTTGATTCGGGCAACAAGATAAACACCTGCTTGACCCGGCGCATGCACATAAAGGGGGCTCAAATTAACAAAATTAAAGGGAATAAAGGGCTATTTAGACCATTTTTTAATTAAAAAAAGTATTTTTTTTCAAGGGCCCCCAGGGATATCCCGACGGCCTAGCCAAGGTAACCACCTATCCTAACTTGTAGAACTTGATTCGGGCAACAAGATAAACACCTGCTTGACCCGGCGCATGCACATAAAGGGGGCTCAAATTAACAAAATTAAAGGGAATAAAGGGCTATTTGACCATTTTTTTATTAAAAAAAGTATTTTTTTCAAGGGGCCCCCAGGGATATCCCGACGGCCTAGCCAGGGTAACCACCTATCCTAACTTGTAGAACTTGATTCGGGCAACAAGATAAACACCTGCTTGACCCGGCGCATGCACATAAAGGGGGCTCAAATTAACAAAATTAAAGGGAATAAAGGGCTATTTAGACCATTTTTTAATTAAAAAAAGTATTTTTTTTCAAGGGGCCCCCAGGGATATCCCGACGGCCTAGCCAAGGTAACCACCTATCCTAACTTGTAGAACTTGATTCGGGCAACAAGATAAACACCTGCTTGACCCGGCGCATGCACATTAAGGGGGCTCAAATTAACAAAATTAAAGGGAATAAAGGGCTATTTAGACCATTTTTTAATTAAAAAAAGTATTTTTTTTCAAGGGGTCCCCAGGGATATCCCGACGGCCTAGCCAGGGTAACCACCTATCCACACTTGTAGAACTTGATTCGGGCAACAAGATAAACACCTGCTTGACCCGGCGCATGCACATTAAGGGGGCTCAAATTAACAAAATTAAAGGGAATAAAGGGCTATTTAGACCATTTTTTAATTAAAAAAAGTATTTTTTTTCAAGGGGCCCCCAGGGATATCCCGACGGCCTAGCCAAGGTAACCACCTATCCTAACTTGTAGAACTTGATTCGGGCAACAAGATAAACACCTGCTTGACCCGGCGCATGCACATTAAGGGGGCTCAAATTAACAAAATTAAAGGGAATAAAGGGCTATTTTGACCATTTTTTTATTAAAAAAAGTATTTTTTTCAAGGGGCCCCCAGGGATATCCCGACGGCCTAGCCAGGGTAACCACCTATCCTAACTTGTAGAACTTGATTCGGGCAACAAGATAAACACCTGCTTGACCCGGCGCATGCACATTAAGGGGGCTCAAATTAACAAAATTAAAGGGAATAAAGGGCTATTTAGACCATTTTTTAATTAAAAAAAGTATTTTTTTTCAAGGGGCCCCCAGGGATATCCCGACGGCCTAGCCAAGGTAACCACCTATCCTAACTTGTAGAACTTGATTCGGGCAACAAGATAAACACCTGCTTGACCCGGCGCATGCACATTAAGGGGGCTCAAATTAACAATATTAAAGGGAATAAAGGCCTATTTAGACCATTTTTTAATTAAAAAAAGTATTTTTTTCAAGGGGCCCCCAGGGATATCCCGACGGCCTAGCCAGGGTAACCACCTATCCTTACTTGTAGAACTTGATTCGGGCAACAGATAAACACCTGCTCGACCCGGCGCATGCACTCTAAGGGGGCTCAAATTAACAAAATTAAAGGGAATAAAGGGCTATTTAGACCATTTTTTAATTAAAAAAAGTGTTTTTTTTCAAGGGGCCCCCAGGGATATCCCGACGGCCTAGCCAGGGTAACCACCTATCCTAACTTGTAGAACTTGATTCGGGCAACAAGATAAACACCTGCTTGACCCGGCGCATGCACATTAAGGGGGCTCAAATTAACAAAATTAAAGGGAATAAAGGGTATTTAGACCATTTTTTAATTAAAAAAGTATTTTTTTTCAAGGGGCCCCCAGGGATATCCCGACGGCCTAGCCAGGGTAACCACCTATCCTAACTTGTAGAACTTGATTCGGGCAACAAGATAAACACCTGCTTGACCCGGCGCATGCACATTAAGGGGGCTCAAATTAACAAAATTAAAGGGAATAAAGGGCTATTTAGACCATTTTTTTATTAAAAAAAGTATTTTTTTCAAGGGGCCCCCACGGATATCCCGACGGCCTAGCCAGGGTAACCACCTATCCTAACTTGTAGAACTTGATTCGGGCAACAAGATAAACACCTGCTTGACCCGGCGCATGCACATTAAGGGGGCTCAAATTAACAAAATTAAAGGAAATAAAGGGCTATTTAGACCATTTTTTAATTAAAAAAAGTATTTTTTTTCAAGGGGCCCCCAGGGATATCCCGACGGCCTAGCCAGGGTAACCACCTATCCTAACTTGTAGAACTTGATTCGGGCAACAAGATAAACACCTGCTTGACCCGGCGCATGCACATTAAGGGGGCTCAAATTAACAAAATTAAAGGGAATAAAGGGCTATTTAGACCATTTTTTAATTAAAAAAAGTATTTTTTTTCAAGGGGCCCCCAGGGATATCCCGACGGCCTAGCCAGGGTAACCACCTATCCTAACTTGTAGAACTTGATTCGGGCAACAAGATAAACACCTGCTTGACCCGGCGCATGCACATTAAGGGGGCTCAAATTAACAAAATTAAAGGGAATAAAGGGCTATTTTGACCATTTTTTTATTAAAAAAAGTATTTTTTTCAAGGGGCCCCCAGGGATATCCCGACGGCCTAGCCAGGGTAACCACCTATCCTAACTTGTAGAACTTGATTCGGGCAACAAGATAAACACCTGCTTGACCCGGCGCATGCACATTAAGGGGGCTCAAATTAACAAAATTAAAGGGAATAAAGGGCTATTTTGACCATTTTTTTATTAAAAAAAGTATTTTTTTTCAAGGGGCCCCCAGGGATATCCCGACGGCCTAGCCAGGGTAACCACCTATCCTAACTTGTAGAACTTGATTCGGGCAACAAGATAAACACCTGCTTGACCCGGCGCATGCACATAAGGGGGCTCAAATTAACAAAATTAAAGGGAATAAAGGGCTATTTAGACCATTTTTTAATTAAAAAAAGTATTTTTTTTCAAGGGGCCCCAGGGATATCCCGACGGCCTAGCCAAGGTAACCACCTATCCTAACTTGTAGAACTTGATTCGGGCAACAAGATAAACACCTGCTTGACCCGGCGCATGCACATTAAGGGGGCTCAAATTAACAAAATTAAAGGGAATAAAGGGCTATTTTGACCATTTTTTTATTAAAAAAAGTATTTTTTTCAAGGGGCCCCCAGGGATATCCCGACGGCCTAGCCAGGGTAACCACCTATCCTAACTTGTAGAACTTGATTCGGGCAACAAGATAAACACCTGCTTGACCCGGCGCATGCACATTAAGGGGGCTCAAATTAACAAAATTAAAGGGAATAAAGGGCTATTTAGACCATTTTTTTATTAAAAAAAGTATTTTTTTCAAGGGGCCCCCAGGGATATCCCGACGGCCTAGCCAGGGTAACCACCTATCCTAACTTGTAGAACTTGATTCGGGCAACAAGATAAACACCTGCTTGACCCGGCGCATGCACATTAAGGGGGCTCAAATTAACAAAATTAAAGGGAATAAAGGGCTATTTAGACCATTTTTTAATTAAAAAAAGTATTTTTTTCAAGGGGCCCCCAGGGATATCCCGACGGCCTAGCCAAGGTAACCACCTATCCTAACTTGGAGAACTCGATTCGGGCAACAAGATAAACACCTGCTTGACCCGGCGCATGCACATTAAGGGGGCTCAAATTAACAAAATTAAAGGGAATAAAGGGCTATTTTGACCATTTTTTTATTAAAAAAAGTATTTTTTTTCAAGGGGCCCCCAGGGATATCCCGACGGCCTAGCCAGGGTAACCACCTATCCTAACTTGTAGAACTTGATTCGGGCAACAAGATAAACACCTGCTTGACCCGGCGCATGCACATTAAGGGGGCTCAAATTAACAAAATTAAAGGGAATAAAGGGCTATTTAGACCATTTTTTAATTAAAAAAAGTATTTTTTTTCAAGGGGCCCCCAGGGATATCCCGACGGCCTAGCCAAGGTAACCACCTATCCTAACTTGTAGAACTTGATTCGGGCAACAAGATAAACACCTGCTTGACCCGGCGCATGCACATTAAGGGGGCTCAAATTAACAAAATTAAAGGGAATAAAGGGCTATTTGACCATTTTTTTATTAAAAAAAGTATTTTTTTCAAGGGGCCCCCAGGGATATCCCGACGGCCTAGCCAGGGTAACCACCTATCCTAACTTGTAGAACTTGATTCGGGCAACAAGATAAACACCTGCTTGACCCGGCGCATGCACATTAAGGGGGCTCAAATTAACAAAATTAAAGGGAATAAAGGGCTATTTAGACCATTTTTTAATTAAAAAAAGTATTTTTTTTCAAGGGGCCCCCAGGGATATCCCGACGGCCTAGCCAAGGTAACCACCTATCCTAACTTGTAGAACTTGATTCGGGCAACAAGATAAACACCTGCTTGACCCGGCGCATGCACATTAAGGGGGCTCAAATTAACAAAATTAAAGGGAATAAAGGGCTATTTAGACCATTTTTTAATTAAAAAAAGTATTTTTTTCAAGGGGCCCCCAGGGATATCCCGACGGCCTAGCCAGGGTAACCACCTATCCTTACTTGTAGAACTTGATTCGGGCAACAGATAAACACCTGCTTGACCCGGCGCATGCACATTAAGGGGGCTCAAATTAACAAAATTAAAGGGAATAAAGGGCTATTTAGACCATTTTTTAATTAAAAAAAGTTTTTTTTCAAGGGGCCCCCAGGGATATCCCGACGGCCTAGCCAGGGTAACCACCTATCCTAACTTGTAGAACTTGATTCGGGCAACAAGATAAACACCTGCTTGACCCGGCGCATGCACATTAAGGGGGCTCAAATTAACAAAATTAAAGGGAATAAAGGGCTATTTAGACCATTTTTTTATTAAAAAAAGTATTTTTTTTCAAGGGGCCCCCAGGGATATCCCGACGGCCTAGCCAGGGTAACCACCTATCCTAACTTGTAGAACTTGATTCGGGCAACAAGATAAACACCTGCTTGACCCGGCGCATGCACATTAAGGGGGCTCAAATTAACAAAATTAAAGGGAATAAAGGGCTATTTAGACCATTTTTTAATTAAAAAAAGTATTTTTTTCAAGGGGCCCCCAGGGATATCCCGACGGCCTAGCCAAGGTAACCACCTATCCTAACTTGTAGAACTCGATTCGGGCAACAAGATAAACACCTGCTTGACCCGGCGCATGCACATTAAGGGGGCTCAAATTAACAAAATTAAAGGGAATAAAGGGCTATTTAGACCATTTTTTTATTAAAAAAAGTATTTTTTTCAAGGGGCCCCCAGGGATATCCCGACGGCCTAGCCAGGGTAACCACCTATCCTAACTTGTAGAACTTGATTCGGGCAACAAGATAAACACCTGCTTGACCCGGCGCATGCACATTAAGGGGGCTCAAATTAACAAAATTAAAGGGAATAAAGGGCTATTTAGACCATTTTTTTATTAAAAAAAGTATTTTTTTCAAGGGGCCCCCAGGGATATCCCGACGGCCTAGCCAGGGTAACCACCTATCCTAACTTGTAGAACTTGATTCGGGCAACAAGATAAACACCTGCTTGACCCGGCGCATGCACATTAAGGGGGCTCAAATTAACAAAATTAAAGGGAATAAAGGGCTATTTAGACCATTTTTTAATTAAAAAAAGTATTTTTTTTCAAGGGGCCCCCAGGGATATCCCGACGGCCTAGCCAGGGTAACCACCTATCCTAACTTGTAGAACTTGATTCGGGCAACAAGATAAACACCTGCTTGACCCGGCGCATGCACATTAAGGGGGCTCAAATTAACAAAATTAAAGGGAATAAAGGGCTATTTGACCATTTTTTTATTAAAAAAAGTATTTTTTTCAAGGGGCCCCCAGGGATATCCCGACGGCCTAGCCAGGGTAACCACCTATCCTAACTTGTAGAACTTGATTCGGGCAACAAGATAAACACCTGCTTGACCCGGCGCATGCACATTAAGGGGGCTCAAATTAACAAAATTAAAGGGAATAAAGGGCTATTTAGACCATTTTTTAATTAAAAAAAGTATTTTTTTTCAAGGGGCCCCCAGGGATATCCCGACGGCCTAGCCAAGGTAACCACCTATCCTAACTTGTAGAACTTGATTCGGGCAACAAGATAAACACCTGCTTGACCCGGCGCATGCACATTAAGGGGGCTCAAATTAACAAAATTAAAGGGAATAAAGGGCTATTTAGACCATTTTTTTATTAAAAAAAGTATTTTTTTCAAGGGGCCCCCAGGGATATCCCGACGGCCTAGCCAGGGTAACCACCTATCCTAACTTGTAGAACTTGATTCGGGCAACAAGATAAACACCTGCTTGACCCGGCGCATGCACATTAAGGGGGCTCAAATTAACAAAATTAAAGGGAATAAAGGGCTATTTAGACCATTTTTTAATTAAAAAAAGTATTTTTTTTCAAGGGGCCCCCAGGGATATCCCGACGGCCTAGCCAGGGTAACCACCTATCCTAACTTGTAGAACTTGATTCGGGCAACAAGATAAACACCTGCTTGACCCGGCGCATGCACATTAAGGGGGCTCAAATTAACAAAATTAAAGGGAATAAAGGGCTATTTAGACCATTTTTTAATTAAAAAAAGTATTTTTTTCAAGGGGCCCCCAGGGATATCCCGACGGCCTAGCCAGGGTAACCACCTATCCTAACTTGTAGAACTTGATTCGGGCAACAAGATAAACACCTGCTTGACCCGGCGCATGCACATTAAGGGGGCTCAAATTAACAAAATTAAAGGGAATAAAGGGCTATTTAGACCATTTTTTAATTAAAAAAAGTATTTTTTTCAAGGGGCCCCCAGGGATATCCCGACGGCCTAGCCAGGGTAACCACCTATCCTAACTTGTAGAACTTGATTCGGGCAACAAGATAAACACCTGCTTGACCCGGCGCATGCACATTAAGGGGGCTCAAATTAACAAAATTAAAGGGAATAAAGGGTATTTAGACCATTTTTTAATTAAAAAAAGTATTTTTTTTCAAGGGGCCCCCAGGGATATCCCGACGGCCTAGCCAGGGTAACCACCTATCCTAACTTGTAGAACTTGATTCGGGCAACAAGATAAACACCTGCTTGACCCGGCGCATGCACATTAAGGGGGCTCAAATTAACAAAATTAAAGGGAATAAAGGGCTATTTAGACCATTTTTTTATTAAAAAAAGTATTTTTTTCAAGGGGCCCCCAGGGATATCCCGACGGCCTAGCCAGGGTAACCACCTATCCTAACTTGTAGAACTTGATTCGGGCAACAAGATAAACACCTGCTTGACCCGGCGCATGCACATTAAGGGGGCTCAAATTAACAAAATTAAAGGGAATAAAGGGCTATTTAGACCATTTTTTAATTAAAAAAAGTATTTTTTTTCAAGGGGCCCCCAGGGATATCCCGACGGCCTAGCCAGGGTAACCACCTATCCTAACTTGTAGAACTTGATTCGGGCAACAAGATAAACACCTGCTTGACCCGGCGCATGCACATTAAGGGGGCTCAAATTAACAAAATTAAAGGGAATAAAGGGCTATTTAGACCATTTTTTAATTAAAAAAAAGTATTTTTTTCAAGGGGCCCCCAGGGATATCCCGACGGCCTAGCCAGGGTAACCACCTATCCTAACTTGTAGAACTTGATTCGGGCAACAAGATAAACACCTGCTTGACCCGGCGCATGCACATTAAGGGGGCTCAAATTAACAAAATTAAAGGGAATAAAGGGCTATTTAGACCATTTTTTTATTAAAAAAAGTATTTTTTTCAAGGGGCCCCCAGGGATATCCCGACGGCCTAGCCAGGGTAACCACCTATCCTAACTTGTAGAACTTGATTCGGGCAACAAGATAAACACCTGCTTGACCCGGCGCATGCACATTAAGGGGGCTCAAATTAACAAAATTAAAGGGAATAAAGGGCTATTTAGACCATTTTTTAATTAAAAAAAGTATTTTTTTTCAAGGGGCCCCCAGGGATATCCCGACGGCCTAGCCAGGGTAACCACCTATCCTAACTTGTAGAACTTGATTCGGGCAACAAGATAAACACCTGCTTGACCCGGCGCATGCACATTAAGGGGGCTCAAATTAACAAAATTAAAGGGAATAAAGGGCTATTTAGACCATTTTTTAATTAAAAAAAGTATTTTTTTTCAAGGGGCCCCCAGGGATATCCCGACGGCCTAGCCAAGGTAACCACCTATCCTAACTTGTAGAACTTGATTCGGGCAACAAGATAAACACCTGCTTGACCCGGCGCATGCACATTAAGGGGGCTCAAATTAACAAAATTAAAGGGAATAAAGGGCTATTTTGACCATTTTTTTATTAAAAAAAGTATTTTTTTCAAGGGGCCCCCAGGGATATCCCGACGGCCTAGCCAGGGTAACCACCTATCCTAACTTGTAGAACTTGATTCGGGCAACAAGATAAACACCTGCTTGACCCGGCGCATGCACATAAAGGGGGCTCAAATTAACAAAATTAAAGGGAATAAAGGGCTATTTAGACCATTTTTTAATTAAAAAAAGTATTTTTTTTCAAGGGGCCCCCAGGGATATCCCGACGGCCTAGCCAAGGTAACCACCTATCCTCACTTGTAGAACTTGATTCGGGCAACAAGATAAACACCTGCTTGACCCGGCGCATGCACATTAAGGGGGCTCAAATTAACAAAATTAAAGGGAATAAAGGGCTATTTTGACCATTTTTTTATTAAAAAAAGTATTTTTTTTCAAGGGGCCCCCAGGGATATCCCGACGGCCTAGCCAGGGTAACCACCTATCCTAACTTGTAGAACTTGATTCGGGCAACAAGATAAACACCTGCTTGACCCGGCGCATGCACATTAAGGGGGCTCAAATTAACAAAATTAAAGGGAATAAAGGGCTATTTAGACCATTTTTTAATTAAAAAAAGTATTTTTTTTCAAGGGGCCCCCAGGGATATCCCGACGGCCTAGCCAAGGTAACCACCTATCCTAACTTGGAGAACTCGATTCGGGCAACAAGATAAACACCTGCTTGACCCGGCGCATGCACATTAAGGGGGCTCAAATTAACAAAATTAAAGGGAATAAAGGGCTATTTTGACCATTTTTTTATTAAAAAAAGTATTTTTTTTCAAGGGGCCCCCAGGGATATCCCGACGGCCTAGCCAGGGTAACCACCTATCCTAACTTGTAGAACTTGATTCGGGCAACAAGATAAACACCTGCTTGACCCGGCGCATGCACATTAAGGGGGCTCAAATTAACAAAATTAAAGGGAATAAAGGGCTATTTAGACCATTTTTTAATTAAAAAAAGTATTTTTTTCAAGGGGCCCCCAGGGATATCCCGACGGCCTAGCCAAGGTAACCACCTATCCTAACTTGGAGAACTCGATTCGGGCAACAAGATAAACACCTGCTTGACCCGGCGCATGCACATTAAGGGGGCTCAAATTAACAAAATTAAAGGGAATAAAGGGCTATTTTGACCATTTTTTTATTAAAAAAAGTATTTTTTTTCAAGGGGCCCCCAGGGATATCCCGACGGCCTAGCCAGGGTAACCACCTATCCTAACTTGTAGAACTTGATTCGGGCAACAAGATAAACACCTGCTTGACCCGGCGCATGCACATAAAGGGGGCTCAAATTAACAAAATTAAAGGGAATAAAGGGCTATTTAGACCATTTTTTAATTAAAAAAAGTATTTTTTTTCAAGGGGTCCCCAGGGATATCCCGACGGCCTAGCCAAGGTAACCACCTATCCTAACTTGTAGAACTTGATTCGGGCAACAAGATAAACACCTGCTTGACCCGGCGCATGCACATTAAGGGGGCTCAAATTAACAAAATTAAAGGGAATAAAGGGCTATTTTGACCATTTTTTTATTAAAAAAAGTATTTTTTTTCAAGGGGCCCCCAGGGATATCCCGACGGCCTAGCCAGGGTAACCAACTATCCTAACTTGTAGAACTTGATTCGGGCAACAAGATAAACACCTGCTTGACCCGGCGCATGCACATTAAGGGGGCTCAAATTAACAAAATTAAAGGGAATAAAGGGCTATTTAGACCATTTTTTAATTAAAAAAAGTATTTTTTTTCAAGGGGCCCCCAGGGATATCCCGACGGCCTAGCCAAGGTAACCACCTATCCTAACTTGTAGAACTTGATTCGGGCAACAAGATAAACACCTGCTTGACCCGGCGCATGCACATTAAGGGGGCTCAAATTAACAAAATTAAAGGGAATAAAGGGCTATTTAGACCATTTTTTTATTAAAAAAAGTATTTTTTTTCAAGGGGCCCCCAGGGATATCCCGACGGCCTAGCCAGGGTAACCACCTATCCTAACTTGTAGAACTTGATTCGGGCAACAAGATAAACACCTGCTTGACCCGGCGCATGCACATTAAGGGGGCTCAAATTAACAAAATTAAAGGGAATAAAGGGCTATTTAGACCATTTTTTAATTAAAAAAAGTATTTTTTTCAAGGGGCCCCAGGGATATCCCGACGGCCTAGCCAAGGTAACCACCTATCCTAACTTGTAGAACTTGATTCGGGCAACAAGATAAACACCTGCTTGACCCGGCGCATGCACATTAAGGGGGCTCAAATTAACAAAATTAAAGGGAATAAAGGGCTATTTTGACCATTTTTTTATTAAAAAAAGTATTTTTTTTCAAGGGGTCCCCAGGGATATCCCGACGGCCTAGCCAGGGTAACCACCTATCCTAACTTGTAGAACTTGATTCGGGCAACAAGATAAACACCTGCTTGACCCGGCGCATGCACATTAAGGGGGCTCAAATTAACAAAATTAAAGGGAATAAAGGGCTATTTAGACCATTTTTTAATTAAAAAAAGTATTTTTTTTCAAGGGGCCCCCAGGGATATCCCGACGGCCTAGCCAAGGTAACCACCTATCCTAACTTGGAGAACTCGATTCGGGCAACAAGATAAACACCTGCTTGACCCGGCGCATGCACATTAAGGGGGCTCAAATTAACAAAATTAAAGGGAATAAAGGGCTATTTTGACCATTTTTTTATTAAAAAAAGTATTTTTTTTCAAGGGGCCCCCAGGGATATCCCGACGGCCTAGCCAGGGTAACCACCTATCCTAACTTGTAGAACTTGATTCGGGCAACAAGATAAACACCTGCTTGACCCGGCGCATGCACATTAAGGGGGCTCAAATTAACAAAATTAAAGGGAATAAAGGGCTATTTAGACCATTTTTTAATTAAAAAAAGTATTTTTTTCAAGGGGCCCCCAGGGATATCCCGACGGCCTAGCCAAGGTAACCACCTATCCTAACTTGGAGAACTCGATTCGGGCAACAAGATAAACACCTGCTTGACCCGGCGCATGCACATTAAGGGGGCTCAAATTAACAAAATTAAAGGGAATAAAGGGCTATTTAGACCATTTTTTTATTAAAAAAAATATTTTTTTCAAGGGGCCCCCAGGGATATCCCGACGGCCTAGCCAGGGTAACCACCTATCCTAACTTGTAGAACTTGATTCGGGCAACAAGATAAACACCTGCTTGACCCGGCGCATGCACATTAAGGGGGCTCAAATTAACAAAATTAAAGGGAATAAAGGGCTATTTAGACCATTTTTTAATTAAAAAAAGTATTTTTTTTCAAGGGGCCCCCAGGGATATCCCGACGGCCTAGCCAAGGTAACCACCTATCCTAACTTGTAGAACTCGATTCGGGCAACAAGATAAACACCTGCTTGACCCGGCGCATGCACATTAAGGGGGCTCAAATTAACAAAATTAAAGGGAATAAAGGGCTATTTTGACCATTTTTTTATTAAAAAAAGTATTTTTTTTCAAGGGGCCCCCAGGGATATCCCGACGGCCTAGCCAGGGTAACCACCTATCCTAACTTGTAGAACTTGATTCGGGCAACAAGATAAACACCTGCTTGACCCGGCGCATGCACATTAAGGGGGCTCAAATTAACAAAATTAAAGGGAATAAAGGGCTATTTAGACCATTTTTTAATTAAAAAAAGTATTTTTTTTCAAGGGGCCCCCAGGGATATCCCGACGGCCTAGCCAAGGTAACCACCTATCCTAACTTGTAGAACTTGATTCGGGCAACAAGATAAACACCTGTTTGACCCGGCGCATGCACATTAAGGGGGCTCAAATTAACAAAATTAAAGGGAATAAAGGGCTATTTTGACCATTTTTTTATTAAAAAAAGTATTTTTTTTCAAGGGGCCCCCAGGGATATCCCGACGGCCTAGCCAGGGTAACCACCTATCCTAACTTGTAGAACTTGATTCGGGCAACAAGATAAACACCTGCTTGACCCGGCGCATGCACATTAAGGGGGCTCAAATTAACAAAATTAAAGGGAATAAAGGGCTATTTAGACCATTTTTTAATTAAAAAAAGTATTTTTTTTCAAGGGGCCCCCAGGGATATCCCGACGGCCTAGCCAAGGTAACCACCTATCCTAACTTGTAGAACTTGATTCGGGCAACAAGATAAACACCTGCTTGACCCGGCGCATGCACATTAAGGGGGCTCAAATTAACAAAATTAAAGGGAATAAAGGGCTATTTAGACCATTTTTTTATTAAAAAAAGTATTTTTTTCAAGGGGCCCCCAGGGATATCCCGACGGCCTAGCCAGGGTAACCACCTATCCTAACTTGTAGAACTTGATTCGGGCAACAAGATAAACACCTGCTTGACCCGGCGCATGCACATTAAGGGGGCTCAAATTAACAAAATTAAAGGGAATAAAGGGCTATTTAGACCATTTTTTAATTAAAAAAAGTATTTTTTTTCAAGGGGCCCCCAGGGATATCCCGACGGCCTAGCCAGGGTAACCACCTATCCTAACTTGTAGAACTTGATTCGGGCAACAAGATAAACACCTGCTTGACCCGGCGCATGCACATTAAGGGGGCTCAAATTAACAAAATTAAAGGGAATAAAGGGCTATTTTGACCATTTTTTTATTAAAAAAAGTATTTTTTTTCAAGGGGCCCCCAGGGATATCCCGACGGCCTAGCCAGGGTAACCACCTATCCACACTTGTAGAACTTGATTCGGGCAACAAGATAAACACCTGCTTGACCCGGCGCATGCACATTAAGGGGGCTCAAATTAACAAAATTAAAGGGAATAAAGGGCTATTTAGACCATTTTTTAATTAAAAAAAGTATTTTTTTTCAAGGGGCCCCCAGGGATATCCCGACGGCCTAGCCAAGGTAACCACCTATCCTAACTTGTAGAACTTGATTCGGGCAACAAGATAAACACCTGCTTGACCCGGCGCATGCACATTAAGGGGGCTCAAATTAACAAAATTAAAGGGAATAAAGGGCTATTTAGACCATTTTTTTATTAAAAAAAGTATTTTTTTTCAAGGGGCCCCCAGGGATATCCCGACGGCCTAGCCAGGGTAACCACCTATCCTAACTTGTAGAACTTGATTCGGGCAACAAGATAAACACCTGCTTGACCCGGCGCATGCACATTAAGGGGGCTCAAATTAACAAAATTAAAGGGAATAAAGGGCTATTTAGACCATTTTTTAATTAAAAAAAGTATTTTTTTTCAAGGGGCCCCCAGGGATATCCCGACGGCCTAGCCAAGGTAACCACCTATCCTAACTTGTAGAACTTGATTCGGGCAACAAGATAAACACCTGCTTGACCCGGCGCATGCACATTAAGGGGGCTCAAATTAACAAAATTAAAGGGAATAAAGGGCTATTTTGACCATTTTTTTATTAAAAAAAGTATTTTTTTTCAAGGGGTCCCCAGGGATATCCCGACGGCCTAGCCAGGGTAACCACCTATCCACACTTGTAGAACTTGATTCGGGCAACAAGATAAACACCTGCTTGACCCGGCGCATGCACATTAAGGGGGCTCAAATTAACAAAATTAAAGGGAATAAAGGGCTATTTAGACCATTTTTTAATTAAAAAAAGTATTTTTTTTCAAGGGGCCCCCAGGGATATCCCGACGGCCTAGCCAAGGTAACCACCTATCCTAACTTGTAGAACTTGATTCGGGCAACAAGATAAACACCTGCTTGACCCGGCGCATGCACATTAAGGGGGCTCAAATTAACAAAATTAAAGGGAATAAAGGGCTATTTTGACCATTTTTTTATTAAAAAAAGTATTTTTTTTCAAGGGGCCCCCAGGGATATCCCGACGGCCTAGCCAGGGTAACCACCTATCCTAACTTGTAGAACTTGATTCGGGCAACAAGATAAACACCTGCTTGACCCGGCGCATGCACATTAAGGGGGCTCAAATTAACAAAATTAAAGGGAATAAAGGGCTATTTAGACCATTTTTTAATTAAAAAAAGTATTTTTTTCAAGGGGCCCCCAGGGATATCCCGACGGCCTAGCCAAGGTAACCACCTATCCTAACTTGGAGAACTCGATTCGGGCAACAAGATAAACACCTGCTTGACCCGGCGCATGCACATTAAGGGGGCTCAAATTAACAAAATTAAAGGGAATAAAGGGCTATTTAGACCATTTTTTTATTAAAAAAAGTATTTTTTTCAAGGGGCCCCCAGGGATATCCCGACGGCCTAGCCAGGGTAACCACCTATCCTAACTTGTAGAACTTGATTCGGGCAACAAGATAAACACCTGCTTGACCCGGCGCATGCACATTAAGGGGGCTCAAATTAACAAAATTAAAGGGAATAAAGGGCTATTTAGACCATTTTTTAATTAAAAAAAGTATTTTTTTTCAAGGGGCCCCCAGGGATATCCCGACGGCCTAGCCAAGGTAACCACCTATCCTAACTTGTAGAACTTGATTCGGGCAACAAGATAAACACCTGCTTGACCCGGCGCATGCACATTAAGGGGGCTCAAATTAACAAAATTAAAGGGAATAAAGGGCTATTTTGACCATTTTTTTATTAAAAAAAGTATTTTTTTTCAAGGGGCCCCCAGGGATATCCCGACGGCCTAGCCAGGGTAACCACCTATCCTAACTTGTAGAACTTGATTCGGGCAACAAGATAAACACCTGCTTGACCCGGCGCATGCACATAAAGGGGGCTCAAATTAACAAAATTAAAGGGAATAAAGGGCTATTTAGACCATTTTTTAATTAAAAAAAGTATTTTTTTTCAAGGGGCCCCCAGGGATATCCCGACGGCCTAGCCAAGGTAACCACCTATCCTAACTTGTAGAACTTGATTCGGGCAACAAGATAAACACCTGCTTGACCCGGCGCATGCACATTAAGGGGGCTCAAATTAACAAAATTAAAGGGAATAAAGGGCTATTTTGACCATTTTTTTATTAAAAAAAGTATTTTTTTTCAAGGGGCCCCCAGGGATATCCCGACGGCCTAGCCAGGGTAACCACCTATCCTAACTTGTAGAACTTGATTCGGGCAACAAGATAAACACCTGCTTGACCCGGCGCATGCACATTAAGGGGGCTCAAATTAACAAAATTAAAGGGAATAAAGGGCTATTTAGACCATTTTTTAATTAAAAAAAGTATTTTTTTTCAAGGGGCCCCCAGGGATATCCCGACGGCCTAGCCAAGGTAACCACCTATCCTAACTTGTAGAACTTGATTCGGGCAACAAGATAAACACCTGCTTGACCCGGCGCATGCACATTAAGGGGGCTCAAATTAACAAAATTAAAGGGAATAAAGGGCTATTTTGACCATTTTTTTATTAAAAAAAGTATTTTTTTTCAAGGGGCCCCCAGGGATATCCCGACGGCCTAGCCAGGGTAACCACCTATCCTAACTTGTAGAACTTGATTCGGGCAACAAGATAAACACCTGCTTGACCCGGTGCATGCACATAAAGGGGGCTCAAATTAACAAAATTAAAGGGAATAAAGGGCTATTTAGACCATTTTTTAATTAAAAAAAGTATTTTTTTTCAAGGGGCCCCCAGGGATATCCCGACGGCCTAGCCAAGGTAACCACCTATCCTAACTTGTAGAACTCGATTCGGGCAACAAGATAAACACCTGCTTGACCCGGCGCATGCACATTAAGGGGGCTCAAATTAACAAAATTAAAGGGAATAAAGGACTATTTTGACCATTTTTTTATTAAAAAAAGTATTTTTTTCAAGGGGCCCCCAGGGATATCCCGACGGCCTAGCCAGGGTAACCACCTATCCACACTTGTAGAACTTGATTCGGGCAACAAGATAAACACCTGCTTGACCCGGCGCATGCACATTAAGGGGGCTCAAATTAACAAAATTAAAGGGAATAAAGGGCTATTTAGACCATTTTTTAATTAAAAAAAGTATTTTTTTTCAAGGGGCCCCCAGGGATATCCCGACGGCCTAGCCAAGGTAACCACCTATCCTAACTTGTAGAACTTGATTCGGGCAACAAGATAAACACCTGCTTGACCCGGCGCATGCACATTAAGGGGGCTCAAATTAACAAAATTAAAGGGAATAAAGGGCTATTTTGACCATTTTTTTATTAAAAAAAGTATTTTTTTTCAAGGGGCCCCCAGGGATATCCCGACGGCCTAGCCAGGGTAACCACCTATCCACACTTGTAGAACTTGATTCGGGCAACAAGATAAACACCTGCTTGACCCGGCGCATGCACATTAAGGGGGCTCAAATTAACAAAATTAAAGGGAATAAAGGGCTATTTAGACCATTTTTTAATTAAAAAAAGTATTTTTTTTCAAGGGGCCCCCAGGGATATCCCGACGGCCTAGCCAAGGTAACCACCTATCCTAACTTGTAGAACTTGATTCGGGCAACAAGATAAACACCTGCTTGACCCGGCGCATGCACATTAAGGGGGCTCAAATTAACAAAATTAAAGGGAATAAAGGGCTATTTTGACCATTTTTTTATTAAAAAAAGTATTTTTTTTCAAGGGGCCCCCAGGGATATCCCGACGGCCTAGCCAGGGTAACCACCTATCCTAACTTGTAGAACTTGATTCGGGCAACAAGATAAACACCTGCTTGACCCGGCGCATGCACATTAAGGGGGCTCAAATTAACAAAATTAAAGGGAATAAAGGGCTATTTAGACCATTTTTTAATTAAAAAAAGTATTTTTTTTCAAGGGCCCCCAGGGATATCCCGACGGCCTAGCCAAGGTAACCACCTATCCTAACTTGTAGAACTTGATTCGGGCAACAAGATAAACACCTGCTTGACCCGGCGCATGCACATTAAGGGGGCTCAAATTAACAAAATTAAAGGGAATAAAGGGCTATTTTGACCATTTTTTTATTAAAAAAAGTATTTTTTTTCAAGGGGCCCCCAGGGATATCCCGACGGCCTAGCCAGGGTAACCACCTATCCTAACTTGTAGAACTTGATTCGGGCAACAAGATAAACACCTGCTTGACCCGGCGCATGCACATAAAGGGGGCTCAAATTAACAAAATTAAAGGGAATAAAGGGCTATTTAGACCATTTTTTAATTAAAAAAAGTATTTTTTTTCAAGGGGCCCCCAGGGATATCCCGACGGCCTAGCCAGGGTAACCACCTATCCTCACTTGTAGAACTTGATTCGGGCAACAAGATAAACACCTGCTTGACCCGGCGCATGCACATTAAGGGGGCTCAAATTAACAAAATTAAAGGGAATAAAGGGCTATTTAGACCATTTTTTTATTAAAAAAAGTATTTTTTTCAAGGGGCCCCCAGGGATATCCCGACGGCCTAGCCAGGGTAACCACCTATCCTAACTTGTAGAACTTGATTCGGGCAACAAGATAAACACCTGCTTGACCCGGCGCATGCACATTAAGGGGGCTCAAATTAACAAAATTAAAGGGAATAAAGGGCTATTTAGACCATTTTTTAATTAAAAAAAGTATTTTTTTTCAAGGGGTCCCCAGGGATATCCCGACGGCCTAGCCAAGGTAACCACCTATCCTAACTTGTAGAACTTGATTCGGGCAACAAGATAAACACCTGCTTGACCCGGCGCATGCACATTAAGGGGGCTCAAATTAACAAAATTAAAGGGAATAAAGGGCTATTTAGACCATTTTTTAATTAAAAAAAGTATTTTTTTTTCAAGGGGTCCCCAGGGATATCCCGACGGCCTAGCCAGGGTAACCACCTATCCACACTTGTAGAACTTGATTCGGGCAACAAGATAAACACCTGCTTGACCCGGCGCATGCACATTTAGGGGCAACTCGGTAAAGCATCTCATCAGCAGATTTTATTGCCATTAATGACACTCAGTCCTAATTCCTCCGCCACTAACATAGTTCCGAAAACCGAGTGATACATGTATTTTGTTTTATTTGCACAAAGTTTGTTCAGTTGTTACCCATATTTTTTTTCTCGAATCAGTCTAATCATTATACATACTTACTTTTTTGTAATCAGATTACAAAGTAAGAAAAATGAGAATGGGTTGGGTCGAACGAATATCTTTAGCCTTCTGTTGTAGATCGGCATCTCTGCATGCTCTAGCAGAATATAGGCATACCGAGAAAATATGGGGCCGTATGTCGATACAAAACGTCTTGTTGAAATATAAAATATGAGTTTAACGTTCCTCTAATCTTCAAATAATTCTCAGGAGACATTTTCTATTGCACGTGTAGCCTTCAATTATCAACAAGGACGGAGTTATACCCCTAAAAAATAATTGTATTATGAATTAACATGTCTCTTTTATACGATATCGCGTGACTAATTATTTATTGATTGATTTGCTAAATTCCCAATGCGACCATCACATAATTTGAATTTATATTCAAAATCTTTTTAAAAGGCCAAGATTTTCTAGCTCGCTTCGCTCGCTGGTGACTTATACAAATTTTCCACTTTTGCTATGTTTTGCTGCTTTAATATATTTCGTTTATTATCCGCACTGAACTGCTTTGAACTTAAAGGGATGGTCCGGGCTGAAAATATTTATATTTTGATACATAGAGTGGTATTTACTGAGCAAAATGCCAAAAATTTCATTAAAATCGGATAACAAATACTAAAGTATTTGTTATTTATTTACCCAAGCCAAATTCTAACAATTGTAAAAGGACATTTTTCTATCGGGGATATCAATTTATAATCAATTGCCTATTGAAATTCATAATGTACCAACTTTAAGTTCCTTTCATACTCTATTATGATTATTTAGATTGAGCATTTGTATTTTTACTTCTTTCTTTTTGTTTTCATAGTTTTAGTAAGTTTTTTTAACACTTTTCTGTCAATGTATTTTACTTGTAAATTTTTTCTTTTAGTATTTTTAATGGTGTATATTACTTTGTTTGGTAAATGTAGGACCCCAAGGAAGAACAGCAGTATTTTGCAAATACAGCTGAATTGGGTGATCCTCCGTTATTGTATGTATCTCTTATGTATATTGTTATGGAATAAAACAAACAAACAAACAAGTTTAAAGTTTAGCAATATTTTGTGAAAACAATCATCAAGAATATTTATTAGATGGGCTGTGGATGTTACATCTCAACTTTCATTTTTCTTAACGTGTTAATACATAATTTTTTCCCCGTTATTTCATACTTGTGTGAATAATGTCTCCCTTATAGTGAAATAAGTTGCAGCAATAAAATAATATCAAATGCAATAAATCAATGGACAATCCAATTTTTGTAGCTCTTGGAGGAAAAAATTTGAATAGACCTGATTTCATATAGTAAAATACAAAAGAACAAGTGGAGATGAGACATCATCAGCCCACCTAATGAATATTCATGACCATACTGTTTTCACAAAACATTGCTAAAATTTAAACTTCTTTGTTATCCGATTTTGATGAAATTTTTGGCATTTTGCTAAGTGAATTTTACTCTATTTATTAAGCTATAATACTTTCAGCCCGGACCATCCCTTTAATATAATATGTGGTGTATATACCCGCGATATGATAAAAAAATGTTGGCCATCTGCAAAGTTTTAAAATATCACGAGGTTCCGGGGGCTCCGCCCCAGACCAGTGGTGGCACCAAAGGATGAGGCCCAGTGAGTTGCCCCCCCCCCGAAATTTTGAAGAAAAAAATGTTTAGTAAACATTGTCATAATTCTCCAAAACTTTTTTTTTGTTCTTAAAATTTTGAAAATTTTCTCATCCATTCACCGTTAGCATTTAGCTCCCGACAATTGTGGTCACTAACATAGATCTCTCAGGTCATTATATAAAATTCACGATGTCGCTCGCGCTACGCGCTCGCAGTAACTAATAATTGAAATAAGTAAATTATCTATTTACATTGGTCTTAAAAATCCAATGTCATTAGAGTTTTCATTATTTGTTTTAGCGAGATACATATCCTGCGTGTCCACAATTTTCATAACTGAAATATTTTCAGCGAATTAGATACCCATTCAGTTCATGATGACAAAAAAGTGCTTAGAACGTCCAGGTATCATCCCTTCGCGCTCACACTATTTATTTGGTGAGATATCATCTTCATGACACAATTAATGCAAACAGCTAGTCCTTAACAGGTCGCTTTTCAGGAGGGACACTATTATTTTGAAATAAAATTAGCTCGCACTTCTCGCTCGATTTAAAAAAATTGTGTGTCACCCCCCCACCGAGAATGTTATTTTGCCTCCTTATAGGATAAAAACCCTTGTGCCATTATTGTTCCGGACCCCATCCGATAACACTGCCCCAAGCCCCCCAAAAAGTTCTGAAACTGGGAACAAAAAAGAAATGACAAAAGGAAAGAAAGGAAAGGAAGATGAAAGATATATGATGTTCATTTTCTGCACACCATGTCTAAAACAATCTCAAAGTTGCTCGGGGCACAATCCTAAAATATCCTGTTCATACAATATGACCTCTCCGTTCTCCCTATTTTTTCTATCTATTCCCCCTCCTTTTCTTTGCTCTCTCTCCGAGTCCCTTTCCCTTCTCTCTCTTTAATTTTTTTTCTTTTAAAGTTTTTAATGTTTTTTCATAACTTTGTATAAAAAATCAAATATAATTAATACAAGTAATTAAAAAGAGTAGAATAAATGATATCTTCTATTTCATTTTCTCCCTTTCCTTTTTTTTCTACTCTTCCCATTGCCGGCACTAAGAGATAGGGAGGAAGTCGGGGCAGTAGTTCCCAATGCTCTAAATGGCTCTTTATTCCCTTTAATTTTGTTAATTTGAGCCCCCTTAATGTGCATGCGCCGGGTCAAGCAGGTGTTTATCTTGTTGCCCGAATCAAGTTCTACAAGTTAGGATAGGTGGTTACCCTGGCTAGGCCGTCGGGATATCCCTGGAGGCCCTTGTAAAAAAAATACTTTTTTTAATTAAAAAATGGTCTAAATAGCCCTTTATTCCCTTTAATATTGTTAATTTGATCCCCCTTAATGTGCATGCGCCGGGTCAAGCAGGTGTTTATCTTGTTGCCCGAATCAAGTTCTACAAGTAAGGATAGGTGGTTACCCTGGCTAGGCCGTCGGGATATCCCTGGGGGCCCCTTGAAAAAAATACTTTTTTTAATTAAAAAATGGTCTAAATAGCCCTTTATTCCCTTTAATTTTGTTAATTTGAGCCCCCTTAATGTGCATGCGCCGGGTCAAGCAGGTGTTTATCTTGTTGCCCGAATCAAGTTCTACAAGTTAGGATAGGTGGTTACCCTGGCTAGGCCGTCGGGATATCCCTGGGGGCCCCTTGAAAAAAATACTTTTTTTAATTAAAAAATGGTCTAAATAGCCCTTTATTCCCTTTAATTTTGTTAATTTGAGCCCCCTTAATGTGCATGCGCCGGGTCAAGCAGGTGTTTATCTTGTTGCCCGAATCAAGTTCTACAAGTTAGGATAGGTGGTTACCCTGGCTAGGCCGTCGGGATATCCCTGGGGGCCCCTTGAAAAAAAATACTTTTTTTAATTAAAAAATGGTCTAAATAGCCCTTTATTCCCTTTAATATTGTTAATTTGAGCCCCCTTAATGTGCATGCGCCGGGTCAAGCAGGTGTTTATCTTGTTGCCCGAATCAAGTTCTACAAGTGTGGATAGGTGGTTACCCTGGCTAGGCCGTCGGGATATCCCTGGGGACCCCTTGAAAAAAAATACTTTTTTTAATTAAAAAATGGTCTAAATAGCCCTTTATTCCCTTTAATTTTGTTAATTTGAGCCCCCTTAGAGTGCATGCGCCGGGTCAAGCAGGTGTTGATCTTGTTGCCCGAATCAAGTTCTACAAGTGAGGATAGGTGGTTACCCTGGCTAGGCCGTCGGGATATCCCTGGGGACCCCTTGAAAAAAAATACTTTTTTTAATTAAAAAATGGTCTAAATAGCCCTTTATTCCCTTTAATTTTGTTAATTTGAGCCCCCTTAATGTGCATGCGCCGGGTCAAGCAGGTGTTTATCTTGTTGCCCGAATCAAGTTCTACAAGTTTGGATAGGTGGTTACCCTGGCTAGGCCGTCGGGATATCCCTGGGGGCCCCTTGAAAAAAAATACTTTTTTTAATTAAAAAATGGTCTAAATAGCCCTTTATTCCCTTTAATTTTGTTAATTTGAGCCCCCTTAGAGTGCATGCGCCGGGTCAAGCAGGTGTTTATCTTGTTGCCCGAATCAAGTTCTACATGTTAGGATAGGTGGTTACCCTGGCTAGGCCGTCGGGATATCCCTGGGGGCCCCTTGAAAAAAATACTTTTTTTAATTAAAAAATGGTCTAAATAGCCCTTTATTCCCTTTAATTTTGTTAATTTGAGCCCCCTTAATGTGCATGCGCCGGGTCAAGCAGGTGTTTATCTTGTTGCCCGAATCAAGTTCTACAAGTAAGGATAGGTGGTTACCCTGGCTAGGCCGTCGGGATATCCCTGGGGGCCCCTTGAAAAAAAATACTTTTTTTAATTAAAAAATGGTCTAAATAGCCCTTTATTCCCTTTAATTTTGTTAATTTGAGCCCCCTTAATGTGCATGCGCCGGGTCAAGCAGGTGTTTATCTTGTTGCCCGAATCAAGTTCTACAAGTTAGGATAGGTGGTTACCCTGGCTAGGCCGTCGGGATATCCCTGGGGACCCCTTGAAAAAAAATACTTTTTTTAATAAAAAAATGGTCTAAATAGCCCTTTATTCCCTTTAATTTTGTTAATTTGAGCCCCCTTAATGTGCATGCGCCGGGTCAAGCAGGTGTTTATCTTGTTGCCCGAATCAAGTTCTACAAGTTAGGATAGGTGGTTACCCTGGCTAGGCCGTCGGGATATCCCTGGAGGCCCTTGTAAAAAAAATACTTTTTTTAATTAAAAAATGGTCTAAATAGCCCTTTATTCCATTTAATATTGTTAATTTGAGCCCCCTTAATGTGCATGCGCCGGGTCAAGCAGGTGTTTATCTTGTTGCCCGAATCAAGTTCTACAAGTTAGGATAGGTGGTTACCCTGGCTAGGCCGTCGGGATATCCCTGGGGGCCCCTTGAAAAAAATTCTTTTTTTAATTAAAAAATGGTCTAAATAGCCCTTTATTCCCTTTAATTTTGTTAATTTGAGCCCCCTTAATGTGCATGCGCCGGGTCAAGCAGGTGTTTATCTTGTTGCCCGAATCAAGTTCTACAAGTGTGGATAGGTGGTTACCCTGGCTAGGCCGTCGGGATATCCCTGGGGACCCCTTGAAAAAAAATACTTTTTTTAATTAAAAAATGGTCTAAATAGCCCTTTATTCCCTTTAATTTTGTTAATTTGAGCCCCCTTAATGTGCATGCGCCGGGTCAAGCAGGTGTTTATCTTGTTGCCCGAATCAAGTTCTACAAGTTAGGATAGGTGGTTACCCTGGCTAGGCCGTCGGGATATCCCTGGGGGCCCCTTGAAAAAAAATCTTTTTTTTAATTAAAAAATGGTCTAAATAGCCCTTTATTCCATTTAATATTGTTAATTTGATCCCCCTTAATGTGCATGCGCCGGGTCAAGCAGGTGTTTATCTTGTTGCCCGAATCAAGTTCTACAAGTGTGGATAGGTGGTTACCCTGGCTAGGCCGTCGGGATATCCCTGGGGACCCCTTGAAAAAAAATACTTTTTTTAATTAAAAAATGGTCTAAATAGCCCTTTATTCCCTTTAATTTTGTTAATTTGAGCCCCCTTAGAGTGCATGCGCCGGGTCAAGCAGGTGTTGATCTTGTTGCCCGAATCAAGTTCTACAAGTTAGGATAGGTGGTTACCCTGGCTAGGCCGTCGGGATATCCCTGGAGGCCTCTTGAAAAAAATACTTTTTTTAATTAAAAAATGGTCTAAATAGCCCTTTATTCCCTTTAATTTTGTTAATTTGAGCCCCTTTAATGTGCATACGCCGGGTCAAGCAGGTGTTTATCTTGTTGCTCGAATCAAGTTCTACAAGTTAGGATAGGTGGTTACCCTGGCTAGGCCGTCGGGATATCCCTGGGGGCCCCTTGAAAAAAAATCTTTTTTTTAATTAAAAAATGGTCTAAATAGGCCTTTATTCCCTTTAATTTTGTTAATTTGAGCCCCCTTAATGTGCATGCGCCGGGTCAAGCAGGTGTTTATCTTGTTGCCCGAATCAAGTTCTACAAGTTAGGATAGGTGGTTACCCTGGCTAGGCCGTCGGGATATCCCTGGGGGCCCCTTGAAGAAAAATACTTTTTTTAATTAAAAAATGGTCTAAATAGCCCTTTATTCCCTTTAATTTTGTTAATTTGAGCCCCCTTAATGTGCATGCGCCGGGTCACGCAGGTGTTTATCTTGTTGCTCGAATCAAGTTCTACAAGTTAGGATAGGTGGTTACCCTGGCTAGGCCGTCGGCATATCCCTGGGGGCCCCTTGAAAAAAATACTTTTTTTAATTAAAAAATGGTCTAAATAGCCCTTTATTCCCTTTAATTTTGTTAATTTGAGCCCCCTTAATGTGCATGCGCCGGGTCAAGCAGGTGTTTATCTTGTTGCCCGAATCAAGTTCTACAAGTTAGGATAGGTGGTTACCCTGGCTAGGCCGTCGGGATATCCCTGGGGGCCCCGAAAAAAAATACTTTTTTTGATTAAAAAAATGGTCTAAATAGCCCTTTATTCCCTTTAATTTTGTTAATTTGAGCCCCCTAAATGTGCATGCGCCGGGTCAAGCAAGTGTTTATCTTGTTGCCCGAATCAAGTTCTACAAGTTAGGATAGGTGGTTACCCTGGCTAGGCCGTCGGGATATCCCTGGGGGCCCCTTGAAAAAATACTTTTTTTAATTAAAAAAATGGTCTAAATAGCCCTTTATTCCCTTTAATTTTGTTAATTTGAGCCCCCTAAATGTGCATGCGCCGGGTCAAGCAGGTGTTTATCTTGTTGCCCGAATCAAGTTCTACAAGTTAGGATAGGTGGTTACCCTGGCTAGGCCGTCGGGATATCCCTGGGGGCCCCTTGAAAAAATACTTTTTTTGATTAAAAAAATGGTCTAAATAGCCCTTTATTCCCTTTAATTTTGTTAATTTGAGCCCCTTAAATGTGCATGCGCCGGGTCAAGCAGGTGTTAATCTTGATGCCCGAATCAAGTTCTACAAGTTAGGATAGGTGGTTACCCTGGCTAGGCCGTCGGTATATCCCTGGGGGCCCCTTGAAAAAATACTTTTTTTGATTAAAAACATGGTCTAAATAGCCCTTTATTCCCTTTAATTTTGTTAATTTGAGCCCCCTAAATGTGCATGCGCCGGGTCAAGCAGGTGTTTATCTTGTTGCCCGAATCAAGTTCTACAAGTAAGGATAGGTGGTTACCCTGGCTAGGCCGTCGGGATATCCCTGGGGGCCCCTTGAAAAATACTTTTTTTGATTTAAAAAATGGTCTAAATAGCCCTTTATTCCCTTTAATTTTGTTAATTTGAGCCCCCTAAATGTGCATGCGCCGGGTCAAGCAGGTGTTTATCTTGTTGCCCGAATCAAGTTCTACAAGTTAGGATAGGTGGTTACCCTGGCTAGGCCGTCGGGATATCCCTGGGGGCCCCTTGAAAAAATACTTTTTTTAATTAAAAAAATGGTCTAAATAGCCCTTTATTCCCTTTAATTTTGTTAATTTGAGCCCCCTAAATGTGCATGCGCCGGGTCAAGCAGGTGTTTATGTTGTTGCCCGAATCAAGTTCTACAAGTTAGGATAGGTGGTTACCCTGGCTAGGCCGTCGGGATATCCCTCGGGGCCCCTTGAAAAAATACTTTTTTTAATTAAAAAAATGGTCTAAATAGCCCTTTATTCCCTTTAATTTTGTTAATTTGAGCCCCCTAAATGTGCATGCGCCGGGTCAAGCAGGTGTTTATCTTGTTGCCCGAATCAAGTTCTACAAGTTAGGATAGGTGGTTACCCTGGCTAGGCCGTCGGGATATCCCTGGGGGCCCCTTGAAAAAATACTTTTTTTAATTAAAAAAATGGTCTAAATAGCCCTTTATTCCCTTTAATTTTGTTAATTTGAGCCCCCTAAATGTGCATGCGCCGGGTCAAGCAGGTGTTTATCTTGTTGCCCGAATCAAGTTCTACAAGTTAGGATAGGTGGTTACCCTGGCTAGGCCGTCGGGATATCCCTGGGGGCCCCTTGAAAAAATACTTTTTTTAATTAAAAAAATGGTCTAAATAGCCCTTTATTCCCTTTAATTTTGTTAATTTGAGCCCCCTAAATGTGCATGCGCCGGGTCAAGCAGGTGTTTATCTTGTTGCCCGAATCAAGTTCTACAAGTTAGGATAGGTGGTTACCCTGGCTAGGCCGTCGGGATATCCCTGGGGGCCCCTTGAAAAAATACTTTTTTTAATTAAAAAAATGGTCTAAATAGCCCTTTATTCCCTTTAATTTTGTTAATTTGAGCCCCTTAAATGTGCATGCGCCGGGTCAAGCAGGTGTTTATCTTGATGCCCGAATCAAGTTCTACAAGTTAGGATAGGTGGTTACCCTGGCTAGGCCGTCGGGATATCCCTGGGGGCCCCTTGAAAAAATACTTTTTTTGATTAAAAAAATGGTCTAAATAGCCCTTTATTCCCTTTAATTTTGTTAATTTGAGCCCCCTAAATGTGCATGCGCCGGGTCAAGCAGGTGTTTATCTTGTTGCCCGAATCAAGTTCTACAAGTGAGGATAGATGGTTACCCTGGCTAGGCCGTCGGGATATCCCTGGGGGCCCCTTGAAAAAAAATACTTTTTTTGATTAAAAAATGGTCTAAATAGCCCTTTATTCCCTTTAATTTTGTTAATTTGAGCCCCCTTAATGTGCATGCGCCGGGTCAAGCAGGTGTTTATCTTGTTGCTCGAATCAAGTTCTACAAGTTAGGATAGGTGGTTACCCTGGCTAGGCCGTCGGCATATCCCTGGGGGCCCCTTGAAAAAAATACTTTTTTTAATTAAAAAATGGTCTAAATAGCCCTTTATTCCCTTTAATTTTGTTAATTTGAGCCCCCTTAATGTGCATGCGCCGGGTCAAGCAGGTGTTTATCTTGTTGCCCGAATCAAGTTCTACAAGTTAGGATAGGTGGTTACCCTGGCTAGGCCGTCGGGATATCCCTGGGGGCCCCTTGAAAAAATACTTTTTTTAATTAAAAAAATGGTCTAAATAGCCCTTTATTCCCTTTAATTTTGTTAATTTGAGCCCCCTAAATGTGCATGCGCCGGGTCAAGCAGGTGTTTATCTTGTTGCTCGAATCAAGTTCTACAAGTTAGGATAGGTGGTTACCCTGGCTAGGCCGTCGGGATATCCCTGGGGGCCCCGAAAAAAAATACTTTTTTTGATTAAAAAAATGGTCTAAATAGCCCTTTATTCCCTTTAATTTTGTTAATTTGAGCCCCCTAAATGTGCATGCGCCGGGTCAAGCAAGTGTTTATCTTGTTGCCCGAATCAAGTTCTACAAGTTAGGATAGGTGGTTACCCTGGCTAGGCCGTCGGGATATCCCTGGGGGCCCCTTGAAAAAAATACTTTTTTTGATTAAAAAAATGGTCTAAATAGCCCTTTATTCCCTTTAATTTTGTTAATTTGAGCCCCCTAAATGTGCATGCGCCGGGTCAAGCAGGTGTTTATCTTGTTGCCCGAATCAAGTTCTACAAGTTAGGATAGGTGGTTACCCTGGCTAGGCCGTCGGGATATCCCTGGGGGCCCCTTGAAAAAATACTTTTTTTAATTAAAAAAATGGTCTAAATAGCCCTTTATTCCCTTTAATTTTGTTAATTTGAGCCCCTTAAATGTGCATGCGCCGGGTCAAGCAGGTGTTTATCTTGATGCCCGAATCAAGTTCTACAAGTTAGGATAGGTGGTTACCCTGGCTAGGCCGTCGGTATATCCCTGGGGGCCCCTTGAAAAAATACTTTTTTTGATTAAAAAAATGGTCTAAATAGCCCTTTATTCCCTTTAATTTTGTTAATTTGAGCCCCCTAAATGTGCATGCGCCGGGTCAAGCAGGTGTTTATCTTGTTGCCCGAATCAAGTTCTACAAGTTAGGATAGGTGGTTACCCTGGCTAGGCCGTCGGGATATCCCTGGGGGCCCCTTGAAAAAATACTTTTTTTAATTAAAAAAATGGTCTAAATAGCCCTTTATTCCCTTTAATTTTGTTAATTTGAGCCCCCTAAATGTGCATGCGCCGGGTCAAGCAGGTGTTTATCTTGTTGCCCGAATCAAGTTCTACAAGTTAGGATAGGTGGTTACCCTGGCTAGGCCGTCGGGATATCCCTGGGGGCCCCTTGAAAAAATACTTTTTTTGATTAAAAAAATGGTCTAAATAGCCCTTTATTCCCTTTAATTTTGTTAATTTGAGCCCCCTAAATGTGCATGCGCCGGGTCAAGCAGGTGTTTATGTTGTCGCCCGAATCAAGTTCTACAAGTTAGGATAGGTGGTTACCCTGGCTAGGCCGTCGGGATATCCCTGGGGGCCCCTTGAAAAAATACTTTTTTTAATTAAAAAATGGTCTAAATAGCCCTTTATTCCCTTTAATTTTGTTAATTTGAGCCCCCTAAATGTGCATGCGCCGGGTCAAGCAGGTGTTTATCTTGTTGCCCGAATCAAGTTCTACAAGTTAGGATAGGTGGTTACCCTGGCTAGGCCGTCGGGATATCCCTGGGGGCCCCTTGAAAAAATACTTTTTTTGATTAAAAAAATGGTCTAAATAGCCCTTTATTCCCTTTAATTTTGTTAATTTGAGCCCCTAAATGTGCATGCGCCGGGTCAAGCAGGTGTTTATCTTGTTGCCCGAATCAAGTTCTACAAGTTAGGATAGGTGGTTACCCTGGCTAGGCCGTCGGGATATCCCTGGGGGCCCCTTGAAAAAATACTTTTTTTAATTAAAAAAATGGTCTAAATAGCCCTTTATTCCCTTTAATTTTGTTAATTTGAGCCCCCTAAATGTGCATGCGCCGGGTCAAGCAGGTGTTTATCTTGTTGCCCGAATCAAGTTCTACAAGTTAGGATAGGTGGTTACCCTGGCTAGGCCGTCGGGATATCCCTGGGGGCCCCTTGAAAAAATACTTTTTTTGATTAAAAAAATGGTCTAAATAGCCCTTTATTCCCTTTAATTTTGTTAATTTGAGCCCCTTAAATGTGCATGCGCCGGGTCAAGCAGGTGTTTATCTTGTTGCCCGAATCAAGTTCTACAAGTTAGGATAGGTGGTTACCCTGGCTAGGCCGTCGGGATATCCCTGGGGGCCCCTTGAAAAAATACTTTTTTTGATTAAAAAAATGGTCTAAATAGCCCTTTATTCCCTTTAATTTTGTTAATTTGAGCCCCCTAAATGTGCATGCGCCGGGTCAAGCAGGTGTTTATCTTGTTGCCCGAATCAAGTTCTACAAGTTAGGATAGGTGGTTACCCTGGCTAGGCCGTCGGGATATCCCTGGGGGCCCCTTGAAAAAATACTTTTTTTAATTAAAAAAATGGTCTAAATAGCCCTTTATTCCCTTTAATTTTGTTAATTTGAGCCCCCTAAATGTGCATGCGCCGGGTCAAGCAGGTGTTTATCTTGTTGCCCGAATCAAGTTCTACAAGTTAGGATAGATGGTTACCCTGGCTAGGCCGTCGGGATATCCCTGGGGGCCCCTTGAAAAAATACTTTTTTTAATTAAAAAAATGGTCTAAATAGCCCTTTATTCCCTTTAATTTTGTTAATTTGAGCCCCCTAAATGTGCATGCGCCGGGTCAAGCAGGTGTTTATCTTGTTGCCCGAATCAAGTTCTACAAGTTAGGATAGGTGGTTACCCTGGCTAGGCCGTCGGGATATCCCTGGGGGCCCCTTGAAAAAATACTTTTTTTGATTAAAAAAATGGTCTAAATAGCCCTTTATTCCCTTTAATTTTGTTAATTTGAGCCCCTAAATGTGCATGCGCCGGGTCAAGCAGGTGTTTATCTTGTTGCCCGAATCAAGTTCTACAAGTTAGGATAGGTGGTTACCCTGGCTAGGCCGTCGGGATATCCCTGGGGGCCCCTTGAAAAAATACTTTTTTTAATTAAAAAAATGGTCTAAATAGCCCTTTATTCCCTTTAATTTTGTTAATTTGAGCCCCCTAAATGTGCATGCGCCGGGTCAAGCAGGTGTTTATCTTGTTGCCCGAATCAAGTTCTACAAGTTAGGATAGGTGGTTACCCTGGCTAGGCCGTCGGGATATCCCTGGGGGCCCCTTGAAAAAATACTTTTTTTAATTAAAAAAATGGTCTAAATAGCCCTTTATTCCCTTTAATTTTGTTAATTTGAGCCCCCTAAATGTGCATGCGCCGGGTCAAGCAGGTGTTTATCTTGTTGCCCGAATCAAGTTCTACAAGTTAGGATAGGTGGTTACCCTGGCTAGGCCGTCGGGATATCCCTGGGGGCCCCTTGAAAAAATACTTTTTTTAATTAAAAAAAATGGTCTAAATAGCCCTTTATTCCCTTTAATTTTGTTAATTTGAGCCCCCTAAATGTGCATGCGCCGGGTCAAGCAGGTGTTTATCTTGTTGCCCGAGTCGAGTTCTACAAGTTAGGATAGGTGGTTACCCTGGCTAGGCCGTCGGGATATCCCTGGGGGCCCCTTGAAAAAAAAATTAAATTAGAAATTTCCAACCCTTTTATTCACTGACTTTTGTCCCCTAAAAAATCCTCGTATTAGGGCAAGCCAGCTATTTTATGGTTGCCCGAGACGTGCTCCACCTTTTAAACCCCCTAGCTAGCTTTCAAAACCCCTAATTTTTTAATATCGAATATTGAATATCTGTCCAACTTCACACGCGTTTGAATATCGAACCTGAATATCCAACCAACTTCACAGTTTGAATATCGAATATCGAATATCCAACCAACTTCACGCCGGTACGCCCTCAACAGGTTATAAGAGAAAAAGTTGATAACGCATCACTTGTCACGCAGTACTTGGATGCCGCATCAAGGTACGGGTGATGAGATTGTGGGCATCAAGAAATGATGATGATCCTCACCTTTGATCCTCGACACTATGTAAATCAAGCGCGGGCTGATTTTTAAATACTCTGAAAAAAGGGTGTTTTAAAGGGAATCCAGAAGTTTTTTTTTAGATAGATGGGAACTAAAAAGTTCGACCAAATAATAATAAACATAAGAAAAGTTTCAAACATTAGGTAACCTAATTTGCATTGATGATGATAATGAAGACTAGTTTTGAAATATGAATGCCTGCTCATTTTTGTGCCCGCTCTTCAACTTGTTCGCCCGGCTCTCACTTTTTTCTTTTCTCCTCGCTTCTTTTCTCTCATTTCGGCCCATAACTGGGCTGGGGACTACCAAAGAAGAATGAACAGGTGCAGGGTTTTTTTTTGGGGGGGGCGGGGAGCTTTGTGTAAATTGGGGACTGTCTGAAGCCCCCACAAAAAATCGCTCAAATCCCCCCCCCCCAAAAAAAAAAAATGATAATACTAATAACAAAAATTAAAAAATCGACCACGAAGAAAAAAATAGATATATATACGTAGGCCCGATTAATATAGAATTCCATTCATGTCAAGTGCCATTAAGATCAAAGTTTTTATTCCAAAATCGAAAATTTTCTCGCTCGGTCGCTAAACGCTCCCTCGCAACATATCAGATCTGAAATGCAATATACATTCATGCCATCTTGAAGGGATGGTGCGGGCTGAAAGTATTACAGCTTAATACATAAAGTATAATTCACTGAGCAAAGTGCTGAACTCAATTTCATCAAAGTCGGATAACAAATAACAAAGTTATTGAATTTTAAAGTTTATCAATATTTTGTGAAAACAGTCGTCATGAATAGTCATTAGATGGGCTGATGATGTCACATCGATCCCACTTTCCGTTTTATGTTATTACATAAAATCATATATTTTTTTCATTATTTCATACTTGTGTGAATAATATGTCTCCCTTATAATGAAATAAGTTGCAGCAATAAATATCTAATGCACTAAATCAGTTGTCAATCATTTTTTTTTAATTCTTGGAGGAAAATTTGATTAAACCTATATAAAATACAAAAGAACAAATGGGGATGTGACATTATCATCCCACCTAATGAATATTAATGACGACTGTTTCCACAAACTATTGATAAAAAAATTAAAATTCAATAACTTTCTTATTTGTTATCCGATTTTGATGAATTTTTCGGCATTTCCTCGATCAGTGAATTTTACTCTATTTTCAAAGCTATTAATACTTTCAGCCCGGACCATCCCTTTAAAGTGCGAGTATAAGAAGTCAATGATCTAATGTAATAAATTAATGCCTCGACCTACATTATATACTTCACCCACCACGAATGTAAACAATATAGGCCTCTTCCATTAAATTGAAGTTTTATAACAAACCTGTCCTGTGCTTTGTCAAAAGCGCTCCAATTTTTTTGTCATTCTTTAATTCTTTTTTTTTGGGGGGGAGGAGAAAAATGGCTTTGTCGCTATATACTCCCTGATTGAGGCTAAACGTAATTTTGAAACAGAATATTTCGAGTCAAGAGTGCCCATCCATGTTTCTCGCCATATAGCGCGGATGGAGCGAGAGGTGGTAAGACATGCATCATCTTCGACGTGCTCTATTATACGCGCAATTTTGTACGGAGAAGCACACCGACAAATTTGCAATTTTATATGTTTAATAGTATTTTTATGTCAAGTTTGATGATTTCATCAATTTGGCAGGGCAAATCGACATGTTTGCCGCACTCCCCAATTAATATTTTCATGGCGACCGGTGCCCCTGCCCCCGCCTCCTCCCCGCCCCACAATAGCAGATTTAACTCTATATTCTCTATACTCTATTGTGTAAAATTTGTTATAAATAAAGCGCAGTGTTGGGTCATATTCTTTGGCATTTGAGTCATCCATTTAACGTTGTTGCAGAGCTCAAAAAGTGGCCAAATGGTACTGTTTCACCTAAAAAAAACCCTGGTCACCACATTACCTCGTAATATTTTAAAGGGGTATTGCCCCAAATTGATTTTTTTTACAGTGCAAGCCTTGATGCATAATACAGATGAAAAAGTCAAGCATTTTGAAAAAGTGATTTTTATTTTTCTTTGCATAATAAAAGGACAATTCGCGCAAACTGCATGGGTCAATTTATTGATATAAAAATATCAAAGAGTATATTCTGGGACGATTAGGCCTACAACAAGAATGATAAAATTTAAACGGACCGGGAATACGCTTTCCCCGGCCGGCCAGATACGTGCCTGATTTGGAAAGAAAAAAATCAAAATAAGCTTTTGTGAGAACTTGATCGACCCGATCAGGGTTTTAACTTGTCATGCAATAAGTAAGCAAAAGAACAGTGCCTCATGGTAGGGTCTATTTCAAGAAGGTTAAGAGCTAGTTCTCTTCTGTCAAAGCAATTCCCTTAGTTTTTTAGAATGCATGGCGTCACTGCACTGCATGCCCCAATTCATAAAAGATTCTCATTTAAAAATGATATAGTGCAAAACCCTAAACAAAATATTCATTTTTTATGTATGTCCAACATGATATCACAAACCAAACAATATATAGATTATGATCGAGAATCGACACTAGTATTACGAACCAATAAATGAATGCAAACAGCAAATCATATTGTATTTTATATATTTTGCTCCCCGGCCAACAAGAAAGTATTATTATATACACAAGTCATGTACAGTGAGGGGGGGGGGGGTGGGTTGTCCGGACACTTGATATTTTTGAAGCCTTCTCTTTTGTCTTTTGATTACACTAAAAATATGAATTCAATAGTTGTAATCATCTTCCATTTCGTTCTCTATGATATTTCCTAACATTTTGTACTAATCATTGATGACACTTCGCTTGTAATTGGTTTTTTTCCAAATGTCTGAAATTGTAATGGTCCGGACACACAACAACTGGGTAAGACTAGTATTAGTAAGACTAATGTGAATTTATGTTTGACCGAACACTGGCAATTTCGTCCAGAGTGTCACAAAATAGAGGAAAGTTTTAGATTGATTTTGTTGTTAACTATATAGTTTTGTAAGATTTTTCCCCCAAAGAGAATCTAGGCAGCACACTGCACTAGCACTGCACATATCTGGTCGAGAGTTGTCGCTGTTGCATATTTGTTCTTTGTTGTTGTTATATGTTCGCGATTAGGCCGAGGAGATCTATTCGCAACACAATTCTGCAACACAAACTATCATTTCATGGCCGTTGACGTTGTACACAATAACCTGTGGTGATGGATAAGATTATGGTAGCAACGGGATTCCTATTTTTTGCCGCAGATGTACTGGCACTTACAAGTGTATTCAACCCAGTATGGGTAGTATCTCATGCTCGTGGATCAGGTAAATTGACACTTTTTTTATTAGCGACCCCATACATTGACCTACACGGAGATTTAGCTCCTGTGCAATTTAAATGACTGTGACACAGAATTGTGATTGAGCCATTCAGTATGTGGGCTTAAGACTTTGCATGTGCCAGTAAATTGAATATCCTCTGCTCTTGTCTCTCGCAACTGCCTAAAAGTTTAAACGATTGCCAAGTCCGATATCGCCATAACCATGATAACTCAGAGCTACCAAGTCTCACGCATTATGCGTGAGACTCAAGTATTTTGGACTCTTGTTCATCCCCTCAAATCTCTGTCTAACGAAACTCACAGCCTATCCTCCTATACATTGTTCGATCACAATGTCTGTGATCTCACTCAGATTCACAGAAAAATCTCACGCATACAGGGCCATGGCATAGGCATAGCTGGTCTTTGAACTTGGCATCTCTGATAACTTATTAAAAGAAATCTGTTTTTATTTGTAATCTTGAAGATACATGTAAGATCCTACATGTATGGTAGTGGATCGTATTAACACTGAACCCTTTTCATGAATTTGATTTTATCAAACACATTATTCCAATAAATTTCACCAAACTTTCACCATAAATACACAAATGCCTACAAAATATATATATGCAGAAATTTTACTGAAATCGTTTTTCATTTTTACGACATCAGCTTCCAATTGGACCCCTCTTCGCAAGTGAAATGTTTTGGTCACTTGAAAAAGGTATCGTATTACCGAACGTGTGTTTTCTATGGGAAAAGTTGGGAAAACAACAAAGTCTCTGATGAGCTATTTTGACCATGTTTTATTGTTTTGAGGATATAAAAACTTCGAAATTGTGTTTTTGATAATTTTTCATCATTTTTCTATTCAAGTTCCCTTTGGAAGTTGCAAAGGTTTGAGCGTATTTGATTATTTTCTGACGCATATGATGCGCGCGTTCGGTAATACAAGGCCGGTCAGTAATACAATCACTCATTATACATGTGTATAAAGTTAGCTAGAAAACAAAGTTTGCAAATAACAGATTTCTTCCTTGTTTTCAGGGATACCGCTTCCTGAATCTGAACAAATAAGTTGCATGCTTTGGAAATTACTCTGTAATGTCTTTGAAATGTCTCCTGCAGTAACACATGATGTTCTTGCGAGATACATTAAGAAATTGTTCTTTTTATTCGAGAAATATTGCATGCAACATCAAGTTACAATAGCCCCCTACCTGTGGAAAAAAAATTCTTGTATTTTGCAAGGAAGTTAAAAAAGATCAGAGAATTTTCAGAATACCTTTTATCTCGATATGTTATCTTGCGCACATAGATATTTTGGTGCCGTTTTTAACTTACACTGTATGCATTAATTCTCGACATCATATGTGCTCAGTGAAAAGATGCAAGAATTTTGAGAATACAGATTTTATTGTAACTCGAAAGATACAAGAATACTCTTACGATAATTTTCAGAATATGGCCCCAGATGATTAGTGGATGTTATTGTTTTTTTTTTACAGCACTTGATATTTTAAGACTGGAGAGTGTGTAGCATACATGTATGTAGACATGCAGCTAGAATCACAACAGAATAGGTTGGTTGCAAACAACCTAGAAAGGATCAGTTTGTACAAAATATAAATTTCATTTAACTTTTATCTATAATATAAATCTTGTATTATTATACCTGTAGGAGCTATGACAATGGGCCTTATCTCACAGTGCCTGACAATCTTTGGGAGGGATACAGTATGCATCTCTCCTAATCTCTGCCCAGCCTGGCAAATCACCCTCTTTTTCATTGTGTGTGCCATCATCTGTCTGACAATCACCTGCATTATGTTTGCCTACTCTACAAGAAGAATCACCATGCTGGATCATGCAAGATGGTTCTCATTTGCAGCAAGTAAGTTGGTTTGATAGCTCATTCTTTGACTTTGGCAATTAGTTGATTTATGAAGCACCTTTTCCAGAGAATACAAAGACCTGGGCGCTTTAACACAAAGGATATCGATTAATCGCTAAATGAAATGACCAATCAAGATCATTGTTGTATGTGCATTTTGCCAAGTAGACTGACTATGAACCAATCAGAATTGTCCTTTGAAATTAGCGATCAATCGCTAACCTTTGTGTTACAGGACCCTGTTTGTGTAAAACAAGGACAGGTCCATTCTAACAACAACTAAAAAGTAAATGAATATAGGAAATTTAAACAAATGTAGTACTGAAATTAAATCATCAAAATTGGACAAAGGGTATTAAAAGTTACATGTAAGGCATATTTGAGTTTCCTCACTTGTTTGATTTTGTTCTAAGTCATTGTAACTTTGCTTTGTTATGCTATATTCCTTTGTGTTTGTAATGGAGTGAAAATAAATTAAACAATGTACCCATCTTAAAGGTTGATTCTATCCTGATAAAAGTTGATTAAAAGATTGAGTTTATTGTAACACTAAATATTTCATTGAAATGGGATTTCAAATGTTAAGAACTGAATACATTTAAGTTTCAATTAGTTTCTCAAAACTCGCACTCTTTTTAACCTAATTATTTCGAATATTTTTGGGGTTCTTATATAAAATTGTTAGATGAAAAATCATTTAAAAGAATAAGATTACATATTGAGACCAAATGGGAATCAGACAAAGTAAGAACCAAGTTATATACCAAGTGCCAATTCTGCATCGTTAATAATTTTCAATTCCTTTCCAGTTATTCTATTGTGCCTAGCAGCCATCATATTCCCCATTGGCTTCTACGTGGATGAAATCGGAGGTGAACCATACAAACTTCCGAGCACCGTTTCCGTAGGGTCGTCTTATGTGATATTCCTTATCTCCATTGTTCTCACGGTCATCTCTGAGCTCCTAGCGGGCAAGCTTTGTGCTCCTCTCTTTGTCGTAAGAGGATAGTGACTGGATTCTTTGAATTCTCCGACTTTGTATCTGAACTGCTTTTATCATTATTTATTTTATCGCTTGGAATACTCCCCAGGGAGTGGATAATGGACATACATTGTATACATGCAGGGAATACTGATGATCACAACAATAATAATCTATAGAGGCTTTTTTATCGAAGCCTCTTATTAATGATTGGATTATTATCATATATCTAAATTGTCTTATGATTATTCAATTTTGTCATAGTCGGCAGTTTTGAAAACTGTATCATGTATGTAGATCATAATGGTGTGTTAAGAAAGCTGGTGGGTGTTTCATACAGCTGTTTGAAAAGTACATATGTCTTGACGATTGACTGGGAACATGTTCTTCGGTAGTTAGTCATACTATTTAGTACAAAAATGGGTCACCAGTCATATGTCCGTGTAAAGTAGTTTGGAACAGCTTTCTATGAATCACCCGCCTGCTGTGTCTCCGTTTTACCTCTAAGTGAAAGTTTTTGAAACTTATATTTGAAATTATGCATTATCATCAAGATAGGATGTGAACTTTTCTTTGAAAATGTAATAAAAGAGGCTCAGATCGTGAGTCATAGGGCTGAACAACTCATATCTTCAGGGGGGGGGGGGCGGTGTTAATGACTGGCGATCCATTCTTGTGCTAATCAGATTCTCAATACTTTATACTCCACCAGCTAAAGTTGAAATCTGATCTTTGGAGTAAATTATTGTTGTTTACAAGCCATTTATGCAAGGTTTTTTTTTTATTATTTTTCTAGATATTAATATGAAATTTTATAGAAATTTCTCTCGCATAAATAGGAAATACAGTATGATAATACACCAGAAGCTGGTCTGTACTTTGAGAGGAAGAAGAAAGAACAAATATTGAGATATACTATTTAGCACAAGAAAGGGTCACCAGTGGTGCATTAAGTTGGAGCATTGTGGCCCAGTGGATTAGTTACAGACTTTGAAACAGAGGGTCGTGGGTTCAAATCCCAGCCATGGTGTAGTTTCCTTCAGCAAGGAATTCATCCACAGTGTGCTGCACTTGACCCAGGTGAGGTAAATGGGTACCTGCAGGAAGTAAGTCCTCAAAAAGCTGTGTGCACCTGAATTGGCAGCCTAGCTTAGCCTGGGTAATAGTAATAACAGGGCCCGTTCCTGCTGGGAGAACAGTTTTCGGAACTGAAGTGGCTACCCTGGGTAAATATACCATTATTATTATTATTTTGTTACTTATTGAGCATTTTTATGTATCGGTCCCTTGCTGATTCTTATAATAGTTTGATTTGATGCTTTCCATTGCTTGAAAGAACAGTATATATATTGAAGTTGGAGGAGGCATTTCTACACATGTACATGAAACTCCCTTGAAAAAGCTGTAAGAGTTTTGATTTTGTTGTCAGTCCCTTGCACTGCACATACTGTATACATTTGTAGTGTGGAACTAACTATACACAAGTATTTTGCCCGAACAAACTGGGATTTTTTGCCTATGTTTTCAATGTTAAGGGCATCTAAAGAGCAATCCTTAAAGAGTATAAACTGAAAGTTTCAGTATCTGTTCTATCATATACCACCGTGTATGATGAGTTATAATTGTAAAATATTGATAAATAAAACCCCAGAATAGACTCTAATTGCTGTTTATTCTCAGAGGTGCTTTTCACTGTATTACTCTTCATCTATAACATAATTAACATGCTTTCACCTTTCCATACTGCTTAAAAGAATGTTTCAAAATTAAAAAAAATCCAATAACAATTATGGTACCACTATGTTATAAACTGTCGCTTTAATACCGGTATAAGGTTTCATGGTACAGTAGATGCCATGATCATATGAAGTCTTGATGAAACATGGCTCATGATTGCCCCTCTCCCTGCAGCCTACATCTATTTTTTTTATGACTGTGCAATATTTAATGTTAGCAAGAGGGGAACAAAATGGATGGAAAATCCAGTTAATTGTTTGACTCTTGAGTAATACATGTAGAACTTTAATAGGAGCATTAATCCTTTAAAAGTTCACTTTTTGGGGGGGGATGGAGATCTGATTCAACATTTTAATCTTATTTTTTGTTTTATTTTCCTCTGGACATGGGGTTTCAGTTTTTACTTTAAAATTGTTATTGCCAAGTGTAGAATTTCCAACATGATTGTTACTAAGTGTATCATTCAAGTTGAAAAAATTAAGTCTAATAATCTAATGTTGTAATTGTATATCTGATTATCTGTATATTTTGCATATATCTGTACACTTACATCTCAAGTGACAACCTATGATAAGTAGCACAAAAATGTGGCCTTTATTTGTAATATGGGTGTTTGCTTTTGACAGTATCATACACATAATATGCCTCCATGAGAATACTTGGTGGTCAATAGGTAGTTGATATTACACTCGTCACTCAGAAAGTTTTGACTGATATGATATGTGATCTTGAGTCAAATGAATCAAATTGGTAGTCACTTTTCACTGAACTGCAGATTTGTAAGAGTGCCTTGTATGTTAGGGAAATCAATTTGTTTTTGTATAGTGTGATAGATGCCTTGAAACACTGATCAGACATATGCACTGAAACTAAATTTGTATTTTATATGTTTGGATGTATTTGACTACTGTACTATGTTTACCACGCTTTCTTGTTGTTATCAACACAAATGGAGGAAACTTAATTGGGAAGAACTTAATATCTCTCTATAGACCATGTTGATGTTAAAACCTGACTGAAAGTAGTCACATTTTTATTATGGCCTTTTTTAGCAGAAACATCTTTTTGGCATTCATTGTGTGTGGCAAGCCAGAGTCCAATAACGATAATAATGCAGTATGTTTGTAAAGCGCTTTAAAAGTATAGACACATCCGATGTACTAAGTGTTGTATAACGCAAGCAGGATATTATTTTCATTTACCAGTATAGTCCTGTCTCTAGGTTACATGATTGAGATTAATTAGATCTCATAGAGTTGATTTTTTTTATAAGTTGGGTACCATGGCTCCGTAACACAAAGATTAGCGATCAATCGCTAAATCGACTGACCAATCAATATCAGTGTTACAAGCGCATTATGTTTAAAATACTGACCAGGGACCAATCAGTGCGGTTCTTTCATATTTGCAATTCATCACAAACATTTGTTTTACGGAGCCCTGATCACTTTATAATGTGTTGCTCATGTATCTTTCTTCTAAGTTTGGGATTTCAATGGAAATATAATGAAAACTGGACATTCCTACACGTAATTCTCATATTTACTGCAGCTGTATGCTACATGTCGTTTCGGCCTTTACAAGCCTTAATTTGAATTAATTTTGAAGGGGTACTGTAGTTTGAATCTTAAGGAATTAGAATTTCATTAAATCAACCATTCTTTCGAATTGTTGATCATTATTTATCATCTGATTTTTATGAATCGTTTTTGGGTTTGTTTGTTTTATCTGGAGAATCCCATGGTAAAGCAAGATAGCCTTAAATATAGTGGCTCGTATTCTGAAGTCAGGTTTATTAACTTAAACTAAGGTTTGAAGTTGTGGTTTAAATATGGGAAGCCCAAAGTATCAAAATTTATTAAGCTGTATGTTTCTTATGTTTACTGTGCTCTTTCCTGATTCATCGATGGTGAAGACAATCATCTATTTGTACTTCCTACACAATTATGAATGATTTGAGAGCCGAATGAGCTGAAGTCTGATATCTGTACTGTTAGTGATTATGCAACAGTTGGCTGTCCATACCTAAACCACAACTTTAAACCTGAGTTTTAATTAAACCCGACTTCAGAATATGGGCCAGTGTGTAGGCCTATATTTTTATTTTTTGTGTACATAATCAACAAGAAATCATATTCAAAGAAATGAATGATTTTAAAATGAACCTGGCTTCAGTTGTGTCTCAGGTACATCGATGAAGAATTTAGCACTGTCATATATTGTATGTATTCATTTTTTCCTTAAAGGTCAAGTCCACCGCAGAAAAATGTCGATGTGAATCAATAGAGAAAAAATCAGACAAGCATAATGTTAAAAATTTCATCAAAATCGGATGTAAAATAAAGTTATGACATTTCAAAGTTTCGCTTATTTTTAACAAAATAGTTATATGAACGAGCCAGTTACATCCAAATGAGAGAGTCGATGACGTCACTCACTATGTCTTTTGTTTTTTATTGTTTGAATTATACAATATTTCAATTTTTACAAATTTGACGATTAGGACCTCCTTGCCTGAAGCACAAAATGTTAAAATAATGGAATTCCACATATTCAGGGGGAATGAAACTTCGTTTCACACGACAATGACGAGAAAATCAAAATATTTCATATTTCATTTTATAGAATACAAAAGAAATAGTGAGTGATGTCATCAGTACCCTCATTTGCATACCGACAGAGATGTGCATATATATGTTTTGTGTAATTAAGCGAAACTTCAAAATGTCATAACTTATTTTACATCTGATTTTGATAAAATTTTCAGTGTTATGTTTGTTGAATTTTTCTCTTTTTATTCAAATCAGGTTTTTGTTGGGGTGGACTTGTCCTTTAATAAACTGGAAAGCTGTATACTGTGAACCCCAAGATTCATATTTGAAAAATTGTTGTGTTATTAACATTTCACCAGAGAAATATAAGCCAAGGGCTGTACTTAACTAGTAAACAGTTTCGACTTGCTGAATTATCATTTCCCCTAAACATCAAAGGCTGTTTGTGTTTAACCTTGATAATAAAATTCACCTTGAGACTATGTTTCTTTCTTTTTGACCAAAGATTTTATCATTACTTGGATATCAAATTAGTTTGATTCTTTTTTTCAATTCATATATTCACTCATCCATTCAGTTCAACCATGTGCTCATCCATTCCTTTATTCATCCATCCAAATTCTTTTACTCTTTGTTCATTAATTTTGATATTATTTGGTTCACTCACTAATTCATTCATCCATCAAACCATTAATTCTTATATTCATTCTATTATTTATTTTAAAATTATTTCATTTTCAGGTCTCCTTTAATATGAAAATTACTTGATGTACATGTAAATATATATATATTTTTTTGCAAAGGAATGTCCACCCAAATTATTTGTGTCCAGAACATGTATTCAAACAAGTACCGGTATTTGAAATTGTGTTAGTTTTCTTACTAGTGCAAATTGTTTGAAAAAAAATCATACTGCAAGTCACTTCATGCATTTTTAATTTGAAATTGTACATTGTAGCAAAAATGTTGAGGGCTGGTCAATGATTTTCATATTGCCTTGCAATGTTAGATATGCAGTCCTTGCAGTGATATACCCAGAATGGTTTTAGATTGTTTTTTTTTGTTAGATATTTTCTGTTGTAGCTGTCGTTTTAAAATCAGATTGTTTTATATACATGAATCAATGTATGATTATAAATTTTTATCAAATTAATTCCTCAGTCAAGATGTTATATTTCTCTGTTTGTTATCACCAATCATGTCATATGCACAACTCTGTATATATTGTTTATTTGGTGATACTAAAAATTAAAGCCAAAGATGAATACTGATGTACTTATACATTTTAGTTTCTTGTACGGTATTTTCTTGCAATAAAGCTTGCATTGTGTTATTTGAATATTGTGAAGAGCTTTTACTTATTGTGAATGTGTCGCACAAAAATAGATAGGAAATTGATTTCACATATTCTATGAGTATGAATTCATTCACAAAAAGTGAATTCAAAATTGATAAAAATATTCAAGTGTGAGAGTGCATGACAGAAGATTTTCAGCCTAGAGTATCTTCCTTGATCATCTAGTCAGGGGGGGCACTTGCATTGACGAGTGGATACCATGCGCGACCCCAAAAACACGTAAAAAGGACGTCTTTTTCAAGATAGGGCACGTTACGTACGTAACGTAATAAGGGTGTCAAAACACTAAAATAATGAAAAAAGGGTATCTATTTCGCTAGGAAATTTACATGTTTAGGGTCAAATTTTCGAGGGCATAAACAATCGAGACTAAAATGTTTTATAAAGAATGTGCTTTTTGCCCCAGGAGTCAACACTACGTGTTTAGAGTACGATTTACGTGAACTAGGCTGTACTAAACCCAATCACAGTAAAGGTAAAACCGACGACCGTGTTTGAAATGTCGCTGTACTTGTTTAGGGGTACAATTCAGGGAATACTTGCCAATAGTATCGTTTAGTTTCCAATAATTGTTAAGGGTAGGGTTTCACACCCCAATACTTGATAGGGGTGCATTTTCAGAATATGGAAAATACGTGTTAAGGGTGCTTTTTGAGATCTCATGGTCGCGCATGGTATCCACTCGTGAATGGAAGTGCCCCCCCCCCCCCCCCGGTCTAGTCACCAAGACCCTGAAAAAGTTAAAACATATATGTGCCTTCCCTTCTCTCTTTTAAGACAATATCTTATCCACTCCCTCTAATCTCCCAACAAAAATTTATTTCAAGCCCATTTGAGACTCCTTTACTCAAAACACAGTAAAAAAACAAGCTCTTGAAATAATACACTTGCGAAGTAGAATATCCATGTCAATAACTGTAAAATGCTTGTGTAAGGGAACCAAAGTCCAAGGGTGGTGTTCTGATACCATGGTTTAGTTAAAGGTCAAGTCCATCCCAGAAAAATGTTGATTTGAATCAATAGAGAAAAATCAAGCGAGCGTAACGCTCTGAATTTCATCAAAATCGTTTGTTAAATAAAGTTTCGCTTATTTCTCACAAAACAGTGATATGCATGTCCTGGTCAGGATGCAAATAAGGGGACTGACAACATCGCCTACTCACTTTTTCTTTAGTATTTTGTTATATGAAATATTTCAATTTTTTCCTCATTGTCATGTGAAAAAGTTTATTCTCCCTGAACATGTGAATTACCATTGTCTCAACATTTTGTGGATCTGTCAATTTGGTCATTAATGAAATATAGTATAATTCAAATATAAGACAAAAGAAATAGTGAGGGACATCATCGATTCTCTCACTTGCATATCACCGAGTTGTGCATTAACTGTTAAGTGAAAAATAACTTATTATTTTACATCCAATTTTGATGAAATTTTCCATATAATGATTCAAATCAACATTTTTCTGACCTTTAATATTAAAACATTTTTTTCAGGGTGAGCTTCCCCTTTAATTATAAGAATACATACAATCCAATACCTTTTGGTGAAGTAGACCTCACCTCCCCCCCAAAAAAAAAGAAGGAAAAAGAAACGAGAAAGTCCATGCTGAATTTCAGGTATACCAACTTTTCTAATTTGTATAAAATTTCTGGACATTTTATGTTGAATACAGATAGTGTCTCAACAGCAATGTTATGGTAGTAGAAACTGCCTAATTTGACCTTATTTGACTTTCATGTATATTAAACACTCAAAATTAGATCAAAATCTAAAAAAAGAATAACAAAGTCATGATTTTTTAAAATTTGCATTATTTTAGTGAACAGTTCTAAGCATGCATAATTGAATATTCAATGAGCAAATTGATGTCATACCCCCTCTTGTACTTTTGTATTTTATAATTATATGAAATATATATTCAAAATTTGTCCTTCCAGAATTAAAAGATTGGATTGACAACTAATTTAATGCATTAGATATCTATTGTAGCAACTTATTTAAAGGGAGACACACATAAATGTAAATAATTTTGATTTTATGTAGTAACATAAAAGAGAAAGTAGAGATGTGACATCAGCCCATCAAATGAATATTCATGATGTGTAATGTATACAACTGTTTTCACAAAATATTGCTATACTTTAAAATTCAATATCCTCGATAAATATCAGATTTGTTTTGCATGGTGAACTTTATTCTATATTCAATTATTTTCAGCATGGAGTACCCCTTTATTAAGTAAAATACTCACCAAAACCTTTGTATTTATGCAAACCATGTGTTGCTTCTTTCTAAATCGAAGAGATTATAGTGGTCCCATTTGATCTGACTTAGGCAGATTTCCCTGTATTTTCCCTTTTATTAAAATCCTATTGAAATTCCTCAAAAATACATTCGAGTTAAAGTTTCTGTACTGTCAACCCACAAAAAAAAAACAGTTCTATGATACAAGAACTTTTAGCATTACATTGTTATCACCATAGTTTTAGTAACATCTTCCATGATGGGCATAAATTCAATCGGTACATGAAATCATATATCCAATATTCTACGGCAAATAAGTACTACACTTCATAATAAAATACACATGTATTCTTTTTTTCTTCAAATATTTATTTTATTAAAAATCATGATTTTCTAAAACCTGAAAATACTTACAAGTTAATATGTACACAACATTGTAGGATCAACATTTATCCCATAAATGATATGTGAGAAACTCATAAAGAATTAATAATTGCTTGGTGAATACTAAATTGTTTACTGACAGAAATTAAACTGAATATTCTGAAAAAAAAATATATCCAAACTCGATGTTGTTTCAGTTTGATATGATCTTTACCGGTATATAGCAAACATTAGTCAAGAAAAGATGAACACTGTAGACATATTCCACCAGTAAAAGTCTACATAAAATCATTGGAATGCTTTTACAAATGTATATTGTACTTTAGGTCTATTATACATAATTTTGTGTGCTGCCACATGTGATTTTTTTTGTACACAAAAATAATGACCACTTCAAGAGACAATGACATTAAATTGCCTCCTGTGGAAATGGGGTAAAGCCACAGATGTAATTCTGGAAAAGCAAAAACTAATTTGAAGATTGAATCTAAATGTTTCTTAAAAATCTTTGCCAATTAAATATTTTGGTCAAGTGCAATGATGCAGAATACCACACAGTTAGGAAAGAAAAAAAGAACACAAATAATAATTCATCCTATCTGAAACCATGTGATCGTAGTGGATTGTCACATCTTAGATAAGGAGTTTTTCAATTGCCTGCTGCATACGGGTGATCTGTGGCTTCAGTTGGGAGCCCTCATTGGTGGTCACTGAACAGGATATGACGGGACGGGAGACACCACAGGCACGACCAAGAGCTGAAAAATATAAGCAAAAACACAATAATAGCACTATTTACTTTTTACTGAAAGGGAATCCTACCCACATGGAAAGATAATATACAAGACTGCAAGTGACCACAAATAAAAAAAAAAAAAACTAAATCGCAAAAGCTCATACACTCTTGTACAGAGAAAGTACAAAAAAGGCAGAAAATAAAGATTTGTTGTTGTTGCTGAAATAGCTTAAAAGTCAAACTCTCACACCCTTGAAGATAAGAGAAGCAGAGTTGACAATTTGAACAAAATCTGACAAAAAGTTCATACACTCTTGTACAGACAAAGAACATAAAAGACAGAAAATAAACAGATTTTTTTATTGCTGAAATAGCTTAAAGGTCAAGTCCACCTCAGAAAAATGTTGATTTTAATCGACAGAGAAAAATCAGACAAGCACAATGCTGAAAATTTCATCAAAATCGAATGTAAAATAAGTTACGACATTTCAAAGTTTTGCTTATTTTTAACAAAATAGTTCTATGAACGAGCCAGTAAAATCCAAATTAGAGAGTCGATGATGTCACTCACTATTTTTTTTATTGATTGAATTATACAATATTTCAATTTTTACGAATTTGACGATTAGGACCTCCTTGCCTGAAGCACAAAACCTTAAAATAATGGAATTCCACATGTTCAGGGAGGAATGAAACTTCATTTCACATGACAATGACAAGAAAATAAATGTATATCATATTTCACATAATAAAATACATAAAAAAATAGTGAGTGATGTCATCAGTTCCTCATTTGCATACCGACTGAGATTTGTATATAACTGTTTTAAGAAATGAAGCGAAACTTAAAAATGCCATAACTTTCTTATTTTACATCCTATTTTGATGAAATTTTCAGTGTTATGCTTGTTGAATTTTTCTCTTTTTATTCAAATCAAGTTTTTGTTGAGGTGGACTTGTCCTTTAACAGTCAAACTCTCACACCCTTGAAGATATCAGAAGCAGAGGTGAGAATTTGAACAAGGTAAAAACAGCTGTAACGCAACATGTATGCTTGGGAATTGATTTTAAAATGGAAATCTTGCTCGAATAATAAAACTGACATGTACAATGACATTTTCAAGTTTTACTCTGAATCATATTTTCTTTATGACAAATACAACAGTATTGCTTGTTTAGGTGATCTTGGCTTAGATCACACAATAGCAGTGAATATTTGTACATATACGCATGTTCCATAAAAAAATCTCACAGGCTGTGTGTCACCTACCTTCCTTGGACCTGACAAAGACATAAGGTACATTCTTATCTTCACACAAGAGAGGAAGGTGGAGTAAGATCTCCAGAGGCTCTGCGTCAGCTGCCAGGATGATGAACTCTGAGATACCACGGTTAAGGGTCTTGGTGGCTGTTAATGATCAAGGATAACTATCATTAAAAGAATTCTCCAGTCTGAAAATAATGTGTTTCAAACCAAGTAAAATTCGACAAACTAAACACTGAAAATTTCATTAAAATTGGATTAAGAATTACAAAGTTATAGCAACTCAAAATTTTGCATAATTCTCGTGAAATAGTTCTATGAAATGCCCTCATGGGTTTGCGGTGAGCAAGGAGATGCTGCCATTCCCACACCTATTCTTGTGTTTTATCAAGATGAAATTATTTTTATTCAAATGTTATTCCTCCTTTTCCAAGAATGCAAAAGGAGGACTGATTACTGATTCACTGTGTAAGATAATCATTGCTGAAACTAAATTTATTACAAGTACACATGTATGAAAATATGAAATAATTATAATATCATGTAATAGAATAATAAAAGGGAAACTGGGGACACTCACACACCATTAGCAGTACACCCAGCGTTCTCGCCAGTGTATAATACGCATGGTTCAAACACCATGCGTGCGGAAATGGAGATCAAGTGGAACCATGCGTAAAATTTCAGCGACATGCGTGGCGACATGCGTGGAAAAATTAAATGGAAATATTCATAAAAAAATAATACACTCCATGAACTCATCTTAGTGATATCAACTTAATTTATCGGGTTGCGCCGAAGTCCCACCAACTTAAGACCACTTACAGGCCTACTACGGCTAGGAAAGTGGCAAGGCGCCCAGCTAGCTCGCGGCTGCTCGCTACGGTTCTCCTCCCGACTCCCTGGTCCTTTCATTCTCTCCCAGTCATCCATGCAGACATAAAAACCACACACACAAATTCTCTCCCCATCATCACAAGATCAACTCACTGCAAACATTATACACACACAGGACACAACGCAAGCACATGTTTGACCGTGGTTTGACCCTGGCAATTGTTTCTTCGAAGTGATTGTTTATATTTTTTAATGCTGTGATGATAGAGTGATTTCCGTGCTTGACTGATATCTGATTTGATTTAATCCAAGTTTGAATGTGTGGTACTTGGTTTACTTGAGGTCTGTATGTTTACTGTTTAGTATTTTTAGCCCATTATTTGTCAAGAAACATCTGCATTCGTGTCCAAATACAATGTAAAAAGATAAAGTTTTTGTAGAACTTTCGTACAATTCTGAAAAAAGTAATTTTATCATAAAATATACCTGCAAGCCTGCAAATGTGAAGTTGAAATTATTTAAATGATGCATTAAAAAAAAAGACTATCCATCATGAATGCCGTCCAAAGCCTCTCTTTGCAATTAAATTTACCCTGACCTAATTTCTCAACACAGGCCATGTAGCAGCCAAACCCAACACAGAATGAAAAGGGCGGCAATCTTGTAACCCCTCCCCCCCCCCACCGCAAGAATATCAGATTTCCAAACATGTGCTTCTCAAGATTGTGCAATACTAGCGGAGACAAAGAAAGTTATGTAAACAACTCGCAGAGGGTTGGGACTAGTCTTTGTTTTCAGTCACTTAAGAAAATGGCAAACTGGATAAAGGTGAAATACATCCTTAAAAAATGATTGTTTGGAATGACAAGACTAAGATTAAAGGAAATATGACTGAAAAATATCCATAGTTCAATCGCTAATTTCATTACTGACAGAACAATAATATGTGTTTTATTAACTTCTGGTCAATATTCCAATATGACAAGACTCCCATTTAAGACTAGCGAGCAAATGATGGTGGGGGTTCTGGAATGAAAACAAAAAAAAAAAACTTCTCACAAAAGTCACACACAAATCCCAATACACTAACTTTGATGATACAATCACGAGTGTTGCTTAAAGCAACGCACGTGCTCTCTACTGGCTTTGTACAGTCACAGAAATACAACACACACGATAAATCCTCAGTCACATGCACACGGCATACACTGCAGGCTCCAACTCCAAGCAGAGAAAGTTTGTCCTCTGCTCAAGTAAATCATTCTGTCAGCTCCAAATTCCATGTTTTTTCTATCTCAGTGCTTGGATTCGGCGCTGGCTCCCAAGCCTACTGAACGGCAAGTATCTGTGCATTTGTGTGGGCTTAAAAATACGCCACAATGGGGCTTCCTTAGCGTCTCTATTTGATGAAAAGGCCGTCGCTTCCGCGCTCCGCGCGGGGGTGAACCCCCCCTCCCGCACCCACCCCCCAGGAGTGCCAGCACAAGTCCCCGACATGCGTGATTTTTTTTCTGGCGAGAACGCTGAGGACACCGAGAGCATTTCCAACAATATTTTACCAGTAGCTAAATTTTTTTTTTTCAATCAATTCAATTTATTCATTTTCTCAGAATAAAAAAAAAATGTACAAGAATGAAATTGACATAACAGAGAAAACTGAAACTACTGAAAAATTTTCTGAAAACTTGTGAGTTGTAACTCCTAATTAAGTTAAATACATAACAAAATTTAAAGAAAAATACACACAGCATCATCAATCACCAGCACACATACAAGAGGGACTGGGAAGGGGGTGGGGGTAAATGTAGGAAAAGGCAACAAAAACAAATTTGAATACAAAGTTATGCTTAAAAACATGTGATTTCATGTACAAATCTAACACAAATCATGCATTCTGCCCAATTTCACATAAGGATACACTTTACACTTTTCATTTGACCTCGGAACAAAAAGTTTTAGATGGAGTCACTCATTGTTTACCAGGTTTATGAAAGTAGGACAAGTGGTCGCAGAACACAACATATTTTTACTCACAAACTGACTGCTGATATTGAATACCCAAATATTGTGTAGCCGTTACCTTCATTTGCTCCCTTCCGTAGCTGTTTGTAGTTGAAAGCTTGCTGCACCAGATCAAGAAGAGTCTTAGTAAGTTCAGCATCAGCCAGGGGGTAGGCTTTGGGATTTACTTCATCAGCCTTTTTTTTGTGTACAAGGAGGAAAAAGGGGGAGGGAAAAAAAATAAAATTTACTGTCATACAATCCCAAGTGAATGCATTTCAAACTTTAATCATCTAAAATTCAAAATATTCCACTTGAAGCACCATTCGCAAGCAAAGTTCAAACCGATTCCAACAAATTACCATTTTACATGTTAAAGCAATCCAAGTCTTCAATATGCCTCTTATATTGGCCTTGTTGGATTTTGCTATATCCTTGCTAAAAAAAGGAAGAAATTTGTTCTCCCTTTGTGCGGTAATGAGAGACCTCACAATTTTTTAATTAATATGTTGCATCATAACCAAATGTCAAATATACCGGTAATCAAATTTGGACATCATTCCATGAACTAGATCCTGTGAAAATTGTTGGCCCATTTTTGTGTTGAAATAGTCGATGGAAAAAAATTTGATTTGGCTGAATAAAAATTGTCAATTTTCACTTCCCAATCCAGGCTGGACTTAATATGAAAAGGACTGATACAAGGTATCTGTTCAAATCATTAAATTTCAGCCCGGAGTACCATTATACATGTGTGTAAAAAGTTCTAAAAAGTTATGATATTACCATGAACAAAGATTGAGAGATGTAGAAAGTCTAATTTGAGCAATGATAACTAATGAGGCTGAAAGAGGGTCATTTTAATATGTATCAGGAATTCAGAATAAAGGTGACTAAACTTCTAAGTGACAGATTTAATATTTTCAAATAAAATCTGACAAAAATTGAATCGATTTCAGATATAGATAGCATCGTCCATTACTTAGGTCAAGGTCAGCCACTACGCTTTATAAACTTTAACATAAAATGTTTCCTGTTGTAGAGCTGTAGTGTAAACAGGGTTCTTGAATAGTGACATTTTAGATAAATTGTAATTCACTCTTAATCACCATCTTCTCTGTTAGTGTTAGTCATCAAAATTCCATCATCTTCCACCATATACTCTACATTCTTTCCAACATACCAGATTCTCTCTTCCATACTTGTGTTCATACATACTTCACTGTAAATAAGTTCTTACTTTCTGATTGGTTCTCTTCCAGACTTAGGTTCATTAAAGGTCAAGTCTACCCCAGAAATATATTGATTTGAATCAAAGAGAAAAATTAATTAAGAACAATGCTGAAAATTTCATCATCTAGGTCACCCATTCGCTCCATTCGGACTCCCTGCCAAATGAAGGCAACCCGCTAGCATGCTGTCGTCTTAATTTCTGTGCCAATTCAATGTGGTCAAGTTTTTTGTGCTTGGTTTTTTTTTATGTCATTTTGAAGAATGTAAATTTGCGAGAAAGTTCATGAACTTCGAACAAAACTACAGATTTCTTTATTTTAGTACATTTTTCGGAGATCCCGCTTGTCAATGCATGAGTTGGTTCCAAATATTCTGGCATATTTTGAATGATTCGTTTAGCGGTATCTTCGCATTTTCTGGCAGCCGAGTTGATGGTCTATCATTGTGACATGTTTGATGTTTCCATAGCTCCTCCGGGCAGCTACAACATATAAACAAACAGTCCCAGGGCAGCATAAAGCCTATTTTTGGCCACTAGTCTTGAGTGTACAGTCAATGAGGTACCATTTCTTCTCAAATAAAGTCATAAACAAAATCTATTTTGCTACTTTTTCAGGGAATTTCTGTAACAATTTTTTTTTAATGTTTTATGACTTGAAGATTATTTTTATGTGTTTTTTATGACACATTAAGAGCTCTCTCAATTTTGGGGTCCTAGCTGGGCTAAGACTAGTAATGGACAGGATTTTATTAGTGTTCACATAGGATCAATCATGGGAAAAAACAGAAAAATAAACTTTTTTTTTTCATCTAACTTTTGTTAGAAGTACAAATGTACAGACCTGGGCTGCAGCTACATCGGATCACATGGAAAAAAGAAGAAAACTCAACATGAAATCAAATATCAAAACAAAAGAAACAATTTCGTTTGGGCATTATGACCACTCCATTCACTGCTTTTCATTTTGTCAGCGGTGGTAACTCCTTTCATCTCCTATTGACTTTGCACACAACTAGCGCATACACACTGACAAACACAAGAGAGAGAGGCAACTTGTCTTAATTATTTCAGGATAATACAAAGGCCTTCAATTCATTTTCAATTTCAAGACAACAGTAGACAAATCAAATTCAAAAGCAAGACCAAATACTTCCAAGATAAAACCTAGGCTACAGTACAGGCCTCATCAAATGTCAACATTTCGGCGTCGTTACAACTTGCATGGTTCGACTAGCAAGTGATGACCGTGTCATGAAACAGGCCCTAGCCATTAGTCCATTCCATTATCTGCGTATGCGATTCTTGCCCCCGAACATCCCATGTAACCTATCACGTTTTCGTGATTCAGTATTAGAATTGCACACGAGATAAATCGCTGAGGTGAGTTTATCGTATTGCCATATAATATTAATTGGTTGTGCAGGATACACAATTTAAACAAATAATGCTAAAATTATTAATCAAACATGCGTGAAATGGGTCGTGAATTCGAAATAAGTATGTAACATACCATATCAGAGAGTTTCTTGGATTGGCTACGATAGAAAAGATGAATTTCGGTCCTCTCGGCGTTGCGCTTCACTGAGGCCTAACGAACTCCACGTGCGTGTACCTATGGAAAGCAAATAATGGGGATCGCCGGATCGATCGGATCATTTTGGATGCATGCTATGGATATGCGTGAAGTCCGAGCTGCTGGGTAAACCCTTCACTCGAGTTGCAGCCTACTCATGCCTTGTGTACTATTCAAGCCCTCTTGCTCAGAATTAAATGTTCAGCAAATTTTGTTTGTGCTAGTCTTTACGTGGAGACGCATGCACTTGCTGATCAATCATGGTCTTTGCCTGCATGCCCCCCCCAGGGGAGGGGGGCAGGCAAAGAAGTGCCCCCCCAGTGGGGGGGGGGGGGGCGGGGGGGGCACTTTCATACTTCCATTCAGTCACGAGTGGATACCATGCGCGACCATGAGATCTCAAAAAGCATTTTCCATATTCTGAAACTGCCCCCCCCCGGGCCGGGGGGGGGGGGGGCATTTCCATTGACGAGTGGATACCATGCACGACCACTGGGTCTTGAAAAGCACCCTAAACACGTATTTTCCATATTCTGAAAATGCACCTCTTAACAAGTATTGGCGTGTGAAACCCTATCCTTAACAAGTATTGGAAACAAATACGCAAGTATTCCCAGAACTGAGCCCGTAAACAAGTACAGCGATGTATTTTCCATATTCTAAAAATGCATGCACCCCTTAACACGTATTGGAAACAAAACGATACTCTTAGCAAGTGTTCCCTGAAATGAACAGAGATATTTTATTGTTATGTCACGCGTCCTTCGGTTTTACTTTATATAGGCTTTAGACACGGCCATTATTTTGGTTTAGTATACGGCCCCACCACACCTCGCGCAAAACACGTAGTGTTGGGGCAAAAAGGACATCCTAAAACATTTTGATTTTGTTTTATCTTCTCCGCATATTTGACCGTAAACACGTATATTTTTCCGACCCTTTTTTCAATATTTTTGTATTTTACACCCTTATCACGTTATGATTACATACGTGCCCTATAGCTATCTTGAAAAAGACATCCTTTTTACGTTTTTTTTTGGGGGGGGTCGCGCATGGTATCCACTCGTCAATGTGAAACCCTACCTTAACAAGGCATGATTAATTGGAAACAAAACGATACTATTGGCAAGTATTCCCTGAATTGAACCCCTAAACAAGTACAGCGATATTTCAAACACGTCGGTCGTCGGCAGTGGCGTACCTAGGATTTTCCACAGGCGGGGGGGGGGGGGCAAATTGCGTCCGCCAAAAAATTTGACAAGCCCAAAAAATAGCAAAAAAAAAGGTCTTCAACCACAAATAAAGTATTTCCTACCAGAAAAAATGTTATTTGACAAGCAAAAAAAAAAGTATTCAAGTTGAAAGTAGTGGGGCCAGGGTACGTCCCTTGCATGGGTTGTAACTCGTCAGGGGGGAGGGCAGTCTGCCCCCCCGTAGGTACGCTAATACGTGGTCGTCGGTTTTACCTTTACCTACATCATTATAGTACAGCTAAACTCGCGCAAATCGTACTCTGAATACGTAGTGTTGACTCCTGCATGGGGTAAAAAGTACATCTTTTATAAAAACATTTTCTTAACACCTTCGCAAATTTGACCCCAAACACGTAGCTTATTTTCTAGCGAAATAGATACCCTTTTTTAAAGTGTTTTTGACACCCTTATTACGTTACGTACGTCACGTGCCCTATCTTAAAAAAGTCCCTTTTACATGTTTATTTGGTCGCGCATGGTATCTAGTCACAGTGGCCCCCGGGCTCGGGGTGCCTGCAGACTTAAGTCCGAGCATGGTAGCACCATGGTCGATGGTCCGATCAAGGAGCAAGAAATAGGTCCACTTTACAACCCCGTTTTTGGCCCGGTCAATGATTCATGTACCGCGGTTGGGGGGGGGGGGCTTTGGGTGTCATGACCTTGTAAGCCTAATTAAGCCCTTAAGCTGAAATCGCATTATGTGCAAGCCTTATAAAACCTTAAAATGTGAGTAGCCGTGTACCTCCCAATGTTTTGTGGGTTTTTAAGGGGGGGGGGGGAGAAAGGAGGAGAAAAGAGGATAAAGATGAAGAGAAAATAATGGAGAAATAAGCTAAACGCAGGCGCGTTTCTAGACTAAACTTTTTTTTTTGGGGGGGGTCTTCTGGGGGCTTGAAATATTTTTGACGTTGTTTTTTTTTCAATACAATAAAAATTGTGGATAGCCTTATAAACACCAATTAGCTAGTCCCCCTCCTATGAAATTTCTAATATTGTGCGAGGCAGCATAGAGACCGAGAAAAAAAAAACACATTTTCAAAATACTTGAGAATTTTTCATCCATATTATGCATTAGGGCCTGATCGGTGTAACAGATGTATAGATGCGGGGCATTTAACAATAGAAAGGGGCGGGGGTACGTAGGACTAAATAGGCAGGAAACTTTTGGTTTAATTGTGTTAATTATTGTACTAATAGAACATGGCGGAAGGGGTTTTAATATGACACCCCTAAAAAATATTACGAGGGAATTATGTGGTGACCAGGGAGAAAATGTTTTAAGTGAAACCTATAGCATTTGGAGCACTTATATGATCTTTTCAAATAAATGTGAGCCGCTGGAATACTCATTCAATTAACATTCATAAAGGCTTCCAAAAACGGCCCAATGCTATACATACCTGTATAACACACCCAAGGATAGAACACAAAAGTATATGTGGTCTATATATTGAAGACTAGTCAAATCATTCTACATCTAATAAGAATACATGAGACTTACTTTCCATCTTGATTAGATTAGATGCTCATTTAAGGTGCTTCAGAGCAGACAACAAACTATTATACACATAATGCATGTCTGAACAAATAGTCAATGTCTTAAAAAAAGCACTAGTGCTTAAGGGGGAGCCGGGGCAATCGCTATGAAAATATTGGGGATGCGGCAAACATATATCGATTTGCCCTGCCCAATAATTTTGACAGAAGGCCATTGCAAAAAAAAGGGGGGGGGGGTTGTTTGACAAACATCTGAAACCGCTATTGACTTGACATGAAAATACTATACTAAACATACAAAACTGTAAACTTTTCGGTGAAACTTCACCTGCAAAATCAGCCTCTATCAGAGTGTACATATAGCGACAGAGACATTTTCTAAAGAAAAATATCCTCAAAAGAATGAAAAATTCGGAAAGCTTTTGGTGACCAAAACACGTCAGGTTTTATTCAAAGTTTATGGCATTTCGTGGTGGGTGAATACATAGGGAGATTAAGTTGCAAGGCAGTCTACTATATAGCTTAGCTATTGCAGGAGATTATTGATATTCTGTAGGATATACTCACACTTTAAGAGAGCATTAATGTATTCTTCATTTAGATGATAATTTGCAAGGGAGCGTTTAGCGACCTAGCGAGAAAATGCATAATTTGAATATTAAAAACTTTTATTTTAGAGCACTGACGACATGAATGAAATAATTATATAGGCCTTCGCATATAGGACCTATATATATTTTTTTTTGTGGTCGATTTTTTTTTTGTGGGGGGGGGGGGGGCTTCAGTCCAAAAAGCCGGGGTCTGGGTCGATCAGTTAAATCAGGGTATACGGGATACCCCCCCCCTTTCTTTCTAATGAAGGGGTCGCCGCCCCCGGTCCTTTGGTCTTGAAGTAGTGCAAAAAAGTGATAAACTGGCAGGATGAATTTAAAAGGGGAGAAGAGTCTCAAGGATCACTTTGTTTCCGAGAATTTTGAAAAGCAAAAGCAAGGCATATTGTAAGCTAACTTGAGAAAGAATCTATCTCTTTGCGTATCAGACTTCAGTGGCACTTCATATGTGGTGTGAAAACGTCTGCTATTTCAAAACTGCCTTGTCACGTTTGTGTCGAATTTTAGTTCATATTTACTTTGATTATGGCTACAGATGACATTTGGAAGTTGGCATACGAAGGAGACCTCTCCGTGTTGAGAGTGAAATTATCGGAGAATAATTCGCTGCTCTTGAAATTAGATCAGGTTTGCAAGTATTCCAATTACTTTCACTGTCGTTGATGTGCATGTGTCGCGTCGCGATGTAGTCCCACTTGTTAGATTCCATGTAATGTTACTGTTTGTGTTTGGCTATTCAGCTCAGCTCAGCTGGGACAGTGGGAGTGGGAGCCCGTGCCGCGAGGCCGAGCCCGAGTTCAACTTGAGCTCCCTGAGCTGAGCTAAAGCGGAGGATCAGGAGGAAACTCCGCCGCGCCCGCCGCCGAAGGCTGCTTTGCGATGGCGCGCCGGAGTTTCCTGATTTATTGCCAAAACCCATGTATGCATGATAGGCTAGATAGTCTTGTACTCATGTAGATCTATGTCTGTCTGACTCTGAGTGTCAACAGCAGCTGGCAGATTTACCAAACAATGAAACACTTTCTGTTCATGTTGACTTGTCATATATCATTCAGATCATTATCAATTATCATGTATAGTGTAGGTCTATGATAAATCCATCATTTCTAAGTTCTAACCCAGGAAGCCCAGGACGTCCGTGTAATACCTCGATGATAATTTATATGGATGAAGGTCTATTGTGACATGTCACACAGAATCCTGACATCGAGGCACAAAATGGACCCGCAAAAAAGGAATAGTTCTGTCACGATCGTTCTCCTTCTTTCAAAATTGAAAACAAATCGATACCGAGAATGAATGCGACATGGAGGTCTAACTTTTCCCTTTTTTTTGAAGGTCCAGTTTCTGCCTCGATGTCAGGATTCTGTATCACAATAGACCTTCATCCATATAATCAAGGTAAGTGCATAATTGATTTTTCTCCAATTTATTTGGAGTGCTACTGCGACCCCATTCTACTCCATTTTGGAGAATACCCATGTCTGCCTATTATTACACGGACGAGTCCTGGGCTCCCTGGGTTACATCATTCCATGCAACTATGGCTGTTATCGAATATTGCTAAGAAAATTCTCTGATACTAAATCGCTAAAAATATCTTACCGATATCGATAACTATTGACAAGAACATAATCAATACACATTTTTCATGCATTATAATTAGCGATGTCACAGGCCTACTCGCATTACGCGTTGGTCAAAATTTGCATCTGCTACTGTAGCTGTGCCAAGAATGCTTTAAACTCATATCTATAAAGACTAATCATTTTTAATTTGATTTGTTATCTAGGCCTTTGCATTATATTCATTTGTTAAAATAAATCATATGAACTTCGATTAGATATATATATTTTCTACCAATGCTTGAAAATAGATTAATCTCATCCACCATGCAACTCTAACATATTTTAATTTCTTTTCATCCTTAGAATGATCGCATGCTAATTCACTGGGCAGCGTCAGGAGCTAAGTTTGAGGTTGTCCAGTATCTTTTAGAAAATGGAGCACAAGTTAATGTGAAAGATGATGTAAGTACTTAGAAAGAATCTATATGCTCAGAATAAAATAACAAATATTCTAGTGTGTGCTGTTTAGGGTCTGGTACTACTATGTTAGGTACGTCAGACCATTTCTTCCTTCCAGCTTCCATTTTCCATTGTGTTACTGTGTAGAAAGGTTATTTGTACATTTTGGTTTGCTTTTGTTTGATATAGATCTGCTCAGTTCAGTTTGGTATTTAATTCAGTTCAGTTTTGTATGAATTTCAGTTAGCTTTCTATGTGTTCTTCATCATGTCAGCCACTATCATACTCCTCTAGTTATCATCATTCCTTTTATATTCAGATGTGCTCCATCCTCACATCTGGTTCATTGGTTGAACATTCTTCATTACATAATCATATCACCCTGGTCATTAACCCTTCCCTCCTCATCCTAGATCTTTCTCATTTGTTTATCAAATTAAGTGGATTTCTTTAATTTCATTGGTTAGCTTTAGGTTGATTTAAATATTGTTATGTTACCGTGGATGCAATATTTATGTAGGCCGGGAAGGCCAAGTGTATAAGTAGATGGATTTTTCAAATTAAGACACAGATACAGAGATCCAGACACTCTCTTTATGTAATTCATTTACCATCTTCATCTCTGTTAATGTTCCTGTTATGTTTGCTGATGTTATGTTCCTGTTGAGTTGCTGGTGTATTTGAACTGATATTATTTCATCTCGACAATTATACAAGTAGGTGTTTATTTTCAAACCCTACAATTGTTTGATGTTGAATTCTGCAATTGCCATTGTTCTCAACAATTGTTGGCCAAATTTTGAGCATATTTCTATTCAGTGCCATTTTTAAAATTTCTTTCATTTTTAGTCTGGTTGGAGTCCTCTGCACATTGCAGCATCGGTTGGACATGCAGGTATTGTCTCTGCTCTGATTGGTAATGACGCTGAGATCAATGCAACCAATCATACGGGGCAGACTCCTCTTCATTATTCCTCCTCAAGAGATAGGGTTGAGGTAAGTATGTGAGAACAAGAAGGATGTGACTCACAGTATGTCACAGTCCAGTTTACTTCCCGTGCACAGCAAGGAGTAGTCCAGATTGGACCTTGTTGTTTGGAAGTGCCCTTTTCCGAAGTTAACATAGAGGGCACATGTCTCCCAATCTCTAATCAGCGCCAATCCACTCATCTTCCCTCAGATGAGTGGTTTGGTGCTGATTAGAGATTGGGAGACATGTGCCCTCTATGTTAGCTTTGGGAAAGGGCACTTCCAAACAACAAGGTCCAATCTGGACTAAGCAGGAAGCAGATCCTAAGCTATGAATAAACTTTAAAATTTTTTCAAAATACCTATAGTACTAGTAACTACCCATTTATAAATTCAAGATAGGAGAATATTCAGGAGAGAATCAATTAAAAAAGGAGAAAATGGGGATGAAGCATAATTCATTCAAGAATAAAAAGTGCACACTTTGTATGATCTGTTAACCACTCCAGCTGTCCCCCCCCAAAAAAAGGAAAACTTTTGAATGTTAGTATTAGCTCCAGCTCCCACAATTGCAATGGTTGTTAGCAAATTTACAACAAGCTTTTCTATGACACACTCCTAGGTGACAGAGATTCTACTAGATCACGGAGCAGACCCAGTGATCAGTGACGAAAATGGTGCCACGCCCCTCCACCGTGCTGCCTCCAAAGGAAACTTAGAAATTGTCAAACTTCTCCTCCAGTTCAACTGCCGGGTGGATGCAACAGATAAGCAAGGAAACACGCCATTGTAAGTGATAAACTATAACTTCATCAGTATCGTTGAGCTTGAAAGGTATTACAATCTTTCATGCAGAGCTCTTCAAGTTTCATTTATCACGCTTTCCTGTTGGGAAAGTTTTCTTTCCTCAAAGATGGTTGCTGTTGAACAACTTTCCTTGACTTTGATTTGTGAGAAGGCAGGTGTCTGACTCTAACTTTGGTAATTTTTTTATGAAAACCCTCAGAGCCCTTTTCCCCATTGAATTTAGGCTATTTTGCTGTCTTTCTTTTTTTGCTGTCGAAAGTTCCCCCTCTAGTCGATCCTTGATGCATCCCTGTCTTTTGTCCCTTAGTTGTTTTTCTTGCCTCTTTATGGCAGACATTTTGATATTTGTATCTTCCTTCCTTTCAGACATCTTGCTTGTGAGGAGGAGAGAACAGAAGAAGCTGTTGCCCTTGTTGAACATGGAGCAAGCCTTGAAATATTGAATAAGGTCAGTGTGATAGTACCATTGGATGGATAGGGCAGGGACTGTCCTGTTGAGGCCTTAAAATCATCCCCTAGCTCCTAAACCACTTTAAAAGAATCTTTTCCAGCACAGATAATACTAGACAGCAAAATTTCAGAAGTGTATACAAAATTTGTAAGAAGGAAGATGGACCGAAATTTTAGCAAGATATTTTTTTGAGAGTCTATAGTATTTAACCAACAAGCTCAAAACCCTTGACAATTTTGCAGAAATAAACTTTAGAGGTTATATTTTGGACAATTAGTTTGAAGAACCAGATCCTCAGTTTTGAAGTGATATAAGACTGGTCATCCATAAACTACCTGATTCAATGTAGAAAAATTTCAAGGTAAGGAGAAGAATAAAGAAAAAACAGTTTCAAAACATGCTTGATTGGATTTCAAGACCCCGGCCATACTTCAAATTTTTTAAGACAAAAAGTTACTATGTCTGATTAATTTCAATGTTTTATGTCTATTTGAGCTAATTACATTAGGGCCCTATATATCTTAACTTGTAAATTTGAATTTTCTCAAAAATTCATTAGATTAAAAAAAATCAACATCCACTACACATTTTGGAAGTTGGAATGTTAGATAATGATTGAGTTTGATTCATTTATTGACCATTAACAAATTTCAAACAGGCCATGGCATGTTTTCTTTAAGCAAGAAATTTACCCACATTGTGCTGCACTCAACCCAGGTGAGGTGAATGGGTACCCGGGAGGATTGATTCCTTGATTTGCACTGAGCACTGAAAGGCAGCTTGAGCTAAAGCCTTGGTAATATGATAACAATGCACCCTAGAATAGGTTATTTCTAGAGAGACAGAGCTATATATACCTGTTATTTGATTTTTTTTAACAATAAATTATTATTTTTCATTTTATTATTTTAGGAGGAAAAGACACCCCTAGCCTTGGCTCCAGCAGGATTGGCACGGTCATTGAGGAGATTAAAAGAATAGCCTCATCCGATGATGATAAGACTAAATATTTTTTAATGCAAGCTGCTGATGCACCTCAGGAAAGGCTCTTATCGCAGATTAACAAAACTGTAAGCCTCTCCTTTTCCTTTTTTTTTGTCAGATGATGTTAGACAACCGCAAATTTAATTTTTCTCGCCATGAATGGTTTGGGAAATGCACTGTCCGTCAGCATCTAGTAATGTCTGCAACCAGCTGAAGATTGTGTCAGATAATACATCATAATGCATCAGTGATCAGAGTGTGACAGGCACCTTATACCAAAGCATGGCTGTATCTTATTCACAAGAATCCCACATTTGTAGCTTACATGATTCTTCATAGAAGGCTAAAGGCAGCGAGTCTGCGAATGAGCTGCATGTTGCTTTCAGTGTCTCTCCCCCAACCCTTTCATTCTTTCTATGAAGAATGGGGATTATTAGCAATGAAAGATGCTTGTGGAATTCCTTCTGCAAATACATGGTGTTATCTTTTGGTAAGCTTCCTACAACAGCAAAGGACCTCCAGGCTGGAAGAGCATGGCTGGGTGCTTTATTTCCTAAGTTCTCAAATACATTTGTTTGGAAACATGAACCTGCAGTCTTTGGAATGCTGGTTTCTCCTACTGTCAACCAACTTAAATTGTGTCTCTCATCAGCTTCATGGGGAAATCAACACCTATATGGGAATTACTCATTAACAAGTATTGTCCATCAGTTAGAGTGGAATGGAATTTTACATCCGTTAGAGGTTATGTAATTGTACCCTCATCCTTGCTTCATGTTGCCTTATCATCCCTGTTCTTAAATCGCCAAATAAAAGGAATTTCTGTGATTTAATATGATGGTGCATCGTATTTGGCTGACCTTAAAATATGCAGGTATGTTACAGGGATTTCAACTGCTTTTCATAAATGTTGGTGTCATCAATATGCTAATCCACTTGTCCCTGAAAATTGACTTCCCATGACAGGCTAAGCCTAGCTAGGGGAAAAGGAAAAGCAAGGAATTTAAAATATATTGTATAAAACAATAAAATACATTCACAAATTTATTTTGATATCATTATTTTTCCTTGTTTATGGTGACAAAGACACATTTTTGTTAGTGTTTCAGGTACTGCATTGCCATGGTAATGGCATATTATTAGATACCTTACATAAGGCTTTCAAGATAAGGTTGGGCGTTTAATCACCTTTCATGACATTCCAAAAAAAAATACCAAAAAGCAAAATACAGTCACTTACTACTATGGGATTAGAAAGGGAACATTCTTTATTGAGCTTACATATTTTTCCCTGGATTTTTTTTCCATATAAAAGTATTTCTTTGGATCATAACTTGAATCACAGGATACAAAATGCCCCAAGAACTTGGCTATTATTTGAATTCTGTGTTTACTCGGAGAGGCTATGTTTATGATTATTTATGTCATAATTATATGCAATAACATTCTTGTATTGTGATGAAGACAGTATACTTTTTAAGATTGAGTAACATTTTGTATCCCGCTTGACACTAATGTCTACTGGAAAGATACTAACTCTCACTTGCCGCTCTCCACCCAGGTGTATTTGGTAGGTTATGGTAAAAGAACACCATTGAAGTTTGTTTTCAAGTTACAATTGTTTACCATTCTAATTCCTCAAGAACAAAAACTGATTTTGTACTGCTTGGTATCTTGAATCCTTCTATTGCTAGTTGGTATAAAGAAATCTGGTTTTTGTATTCGTTTTGATTTAAACCATATTGATGTTATTCCTTTTACAAGAGGAAATTCAATGCAGATGAATTCTAAGTTTGATTCTGTATCAGTCTGTTTGTAATTGTATAAATGTGTTTATAGTGAATGAAAGTGTAAATTCTTTTGTAGTAATCTTCAAAGGGCTCTGCAGGTCTTGAATGCGGAAGTATGTGATGGTAGTTTGTGTTTGTCCCAGTTCGTAAATTTGGAATAACTTTTTGGTGTATAGTTCAATGTGAGAAATACCGGTAGTTAAATTGAGATAAATGGTCAGGGCCGCAGGGAGGAGCTTGGAGGGGGGAAAAAAGGGGGAAGAGAGGGAGGAGATTGATAAGGGGTGTATAAATTAAAGTATGGAGAGCATGAGAGAGATATTAGTTTGTTATTGATGTTGAAGTGATGAAATGAGGAATATAGAGTGAAAACACAAGATTTGAGCATTATATTTTTAAAGAGAGACTTTGGATTTTCAATGGCGGAAGCAAACATTCTTGTTCTATGTGATTTTTGTCTCACCTGCGAAGCAAGTGAGACTATAGGCGCCGCTTTTCCGACGGCGACGGCGACGGCGGCGGCGGCGGCGGCGTCAACATCAAATCTTAACCTGAGGTTAAGTTTTTGAAATGACATCATAACTTAGAAAGTATATGGACCTAGTTAATAAAACTTGGCCACAAGGTTAATCAAGTATTACTGAACATCCTATTAGAGTTTCATGTCACATGACCAAGGTCAAAGGTCATTTAGGGTCAATGAACTTAGACCATGTTGGAGGAATCAACATCGCAATCTTAACCTGAGGTTAAGTTTTTGAAATGTCATCATAACTTAGAAAATATATGGACCTAGTTCATGAAACTTGGACATAAGGTTAATCAAGTATCAATGAACATCCTGCATGAGTTTCACGTCACATGACCAAGGTCAAAGGTCATTTAGGGTCAATGAACTTTGGACGAATTGGGGATATCTGTTGAATTCCCATCATAACTTTGAAAGTTTATGGATCTGATTCATGAAACTTGGACATAATAGTAATCAAGCATCACTGAACATTTTGTGCAAGTTTCAGGTCACATGATCAAGGTCAAAGGTCATTTAGGGTCAATGAACTTTGGCCAGATTGGGGATATCTGTTGAATTCCCATCATAACTTTGAAAGTTTATGGATCTGATTCATGAAACTTGGACATAATAGTAATCAAGCATCACTGAACATTTTGTGCAAGTTTCAGGTCTCATGATTAAGGTCAAAGGTCATTTAGGGTCAATGAACTTTGGCCGAATCGGGGATATCTGTTGAATTACCATCATAACTTTGAAAGTTTATTGGTCTAGTTCGTTAAACTTGGACATTAGAGTAATCAAGTATCACTGAACATCCTGTGCGTGTTTCAGGTCACATGTCCAAGGTCAAAGGTCAATGAACTTTAGCCGAATTGGGTGTATCTGTTGAATTACCATCATAACTTTGAAAGTTTATGGATCTGATTCATGAAACTTGTACATAAGAGTAATCAAGTATCACTGAATATCCTGTTCCAGTTTAAGGTCACATGATCAAGGTCAAAGGTCATGTAAGGTCAATGAACTTTGGCCATGTTGGGGTTTTTTGTTGAATAACCATCATATCTCTGTAAGTTTATTGGTCTAGTTCATAAAAAGAGGACATAAGAGTAACCATGTATCACTGAACATCTTGTGCGAGTCAGAGTAGTATGCAAAGTCAGCACTGCTGCTATATTGAACCGCGTGATGCAGGTGAGACGGCCAGAGGCATTCCACTTGTTTTATTGTGCGATAGAATTTTATTTGCTTACAAACAATAAGAACAGAAATTCACCTCTGAACAGAATTCGAATCCAAATGAAGACTATCAAAACTCGCGCAGCTATTTTGGACACGAGGTTGCCATGGCTAATTCCGACAATCAGTTTTACCATGGACCTAGGGCCTAGTGAGTCCACTGTTTGCTTGCTATTGATCAAAATTGATTATAAAGATGATTTTGATAAAAGAAAAGGTATAATTCTGTAAACTACGCCCAAATGTCGGGATTGGTTTATAAAGAAAACCTGACCCTCATCACAATATTCACGAAGATCACAACAAAGTTTCGAGTAAGGCCTATATGCTGAAAACAAAAAACAAAGAGACAATTTAATAGTCTTTGCATAATTTATTTGTATCCCTTGATGGTATAAGTACTGCAAGTTACTTTCGGAATTCTCAGATTAGAAAAATAACTATGATATGAACACAAAATAAAAAGACTTAAATTATGTTTTTAGATTTCTTGATGCAATAATATCAAACTATGACTAAGAAATATTGATTTTCTAAATTTTATTTCATTCAGAAGGGTAACTTTACTAGCCTAACATGATTGGCAGTAAGTGAATAAATGAATTGATATATAAATTAATACAGTAAAACATCATATAAAGCATTTTTTTCACACCGATATCCTTTTTTTCTTTGAATTCTTTTAAGTTATGCATATTGTAATTTGTAGTAATTTATCAATGAATAAATCCACAGAGTCTGTGGATTTATTATAAACTTATAGTAAAACAGGGCTGTATATAGCCAGAATTTTGTTTTAGGGGGTTGAATTATAAATAGTGACCCCTTTCTAATTCTCAGTTCTGTTACTCCCCGGGGCTGATCCAGCTTTTGCCAATACGGGGGCCCCAGGGATAGACAAAAATCATATACATGTACATTTTCCCCGATCGGCCGCTTAAATAAATGATGCATGAGCGAGATCAAATGTTTTATATTTTATGCGTTCAGACCTGAAAAGTTTACACTCAAAGTAATTTTTGTATTGGTGATGAAGGAAGAGGTACTTGTTTAGGAATGTTTATACTATACTGGTTTACTTTAACTCGATCATAAGGATGACAAATAATGCGAGCGCGAGTTTTATGGTTTTTATGATATGCTAACTACTTTTAAGTTTTGGGGTATATGCAATGAACAAGTCGGGTATCTAAAAGAATAATTGATGCGAACGCGAAGCGCGCACTTTTTTCGATCTAAAAATAATTGACAGTTTAATGAAGAATTGATGAAGAATTTGATAAACGATTATTGCAAATCTGCAGTGCCAGCTTTTTTGAGGTTTATAAAACAGGACATTCTATTCACTCTTTAATCATGAAAAATATGGCATCCTTGCTAATAAAGAAATCATGCGAGCGCATAGCAAAAGCTGAAAATTTTGTAAATTCCAATCTGAAATCCGGAAATTAAAAACACGTTTTAGATAAAGAAAGAGTTATGTAGAATTATGTCAATAAACAAAACGAGCGTGGAGATCAAATTATTTCACTTTTTAACATGTTTTGGGGATTATTATGAAGAGGACAGTTTTTGTTACTAGATAGATAAATAGATAGATTTGGCAATATAATTATGTATATATGTACTTCAAAAACTGAAAGAGCTTGTCCTAATCTGAAAGCTCACCAGAACGCAAAAAATAAAATAAGAAAAAGGAAGAAGTGAAAATACCAATCACATGCATTGGCATTTTGGGCGAGGTTGGATCCACAACTCATCGAAAAAAATGGGAAATGAACAACGGATCAGACCGTTGTTCATTTCCCGGTTTTTTCCCCCAAAAGCCTCTTAAATATATAAAGAGCTCAGATCCATTTTTTCATCAAATTTGATTCTTTTTCTTAATGTATAGACTTTTAAATAATGATAATACTTATGAAGATAATGATAATAATATTGATAGTAACAATGTGACTTGTAAAGCGCCAAATACACTAGGTACATATGGTTCTTTTTCTTAATGTATAGACTTTTGAATAATGATAATAATACTTGTGAAGATAATGATAATAATAACAACAACAATAATAATAAAAATAACAATATTGATAGTAACAATGTGACTTGTAAAGCGCCAAATCCACTAGGTACATATGGTGTTCAAGGCACATGAAGAGCTAAAAGTTAAGAGTTTTAAGAAGATTTTTAAAAGACTCGACAGAGGTGCATTTTTTATGTCTTCAGGAAGGCTATTCTACAAAGTGGGGCACGTATATACAAATGATCTTCCCCCAAAGTTTTTTTTTTAAACTTCTGGAATAACAATGTAGTGAGAAGTGGATGAGCGCAAAGACCTACTTGGTCTGTAGTAACTGATAAAGAAAAGACTGTGGTGCTGATCCCTGAATGCTATATTAAAAGAAAATATTACTGATCGGGAGCCAATGTAGCGAATTCACGATGGGAATGATATGAGAACGTTTATTTGACAAATATTAAAGTTGAATTTCCCATTAAAAGGTGAACAAAAATGGCAAAGAATTTTTTTTTTCAAAAGGGTTAGATCCATTTCAGTTTAGGTTGCAAAAGGGGTTAGAGCAACAAATATATATATTTTCAAAAAATGAATAATTAAAAAAAAAAGGAAGACAGGTAGAATTCTTTTATTCATTGTAGGGTATCAGGAAAAATTAGCTTTGCATCAGAATATTGCAATACGGGAGAATAAAAAAAAAGATTTTCTTGGAGTGGATCCCTTTTGCAACAAAACTCTTCTGGAGAGCTCAAGCAGCTCATTTGTCAAAAGGGATTAGATCAAGTTTTCATATTTTTTTCTTAAAACCTTTGGAATGGTCCAAAGTGGATTGACCCCTTTAGGTCATTGCCATGATGCAGGTAATATTGGTTTGGCAGCGCAGGGGTTTGGCGCCACCTACCAATCGCCTCCGCAAGAAAAGTTCCGCCCACCTCGCTTTTTCAACGCACCTGCCAATTCATCAATCGATAATTGCGCGATTGATCAGCTTCGTCTTGGCGTTTAACCCGTTCAGGAGTGAACAAGTGGAATTACCGGTGGTTTTCGTTTTGTGAAAAGATAGACACGGATCAATTTTTAAGATCGGCTGCCTTAAGATCCCACATCACACCACAGACTTTGCCTCAGGGGTAAGTAATTTCTCTATCAAAATTTGTACCATATTTTTACCAGGGAGTCCAAGACAGCACGGCGAGAGATTTAACGGGGCGATCGGGGCCGGGGTTTCCCCCCCATCGAAGCCGGTCCGGTGCATCATCGCACGGGCAGGGCAAGTTAGGGGTGCGCGGCTCTACCCACCACCTACCCTGCGTATTCGGTACTGGTAGTGGTAGGTGCAGGGATGGGTAACGTAGCGATAATAACTGATGGATGAATATAGCGATGGAATTCATTAGCATCTTTGAAATATATAGTTTGATCAGTGTATTATGCCATGAATACCTTGTTGATTTTTATTCTCATACATGAGATCATGATGAGTGGACATGCTAATTGCTCTTCCACAAAACTTTTTTATTTATTCATTTTTAAAACCAAAATTACCAGTGCAGTTGCTGCAAGATATATTATTATTATAATTCGAACAGAATCGAAATACTAGCTTGTAGAGGCCAATAGGCCAAATACAATCTTGATTTTAGAAGATTTCTCTTGTCATAAAACCATAGTCTGATATACTTCAGGCTTTCCTAGCTTTGTTTTTTTCCTGCTAAAAATGATTATAAAGCTTAAAAGTATTCATTCTTGAATTTGTTGTTTCCCTACGATATTTATAATTCATAATTACTTTCAATCAATGTTAGACTACGTTCCAACTGAAATTCTTTAAGTTTTGATGAGGGGAAAAATTTTCCCATCTGAATCTCACTTTTAAAACATTTCACTTTTCTAAAAATTTGGTTTCACTTTATTTTATACCAAATTCATTTTTCCTTTTCACGGAAATGTACTTTTCTCTTGTATAAACTTATTTTACAGATTTACTTTCAGAAGTAAAAATTTTCTTCAATTTCACATTTAGAACGATGTTCAGCTAAAAGTGATAGGCATGCAAGTATCTTTTAGAAGCTGAATACACACGTGCTGGAGTGATATGGTTTTGTGAAAGTGAAATTGGGAAGAGTTCCTTTTGCGACAGCCACCCAAAGTGAAAGAAATGTATATATGGGGTTAGGGGTAGGATGGCTGTCGCAAAACGAACTTTCCGAGAAATTCATTTTAAGTGAAATATAAGGCACCTTTACCTCTGATGAAAATTAATTGATTATTTCCTTAACCCCTTCTGTAAATTTCTCTTATTAAATTCTGCTCAAGTTTAAATTAAAAAATAAAGTTCACAAGGCTCTTAAGTAGTTAAAGCATGCCTGCACACACAAAAAAAAATAAATATGTAAATAGCCTCCAGGGATATTATTATTCATATAGATTATATTTTGTGCAGGAAATGTACCCTGATTTGCTACCTGCATGTCTACTCAAGGCATTTCCATTTAACTCTCTGACTATTGGATTCCCCTCTTTGAATAGGCTAAACACAGGGATATGCAGGGTATGGTAGCCCAAGCATTAATATCAAGAGGGAGAGGCTGGTACCAGGTTATTTTATATGGATACTTTTAGGACATGGTTGGACATTGAGAACCCATGTAGATATTGTATTTAATTAGTACAACTTGTACATTGTAATCGAGTTAGGGATGATCTTAAAAATGTCGGCCTATGTGGATGTGTAATATATCTCTCAAAGTACATGAAGACTTAAAAAGAAGATCATTCTGTTGCATTAAATTTTGTGTTTCATGTAAGTAAATCATCTAATGATCATTTATCTTACAATATTGACTTTCATATTATTAATTGTCAAATATTTATTAATCTGTATAGATTATGTTTTGCAAGGCAAAAGTGTGATTATATGGCCTACTTGTGACGGCTCTTGTTTTAATTGGTATATGAAAAAAAATCTGTGTCTATGATTCTACTCCATGTCAGAAGATTGGTTAGTACTAAAATGATGTCAAAAATAAATAGAAATGCCATTTCAGAAGTTTTGTTGTCAGTCTATTTGATGCTTGTCATTATTTTCATAATGATATGATTGTTTTCATTGATTTATTTCAGGTGACAGCATTTATGAAGGAATATGATTTTATTCTTTCCATTCTCATACATGAAGAACATAACCTTTTTTCCAGTCTGGCTTTGTTGCAAGTACTTTTGTGATAATTTGTTTTTACATGATTATCATTTTGATATCATGATATTTTGACTTTTTAATGTTTTACTACATGATTTTATTAATTTGTTTGCATAACCATGCAATTAAAATTGGGCATAGTAAACTGATACCAGTAGATAGAAATATTGGTGATGATGAGCCTAGATGACCAGTGGGGGGATGGGGGTGTTTTACTAAGATTTAAGCATGACTTAGACTAGCACTTGTCTTGTCGTGCATGACAGTATTCATCAGATCATGCCAAGAGGACAGGATGCGCACTACTGCGTATTGATTAATGAGATATTGCGCATTGCATACATGTATCATAACACGCGTCAGCATTTAAGTGCGACCTAAGTCATACTTAAATCTTTGTGAAACACCACCCAGGAATTTGAAAAGGGGACTTGCCTGTACATCGTCCTTCAAATTCATTTCAATTTTAAAGTAAATTCATAGATTTCTTAATTCTATTTCCATTAGATGACTTCTTGTAAACAATAAGAACGTGCACTTATCCCTCCACACAAGCATCCACCGTCACCCCGGGCTGTCACCATGAGCTCGTCAAACCGTCAGAGAAAGGAGGTGGTAAGGAGATTGAAAGCCAAGGTCAAGGATTACTGCTCTGTAGAAAAATGGAAGGAGCGCTTTCCCATTTCTATGTGGCTGCCACGGTACCGTCCATACAAAGGAGTCAATGATGTCATTGCTGGACTCACAGTGGGTCTAACTGTGCTACCTCAAGGACTTGCTTATGCTGGCATTGCAAAACTTCCATCAGAGGTAACTATTTAGGCCTGTTCGCTATTTAACAAAATGTTTTTAACAAATTAGATAACGATTCAAATTGCCATCCAAATGTGCATTAGAGTGCCATCATTCACTTGCGGAAAAGTTAAAGATTCAGTTCGCAGTTTGAACATGATTAGAATTGTTCACTTGAACACAGAGAAAGTTGATTGATTTTGTTGGGAAATTGCAATTTAGAATTGGAAAAAGAAAGAAGAGATCACTGCCGAAGGAAGGACCAAATTGGTCCTTCTTTGATAAGCCAAAATTCGAAACAAATTGAAAGGTATGACTCTCCTTCCTGATGTTAAATTTCAAAAGGAGGGGTTATGTGCCCCCAGTGTTGCCCTGGATCCTTGCCTGTAAATTTTCCCAAAATAATGATATTAAATGGGCCTATAACAAGATATCATAGCCTGCAGTACTGGGCTCCTCCTGAAAGATGGAGTACTGTAAGAATACATTATTCGTGAAAAACCTATCTTCATGACTACATACCTTTTTTTTTATATAGATTATATGCAAAGAAGCGTTTGATTTAATGTTGATTACTTGTACGTAAATTACATTTTCAGCTGTACATACTGTATAGTTAAAAGATGACCATAAATTTATGAAGCTTGTCAACAGTGACGAGTTTTCATTCTCTGGCAGTAAACATACATTCCACTGAAATTGTCAGAGTTGACAATTTAGTCAGAGCTGACATTGTCATGAAACACACCCCTGATGAAATGTTTTTAGTCCTCCATCTCCGAAGACCATTGTTTTTTTCTGATTTAATTCCACAGTATGGACTCTATGCAGCCATCATGGGTGGTTTTATGTATGCTGTCTTTGGCATGTCCAAAGATATCTCTGTTGGTCCCACAGCCATCATGTCCCTCCTTGTGGCCCAGTATGGAACACCCCTACCAGGAGACGATGGATTGAACGATCCAACCTATGCCATACTGTTGGCATTCTTCTGTGGAATAGTCCAAATTGTATTTGGGGTCCTTCATTTAGGTGAGTAGTGAGCAGCATGAGCAATGGATAAAACAAAACTTTGAATGCCTATAAATCTAATGTGTTTTTCACTGTTGTTGCTGATAGGGTATATTGAATCTAATATTTCAACAAGTTTGTATAATTATTAAAGGTGTTGTGCCATCCAATTCTAAGTTGACCCCTATTGGTCTTCAGTGCTAATACACTTGTGTTACAATTTAAGAATCAAAATATGTTTTGTAGAATTTTAAATAAAACTTGTTAAAGCTCCACCCCTAAAACAGAGGTCAGATCCCATTCCCATCATTATCTTGCAAACCACCTGTTAATAGGCTAATGTCTGACTTGCTGCAGCAGCAAATGAAAAGATTCTATTTTGAGCATATGTACCTCATGAGCTGTGGGAAGTTACATAACATTGTTAGCTGTAAAAATGTTAGTGATACTGATTTAGATTGACAAATGATGTCACAAATGGAATGAGACGGAGCTTAGCAAATTGGGAAATATTCTTTCGAAAATTGTTTGAAAAAATCTATGAAACATACTTTCGTCCCCTATAAAAACACATATCACAAAGAAAATATTTTTTATGAAGTAGAATCTGTGCCTGTATATATAGTATTGACCCAGCCAATGTGACATCATGAGAGAAAACTTTTGACAAAAGCCTCTCAGCTCTCCATTGTGATTTTAATTACATTTTCAAAGGAATTGATGCGTTGTAGAGAGTTTTCCTGTAGTAAATATGAAAACTACCTATTAAAACTTCACAGCTACCAATATCTAGCTATATACAGACACATCTGTAACAGGAATTATTTTCCTTGTATTTCATCACAATATGCTCCACAGTGTTTTATGACTACTATCACATTTTTGTCTCACCTGCATGGCAGAGTGAGACTATAGGCGCCGCTTTTCCGACGGCGGCGGCGTCAACATCAAATCTTAACCTAAGGTTAAGTTTTTGAAATGACATCATAACTTAGAAAGTATATGGACCTAGTTCATGAAACTTGGCCATAAGGTTAATCAAGTATTACTGAACATCCTATTAGAGTTTCATGTCACATGACCAAGGTCAAAGGTCATTTAGGGTCAATGAACTTTGGCCGAATTGGGGGTATCTGTTGAATTCCCATCATAACTTTGAAAGTTTATGGATCTGAATCATGAAACTTGGACATAATAGTAATCAAGCATCACTGAACATTTTGTGCAAGTTTCAGGTCCCATGATTAAGGTCAAAGGTCATTTAGGGTCAATGAACTTTGGCCGAATCGGGGGTATCTGTTGAATTACCATCATAACTTTGAAAGTTTATGGATCTGATTCATGAAACTTGGACATAATAGTAATCAAGTATCACTGAACATTTTGTGCAAGTTTCAGGTCCCATGATTAAGGTCAAATGTCATTTAGGGTCAATGAACTTTGGCCGAATTGGGGGTATCTGTTGAATTACCATCATAACTTTGAAAGTTTATTGGTCTAGTTCGTTAAACTTGGACATTAGAGTAATCAAGTATCACTGAACCTCCTGTGCGCATTTCAGGTCACATGACCAAGGTCAAAGGTCAATGAACTTTGGCCGAATTGGGTGTATCTGTTGAATTACCATCATAACTTTGAAAGTTTATGGATCTGATTCATGAAACTTTGACACAAGAGTAATCAAGTATCACTGAACGTCCTGTGCGAGTTTCAGGTCACATGATCAAGGTCAAAGGTCATGTAAGGTCAATGAACTTTGGCCATGTTGGGTTTTTTTGTTGAATAACCATCATATCTCTGAAAGTTTATTGGTCTAGTTCATAAAAAGTGGACATAAGAGTAACCATGTATCATTGAAGATCTTGTGCAAGTTAGAGTAGTTTTCAAAGTCAGCACTGCTGCTATATTGAACCGCGTGATGCAGGTGAGACGGCCAGAGGCATTCCACTTGTTTTTCTTACATGACTGTATAGAGCAGCTTTTCCCTTACATCCAGTAATGCTAAACATTTAATATGATTCCCTTTGTAACCACTTTAGAGTTTAGACTGGACAGAAAAACAATTACAGGATTGACATGGACATAGGAAAAACAGTGAAAAGAAATAAAGCTGAAAGTTATAACTGAAGAGAGGTGATGGTAGGGACCATGCAGGCAAGAAGAGAGAGAAAGTCACAGGGACATAGAAATAGAGACAGAAAGTGGGCACTGTGAAGACAGCAAGAGAAAAAGGAAATAGATGAAAGGAGAGAGAGAGAGAGGGGGGGGATGGATAGGAGAAAATTATGACAGAGTCTAGAATGCACAGATTGCAAGTGTGTTGAAATTTGAACTATAGAAAATAAACTTAATATAGACCATGTGGACTGGCAAGACGTCTCAAAGGTTGAATACTGATATTCATGGCTACAAAAGTCGCAGCGTTACACTTTATCATTATACATAATATAAATTGAATTAGGCACAAAAAATGGTAGTGACAACAGGAACTCTTGGGTGCGACTATGTGGAGGTGAATGTCTGAGCGAATCTTGAATTTAAAGATGTTATGCGGTGGATGTGATGAATCATTCATTATTGCAGTATTTTGAGTAACATGCGTTGAGATATGCAAATAAAGCATGAATGCCTTGATTCCAGGGTCATTTTATGACTGATGGTTACTTATTCAGAACTGCCCTTGGATTCTGTTTGGCTACAGACCATGCAGTTATATAGGGGATGACAGAGTTACCAATAGCATAAATCCATTTAGCCCATCAACTACATCACCCTTTTGGCCTTGCAATATTGTACTGTAATATATAGGCTACATGTACTATGCCCCGGTTGTATATTGGAGCTGCATGTGCTCAGGAGTATTTTAGATGTTCATTAAATTCCTGTTGACTTTCAAGGTGTGAACACAATTGTTCTGCATCCACAAATTCAACCTTTTTCCATTATCAATTAGAATATAGAAACCCATTTTTATTTTTAGCACACTCTTATATAGATTTATCAAATCCATGAGATTAAGAGTCAGTGCATATAGCTCATCAGAGCAAATCTTTTTAAAAGATCGCCTCCATTTAGTGCCTACAAATCATGCTATTAAAAAGAATCCCCTTTTTATTCAAAATATGACGTGATCATGCAGACATAGTCAATTAAGGTGACGATCTGGAACGTGATAAAAAAATATCCAATATGGTGTCACTAACTTTCAATATTTCCTTTTCTTGTCTTTCCAAAGGTTTTATTGCCAACTATATATCTGCTGTGGTAATATCAGGCTTTACCTCTGCATCAGCTATTACCATAGCGATGAGTCAGGTCAAAACCATTCTAGGTGTGAAATTCCCGTCGGAGACGTTCATTCATGACCTCATCGAGACATTCAAGCATATAAAGGAAACAAGGTGATGACTTGTTACATTTTATTCATTGTAGATGTTCATGTAAAAATTATTTTAAAAATCTTGTGGCACAATTGATACACACTTAAACCATTTTTATTCAGAACCGCCTTTTTAGAAACAGATAAAATGTGAGTTCATGCAAAAATAAGTCTGCCAAGGGTTAAGAAAGTGAGAACATGTTAGTGAGTGTTTGGGAAATGACTTGATTTTGATTTTGCATGTATTATTTAGTAGTATTACTTATATTTTACAAGTGAATATGATCAAATCAGAGTGTAAAGCTCAAATACTATATTTAAACAGTAAATATTTGCATAGCACCTTGTGGTGAGGCAATAGAATTTGATAAGCAGCTTCCTAATTGTATATTTGTACAAGTTTTGTGAATAATTTGCAATATTTCAAAGATTTTTGTATGATGATCATCATGATGGGGGAGGGGGTGCAGAAGCTTTGCACTTTGTTTCTTAACCACAATGGTTTTCAAAATGTATAGCCAGATTTTCTAATAATAAGATTGGGGTCAATATTCTAAAGGTCATAATCTGAAGAGAAAAACAAATACCAGTAATCAAAATACTTCTTATTTTAATATGTTTTTTTAAAGGACCCAAAAGCTACATTCTCTATTCATCATCCAAATGAACATTTCCTGTGTTAGTATGTGAGATCTATCCACACTAATGTAACAAAATTTTGGCGTAAACAAGCATAACAGTACATGCGCATTGACATCACAATGACCTTTTTTTGGGTGATAGCTTGTTTACAGCGGATATCGTTTTGATCATCGGTATCGTTCATGCAGCCCAGTAAAAATTCTTGCATAGCTCTCAACCAATCATATTGCTGGGAATTTTCTCATCCATTCTATATAGACTTTGAAGTTAGAAAGAGAATGCAAACTAAAGCGTAAATCACCATGTAATGTGAAAGTAGGCGACCTCATGACATGTGACCATATACATCAGATGAACCGTTCTCTAGTAAAGCTGGAAGTGATCAAAGTTCATTGCTATAAAATTCCATTAGGCGATGATAACTGAGCAGACTGTATTTGCTCTCTGATTATTAACTCTCAGTAATTACTGAAAGATCTTTCATATATGTTTTGAGTTTATGATTAACATTTTTTTATTTGTGGTACTTTATGCACTATTCAAAGATAACTGTGGGTTTGTATTTAATGCGGAAGTGAAAAGGACATATTTTTTTAGTAATTTAGAGAAATTGTTACCTCCATGTAAATAAGTGCCACAATATATCCAATCTTGTATCTGAAAATACATGAAACAAAAGATGTAACTTGCTAAAGCCATTTCTTTCAAAATATATGTAGAAATAGAATTGACACCATGCTCAAAACTTTGTTGTAAGATTACATGGTACAATTTTACTCTATATGCTGTACAGGTGGTTTAAGATTAGTAGTAGTAGTAGTAGTAGTAGTAGTAGTAGTAGTACTGTAGTAGTAGAAGTAGAAGTAGTACTGTATAGTAGGAGAAGTAGTAGTAGTAGTAGTAGTAGTAGTAGTAGTAGTAGTAGTAGTAGTAGTAGTAGTAGTAGAAGTAGTAGTAGTAGTAGTAGTAGTAGTAGTAGTAGAAGTAGTAGTAGTAGTAGTAGTAGTAGTAGTAGTAGTAGTAGTAGTAGTAGTAGTACTTAGTAGTAGTAGTAGTAGTAGTAGTAGTAGTAGTAGTAGTAGTGGTAGTAGTGGTACAAATAGTAGTGGAAGTAGTTGAAATTGTAATACTACACATGTGATACATTAGTACTAATAGTAGTTAGTGGTGGTGGCAGTAGAAGTAGTAGTAGTAGTATACATTTGAATAATCAACAATGGTAGTAGTAGTAGTAGTAGTATACATTTGAACAATGGTAAAGAAAATGTTTGCTATTTAGTAGTCAGGTGGAGCAGCTTAAGACTTCTATCATCACCACAATTATGCTATCGGATGTACATTATTGAGGAAAATATAATATTATACTTAGGATGACTGCTGAAGGAATAAATTTCTCTCCTTTTTTTTCTCCATCCTTGTTTAGGTGGCAGGACCTTACGCTTGGATTGAGCTGTATTGTTGCACTTGCTTTAATGAGAGTAAGTAAATTGTAATGATTTTTTCCCCATTTCCTTGAAGCTGGTGGGTGTTTCATAAAGCTGTTTGTAAGTTAAGAGCGACTTTAAGAACGACTTGTGATCCTTTCGTATGGTAAATTGTATATTCATTGGTGATGGTTCAGCGCATAAGAAAGGATCACCAGTCGTTCTTAAAGTCGCTCTTAACTTACGAACAGCTTTATGAAACGGCCCCCTGGTATATATTAAGAAAATATGTGTCAAGTGTGTGTATGTCCCTTTGTCTTCTCAAATTGTGGAAAGGAATGAGAGTTGATGTTTCCTACATCTTTTGGAGTCTAAAACATGGTACATGTACATCAATATAATTAACATTATGACCTAAGTTTTAGACAGCTATTGATATACTAATCACGTCATTTATTATCTTTATTCCAAACAGTTCATGAAGAATAAGGCACAGAAAAGAATAGAAAAGCTGGGGAAAAAGCCACCAATAAGAAAAAAGATAATCTGGAAATTCATCTGGATTTTTGGAACTGGTAAGTATTCACAACTTTGTGTCAACGTAACTATAATAGAAATATACATGTATATTGTTTAACATTTTTTTAAATGAGGCATGCATAATCACAGATGGTGAAGTGGATGTAAAATTTCATGAAGCTATTGAAGAGATGAAGAAGTTTAGGAGGAGAAGAAGAAGAAGAAGAAGACAAAGACGAAGAAGAAAAAGGAGAAGGAGGAGGAGGAGGAATAAGAAGAAGTAGAGGAGGAGGTGAATACGATATACGATGGAGAAAGAGGGGAGGGGGAGGAGGAAAGAGGAAGGAGGGGGACCAAGAGGAGGAGGAGAATATTATCACTCAGTAGTAGAAAGGTAGTTTTTGAATATGGCTACATGTGTAAGCTTACATGTCCAACCTTCATTGTTTCTTTTCTTCTTCTTTAGCTCGTAACGCTGTTATCGTCATCATAGCAGCAGCTATAACATATGGTCTTCATGAGAGTGGCAATGATGAGGTTTTTACCATTGTTGGTAATGTCACAGATGGCCTTCCTCCCCTGGCTATACCAAACTTTGGAGCAGATAACATTATCAAAGTAAGAAAATCACTTCGCATCATAACAGTATTCCGGGATGTTTCATGTGTGCAGGAAAGAGCATGGGTAGTCCCTTTCATGCTCATTAGTATGGGTTATAAATCATAATAGCTGTAACATATTTTGGGGGGATAGATGGGAAAATGTTTGTGACATGTTCTGAATATTACTTTCTTCTTTGTCTTTCTATAAATGAGATGGCTGATTTATTTTTCATCATACTTGAAAAAGATGCTATTTAAGGTTTAGATAGATAGTAAAATAGTGCATGCAAAAGTAAAATCACTTATTTTTCCAACTTTAATTCCCTTGCATTTTTCACCTTGACCCCTAAAATATCTGTTGAAGCTGAAAAATATATTTGAATTTAGAATAGCTATGCAATAAAACCTGAAAAATCTCTGCCGATCCAATGTGCATTGTACTGAAAACAAACACAGATATGCATGAATTAGGAGAGTAGTTTTAATTTAAACCTGTAGTCTTTGAAAATGCTTTATTCCATTTTTGTGAAGTATTCATGAGAACCTCTATTCTGAAGTTTTTGTTCACTTTGAAATTTCTGACAACAACCAATTTAGAATAATTGTATGTAGCAAAAGTTACAATCAATTAATATTTACAATTCGGTTTTTACTATTGATCGTATCTTTTTATGTTAAATCATCCCCTCCCCTGGACAGGAAAATAGTCCCTGTGTTAAAAAGGTGGAGGTAGTTGTTTTTTTAATTCAGCAAATAAGTCAGGAATAACAAAAATTTGCAAGGTTTTTCTTCCAGTAAGATATAAACACAGTCCTGGTTCAGATCAGGATTATGCTAGTCAACCAATCATTACGATGACTGGATTAGAGCTGGGTCAACTTATGACCTTATATCGTTTTAACAATGCTGGAATGTTAAACTTTAATGAAAGTAACCATATCAATACTCTTAAATGAAAAACAAACATTAACAGCTGTCCATTGCAGTTCAAGTCCTAATGAGATCAGTGTAATTAATTACTTTCTCTCAATTCTGCATAAAGCTTTATTATGCTCAAGTAAAAATGATACATGTACATGTATACTTGTTGCCAGTTTAATGATAATTTATTATATTTTATATTATTATTAAAGTCAGATCTTTGTGGCTCAGTGTAGACAATGTACAGTGTATAGCCCTTACACCAAAAAATTACCAATACAATTTTTTTTATTAAGAGGATTGTGAAACTGTGCAGACTCAAAGGTTGACAGTGTAATATGCATATAGCTTGAGATATATTGTAAAAGACTGAATGCTAGGCTAATTTTGTGAATGACAGTGTAATCTGATTTTGAATAGGATAGTTCTGTGTCATTTAATTATACACACATCTTTGCCATCATCATGAAGAACAAATTAGAATATTTCTTTTAAAATGTGATGATAAACCAATCTATAATCATCCATTCCATTAGAAATGTTGGAGTTTTCTAAATTGTGATTTCTGCATTGATTTTTCAGCTTTTTGTCATGTTGTTATATAGATTGTGGGTTCATTGATTTGATGTTTTTTTCCCATTATTCCATCCATCCATTCCATCATTTGTTCACTCATCCTCCAAGTTATGGAATAGCCCCCCTGAAAACATCAAACAGTGCTTGACCTCTGAAACTTTCAAACAATACCTTAAATTATTTATCTTCAATTCTTCTTAATTTCTTTTATAATTTCCTAAAAAGCGCCTTGAGCACTCTACAGAGTGGATTTGTGCAATATAAGTCTAATTATTATTATTATTATCCATTCATTCTTTCATTCATCCATTATTAAATTATGTATTAATGAGTTTACTTTATTGATGGATTAATGTCTTTGTTTCATTCATTCATCAAGTTATTATTGTGTTTTGATGTTAATATTTATTACCGGTAAATTGTTCACCTTTATTAAATTGTGATTAATCTCTAAATTAATCATTTCAAGTTTAAAGGGACCAAAAAGTCCTGAATCACAGAGATATTGAAAGGCTTATTTAATTACTCATAATAAATCTGTCCATTATTCAAGTCCATCAGACTTGTGAGATTAAAAATAAGAAAGCACAATTCTGACTGAACTAAAGAGTCAAGACCCTCATTTACCTTCGGTTACTGAGGTTGGCGACAATCCTAAGTCTACTCCTAGGCTCCAATTACAGGTCTCATGACTATTAACACAAACCAACATCCTGTAACATGCTTACACGTTCAAAGTGAAAATTTGTTAGCTCTGGTTCACCTGTTTAATTATTTGATCCTTCCAGATCTTTCTAGACATCTTGCTCTGATTACGTAACACTGCTTTATGCTTCGTTTGTGATTGCGATTGCTTGTCCACAAGTTCAGCTGTTTGATGATGTGTCACAATGTGAAATTTGAAACTCAAGGCTATGGATAATTTCTTGGCATAGTTTTGTTTTGTAATGAACCTGTAAGCCTAGCCAAAGGAAGCTTCCCCATGACTTTTCATCATTATCAGATAAAATTGAAAAGGATATCTTAACATAATTTGTGTGAAAGATATGATTTAAAATTTGATATTCACATCCCCAACTAAAAAAAAAGGTGAGATTTTTGTTTTTGTATAGAACCTTCTTCAAGTATGAAGTAGTTTCAGAATTTCAGGACACTTCTTTTGTATGTAGCATTGTAATATGCAAGCATCAAATTTGTAAGATGAGTATTCAAAGTGCAAAAATTTTTAACATGATTTAGAGAGGGCATTAAAAACAATTAACTGACAGTTTCAATTTTTGTACAGAATCAGTCACTAAAAAGTGATTTTATGCTTGAAATATTAGTTTGATAGGTTAATATACATGCAACTTGCACCTTTTCCTACGCTTTATACAGGCTGTTAATCAATGATTGATAATTCTAAGCTTTGTTCTTTTCAGTGATATACAAAATTTGCCACGTGTGGAAAATGTTTGTGACATGTTCTGAATATTACTTTCTTCTTTGTTGTTCTATCGATGAGATGGCTGATTTATTTTTCACCATTCTTGAAAAAGAAGCTATTATAAGGTTTAGATAGATAGTAAAATAGTGCATGCAAAAGTAAAATCACATATTTTCCAACTTTCATTCCCTTGCATTTTTCACCTTGATTATCTATTGAAGCTGAAAATTATATTTGAATTTAGAATAGCTATGTCGTAAAACCTGAAAAATCTCTGCTGATAGATATTTAGTCTTTAATGTGCACTGTACTGAAAACAAACAAAATTATGCATGAATTACATGTTGGAGAGTAGTTTTAATTTAAACCTGTAGTCTTTGAAAGTGCTTTATTCCATTTTTTGTGAAGTATTCATCAGAACCTCTATTATGAAGTTTTTGTTTGCTTTGCATGTCTTTACTAATTGCTTGTTTTTTTTCTGTTGCATTAACCCCCCTGTTGCCAGAACTTGAATATAGGTCTAATAATCATTCCTATGCTTGGCTTTCTGGAAAATATAGCTATTGTCAAAGGGTTTGGTAAGTGGCTTTTTGAATGTTTGCATAACTGATAAATATTCAATGATATGTTTGGCATGTACAAAAGATGAGACAGTAGTTTTCCATGTTTGTACTAGTGAGGCTTTTTCTATTTACATATACATTATTTTGATTCTGTTACCATGGAGGTAGTAAACAACTTTATAGACTTCATATGAGTTTATATTAATTACAAAGGTATATTTTGTGATTGTAAGTTCAATTGACATACCTCAGTATTCCTGTATAAAGTTGCCATTCATTGATTAAGAGATTATTTCAATATGGCTAATGCTATAACTGTTTTACAACACTTTTGCATAAATTAGACAATGTGGAATTCATATAACAAAAGTGAATTATTTCAATATTTTCTGATTAACATTCAGATGCATGTATGTAGAGTGCTTCATAATTATAGTGTTTGCAATTTCAGTTGATTGAAATAACTTTCTTTTTACCACGCTTCACTTCTAATCCCCTCTCATTAGTTTCAGCATTTGCCCTGATACAAAATCCAATTTCATTCAATCATAGAAATGTCTGTAGATATAAATGACCTATCTTTGTTAAGCTATGTAAATTCCTTTCAAATTCACCTCTTTGTATGCATAAATGTTTCCTTCACAAAATGCTTGAAGTGGCAAATTGGCTGCACAAATTTATGGTTATTTAGCAGGTGTTACTTGATTCTCATTGATCCTATTTTGATTCTCATCCAAACTTTACTTTCGACAGAGTTTATTTTAAAGGATGAGAATGTTAGATGGGAGTTCTGAAAATTTATACTTTAGCTCATTTCTGAATGAAAGTTATCAATATTTTGACTGCTTTTTTTTGCATTCATATTTAGGATTTGAATGATTGTATTACCTTATAGACATCTTTTTGTAAGAAACACCCCCTTGAATATTTAACACTAAAGATATAAGAAGTCCATTGTTGAAATTTTTATTTTGTGATTTTTCAAACTCAAGCTCTTTGATGCTGTTGTAATCCATGAGTGTCATGATTTTGTTCCTCAATGTGAGCTTAGCTGGGATTCATCTCTAACTCGTTGATATGCATGTTTGCAGTATGATATGTATGAATATTTGAATATATAAGACAGTTTGATGTTATTTGATTTTTTTTTTCAGTAATTAAAATAGGGAAAGTGTATTTTGTTACGATATATAAAGTGATATATTTTTCTATTTTTGTTATGTTGCTACCAACAGCCCGTAAAAATGGCTACCGTGTTGACACAAACCAAGAGCTTATAGCGATAGGTGAGTACTGAGTAATTTGGTTGCTTGATTGCTTCATTGATAAATATTTGCTCTCAACTTTGGCAGCAGCTGTCCCTCTGAACTTATGATGTTAATTTCGGAGGTAGGGGAAGAGGTGTCATGCTACTCTCATTTCCAATTTGATTGATGGATCAAAACTTTTCGATTTATCTTTCAGGTTTACATAGTAATCTTAGTTTACATTGGTTTTAACAATAAAACTTATAAAAGCTATTGAAACAAACACTTATGCAAAATGTCTTTGAGTTTTTATTGTAGACAGTCAATAAACAAAGCCTATAAAAAAGCATTTCCATTTTAAAAAGTGTTTGTTTTTTTCTAAAAATATCAATGAATGAAACATTTAAATGAGAGTGAAGTGACCAACACTATTTGTCGTCTCTAGTTGAGTGTACGTGTATTATTCTGTTTCTGTTTGTGGTAACTCCTGTAGGAACTCGGCAGGACAGCATTTTGCTGGTAAATACCAAGCTGGTATATAACCAATTACCTATGAAACATTTTACATCTAGGTTAATCAGTCATATTGGCTGACGTTATAGACAAAAGATATCACTCTCTGGCCTATTTATCAAAGTGGAGACAATGGCAGAGTTGGGATTCAAACTCACAACCTTGCGATTATGAATCCAATGTTCTAACCACTGGACCACACGACCCGTTATACCGACTGTTATGAATAGCTAGTCTGAAAATATACATTTTAAGATGATTATTAGTAATGCAGAGGATAAATTAGCCTATAATTCTATTTTATAGAGAAAATAAAATGTTTTCAGAGGTACTTGTACTTGGTATAAACATTTTTTTGCGATATGAATGTATTGTATAGTGAATTAGTGTCTTATTCAAGTGGGCCTATATTGCAAGACTACATCGGTAAGAATGATGCATTATGGGTTAGAAACCTGGCCTGATTTGAGTAGTTGAGGACTTGAGGTGGTGTTATATAGGGCTACTGTAAAGAACAATACAAATGGTTGTTTTGTATTTAAAATGTTAAATAAGATTGGCTCTAATTGCAGATGAATTAACAAAAATGAATAAAATCTTTATCAAAATTGCTTTGTTTCTGCAGGTGCTTGTAATATTGGTTCATCGTTTATATCGGGGTATCCTATAACAGGCAGCTTTTCAAGGTATAAACAATTCATCATACTACTTTGTACCAAATGTAATTTGCATCCTTCAAATGGAAATAAAGATGAAATCTGTGTTCTGCATACATAAACAAACTATGAAGACATGATATAGCACTTGTATCTGATGTGCCAGGTAATAATCCTAACATGTGCTCTGTCATTTACAATGCTGATTTCACAAGATCCCTACAATATTAATGTAGATTGATGGTTCTACATTACCTGTTTACTCTTGATCTTACTGTAGATTTTCAGGTGACAGCTGTGAGATGCTAGATGCCAGAATTTATAGATCAGGGTCCTGTTAACACAAAACATAGCAGTTGATGATAGATGGACATTATGATTGATTTTTTACAATTACTGTAGATTGTAGGGTGGCAGCGGTGGGATGATAGACATCAGAATTAATAGATCAGGGCCCTTTTAACACAAAACATAGCAGTTGATGATAGATGGACATTATGATTGATTTTTTACAATTGCTATAGATTGTAGGGTGGCAGCGGTGGGATGATAGACATTAGAATGAATAAATCAGGGCCCTTTTAACACAAAACATAGCAGTGGATGATAGACGGACATTATGATTTTTTTATAATTACTGTAGATTTTAGGGTGGCAGCGGTGGGATGATAGACATCAGAATTAATAGATCAGGGTCCTGTTAACACAAAACATAGCAGTTGTTACGGTCTTATAAGCGAATTGTGCTTATAGTGTAACTCGCCGGGTAAGTTCGCGTAAAAGTGTTCTATTGCAAATATAATGTACGAGCGCACAGTGAATGGGGAGTTTATGCGAGAAAATCACTTCAGTACAAAATATTCACGCACAAACACTCTGTATGTTTCTTTTTTCCAACTACTTAAGTTTTTCTTTTGGGGTGGGGGTTGTAGTCTGTTCTAGAAAAACACATCTTACTCATCTCAAAAATTAAAAGAGATTTAAGAAGTATAATAACCTGGTAAAAAAACAGCAGCATATTTTTCATTTAGAGCAAATCATAGGCGATCGTGTACGTGTGCATGCAGTGGATCCTATGCGTGCATCCGGTGCGTTGGTGTACAAACAAATGGTACCAAACAACACAGAGGCAGTGCGCGCACACACTGGACACATTTTCAATAAGCTAGGGAGCGAGTTACACTATAGCAGGAGTTTAAAGTTTAAGACCGTAACAGCAGTTGATGATAGACGGACATTACGATTTCTTTTTTTATTAATTACTGTAGATTGTAGGGTGGCAGCGGTGGGATAATAGACATCAGAATTGATAGATCAGGGTCCTGTTAACACAAACATACGAACTGATGATGGAGGGACATTTATGATTGTTTTTATTCGTGGACATTTATGATTGTCCCTACTTTTATTCGTGCACATTTTAGGGTGGCAGTCATGGGCATCAAACAACAAAAGTAATTCCTTCTCTTGGTATTTTCTGACCATCTCTTCCACTCTCAACCCAGGTGTTGGGAATCTGGTAGGATGCACAAACCATGTATTTGTCACGCATTTTTAAACTATTATTTTTTATTGCTCGATTGTTACAAGTTCCCTTCAAATTTCCACACTCCATTTCCAATTATATCATCTGTCAGTGACAAGAGACAACAATTCAGTGAATTGTAATAAGCTAACGATGAAAGGGTCTATGTTTTATGTCCGACAGGTCAGCGATTAACGAGCAGAGTGGGGTAATGACCCAGGCTTCCGGCATCGTTACAGGGACACTGGTCATCATCTCTATTGCTTTCCTTACACCAGTATTCTTCTATATTCCTAAGGCTTCATTAGCAGCTGTGATTGTCTATGCAGTCATCTTTATGATAGATTACCACATTGTTGTCAAGCTGTGGAGGGTCAGGAGTAAGTCATTTTGAAAGGTTTCTTTTTGCCATCACACATTCACATACCTTATTACTTTTTGACTTGGTTTTGAATATACATGTAATAATGTAACAATAGTCAAAGAATTTCATTCATGATTGCAAGTCATTTTTTTGTTAACAAATTTTCGGCATTACTCCTATTTGTTTAAGATCAGTATGCTCGATCTGTAATGAAATGAAAATCATAAGATCAGTGTGCTCGATCTGTGATGAAAATCATAAGATCATAAGTCAGAAAAAATTGGAACCAGTGGGATTCGAACCTGCCATCTACTGCTTTCCGTGCAGTCATTTTTTGTAGGAATATAGTCTTTGCTAAAACAGTATATTTCAGTACTCCAATTAACACAAAGATATAATGTTTGTTTTTTTATCAACTTTTTATGTGTTTTTTAGAGAATAGTTGTCTTTTGAGCTGTAATTGTACTGTAGAAATAAGGGAATGTGAATATATGCCTTGATTTACTTTGTACAAGACTAGTACATTTGAATCTAAACTGGAATTTTTGTCATCATCATTGTTATAACCATCATTAACATTTTACTCCTCATTATTTTACTTGATTGCATTTTGTTCCCTTCCAGAACCTGACCTTATCACCCTAGCGATGACCTTCTTTGTTTCATTGTGGCTGGGAGTTGAGTATGGTACCATTATCGGTATCTTAGTAGATCTTCTGATGCTGCTATATCCCTATGGCAAACCTGGTTTCACTGTGAGTGTTCTTTGCCATTTTTTTTGTTGGGGGTGGGAAGGGGAACTGAAACTTCTTGTTTGATCTTCCTATGTATGCATGGGCCTGCATCCTGAACGATGGTTGAATTTGATGTTTAACTGACTATGAGTAGCATAATATGAAACAATCTTTATTACAAGATGATAAATTTGAGATTAGATTTGGCATTCTAATCATTACCAAACTGTCTTGAAATGATAACTACAATAATTTTCTTCAACATTAAAAATTGGCAATACATTCCAGTAAACCCCAAGATGCATACAGTCTAAATCAACTTTTGGGAAGAAATTTAGCTGCCCCATAATTTTTACCCAGATTTAGATTATGGTATATGTTACACCAGAGTTGAATTATGGGCCTCACAGAGTAATACACAGTGAATATTTTGAATTGGACCTACTCTTGGAGAAACATATCACAGCCAAATGAAATTTAAACAAAATATTTGATTATATGAGGATTGCTTTATGGACTGTATTTGTTGTAACTTCTAGTATTAGGGTGTTACATCAAATTTATATGAGAAATAAATGTCCAGCCCTTGCGGGGCCGCAGATTTCAATCAAATGAAAAATTGAATTGAACCAAGAAGAAACAATCTGAAAAATTAGATATATTGTGGGTATAATGTAATTATTAAATGACGGTAATTAACCCACAAATATTAACAAGTTAATGCCTGGTCCCACTGTACTTACGGATGCAGAGAGGATGTAAACCAAAAAAGAATCTTGCCTTCTGTTGGAAAAAGTTATGTACCCATTGTGTACTCTTTACATGCGTTTTTATATGCTCTATATCCATCGAGCAACTGTCCACTTTGATTTTATTGTTCACCCATTTTGTCCATTGTCTGGAGCGGATGAAAATGAATGGAGCCACCCCGACATTTTGCTTGTCTGCTGTATCTGTTATGAATATGTTTTGTGTCTGTCGGCCAGTGGGACCAGGCCTTTACATAATGAGACTGAAGGTGTATGGCATAAGCCACATTCAAAGTCAAGGCTGAATTAATTTTATCTCAATTAATGAGAGATTGTCTATAGAAATTGAATTCATTTGTATGACACACCAAACATATGTTGATTGATATGCAATGTAGTATGTGGTGCCATTCCTGAATGATACTAATCATTACACACTCAAAATTGGTAACACAATGAAAACAACAAAATTACTGTTTGAAAATGCAATTGACGTCTTCTCGTTATAATGTTGCTGCTATCTTGCATTTTAACAAATACAATATTCAAACATCTTTGTTCAAAAAAAAATATTTATAAATGTGTGGAACAAGTAATGATTGTTGCTAATTTGATTTTGAGGAGCATTGGTGGATTGACCAAGTGAAAGCCTTCTAGGTCTTTTTTTTTGTCATCGGCTGGTTTCTGATAGCCATGGTTTATGTAAACCTGGGATAATTAGACCACACTTTTGTGGACTGCTAGTTTTAAACCTTTTGATTGATTAAAATTATTCTCATCCTGCTGCAAAAGTTATCAAAGAATTAATTGAGTTGTGATATGGGAATAAGAGGAAAATACATAAATATCATGAATTTTATTGAATAAACTGGTACAAATTATTATAATTGCCACGAATGTGGAATAAAAAATCATTAAGCCAGCATTCCATAGAAGTGTGCTTTAAAATTCCAGTTTAGACTTGTTAAACCTAGGTTTTATTATAATAATAATATTCCGCATTTATATAGCGCTTAATACATCGGAACGATGTCTCTAAGCGCTTTACAGACATATTACCCCAGTCATCGGATACTTGCATGCCCGCATACAATGTATGCACCCAGCGTTCTCGCCAGAAAAAAAATCACGCATGTCGGGGACTTGTGCTGGCACTCCTGGGGGGTGGGTGCGGGAGGGGGGGTTCACCCCCGCGCGGAGCGCGGAAGCGACGGCCTTTTCATCAAATAGAGACGCTAAGGAAGCCCCATTGTGGCGTATTTTTAAGCCCACACAAATGCACAGATACTTGCCGTTCAGTAGGCTTGGGAGCCAGCGCCGAATCCAAGCACTGAGATAGAAAAAACATGGAATTTGGAGCTGACAGAATGATTTACTTGAGCAGAGGACAAACTTTCTCTGCTTGGAGTTGGAGCCTGCAGTGTATGCCGTGTGCATGTGACTGAGGATTTATCGTGTGTGTTGTATTTCTGTGACTGTACAAAGCCAGTAGAGAGCACGTGCGTTGCTTTAAGCAACACTCGTGATTGTATCATCAAAGTTAGTGTATTGGGATTTGTGTGTGACTTTTGTGAGAAGTTTTTTTTTTTTGTTTTCATTCCAGAACCCCCACCATCATTTGCTCGCTAGTCTTAAATGGGAGTCTTGTCATATTGGAATATTGACCAGAAGTTAATAAAACACATATTATTGTTCTGTCAGTAATGAAATTAGCGATTGAACTATGGATATTTTTCAGTCATATTTCCTTTAATCTTAGTCTTGTCATTCCAAACAATCATTTTTTAAGGATGTATTTCACCTTTATCCAGTTTGCCATTTTCTTAAGTGACTGAAAACAAAGACTAGTCCCAACCCTCTGCGAGTTGTTTACATAACTTTCTTTGTCTCCGCTAGTATTGCACAATCTTGAGAAGCACATGTTTGGAAATCTGATATTCTTGCGGTGGGGGGGGGGAGGGGTTACAAGATTGCCGCCCTTTTCATTCTGTGTTGGGTTTGGCTGCTACATGGCCTGTGTTGAGAAATTAGGTCAGGGTAAATTTAATTGCAAAGAGAGGCTTTGGACGGCATTCATGATGGATAGTCTTTTTTTTTAATGCATCATTTAAATAATTTCAACTTCACATTTGCAGGCTTGCAGGTATATTTTATGATAAAATTACTTTTTTCAGAATTGTACGAAAGTTCTACAAAAACTTTATCTTTTTACATTGTATTTGGACACGAATGCAGATGTTTCTTGACAAATAATGGGCTAAAAATACTAAACAGTAAACATACAGACCTCAAGTAAACCAAGTACCACACATTCAAACTTGGATTAAATCAAATCAGATATCAGTCAAGCACGGAAATCACTCTATCATCACAGCATTAAAAAATATAAACAATCACTTCGAAGAAACAATTGCCAGGGTCAAACCACGGTCAAACATGTGCTTGCGTTGTGTCCTGTGTGTGTATAATGTTTGCAGTGAGTTGATCTTGTGATGATGGGGAGAGAATTTGTGTGTGTGGTTTTTATGTCTGCATGGATGACTGGGAGAGAATGAAAGGACCAGGGAGTCGGGAGGAGAACCGTAGCGAGCAGCCGCGAGCTAGCTGGGCGCCTTGCCACTTTCCTAGCCGTAGTAGGCCTGTAAGTGGTCTTAAGTTGGTGGGACTTCGGCGCAACCCGATAAATTAAGTTGATATCACTAAGATGAGTTCATGGAGTGTATTATTTTTTTATGAATATTTCCATTTAATTTTTCCACGCATGTCGCCACGCATGTCGCTGAAATTTTACGCATGGTTCCACTTGATCTCCATTTCCGCACGCATGGTGTTTGAACCATGCGTATTATACACTGGCGAGAACGCTGTATGCACCTTCTCCACTCCCTGGGGAGCATTCCACCAAGAGTTCCAAGACTCAATTGCTAGGCATACTACATATAGGCTTTCACATCCTACCGGGTACCCATTTAACACCTGGGTGGAGAGTGGCAAAGTGTGGATTAACGCCTTGCCAAAGGACGCTAGGCCATGGTGGGATTCGAACACATGACCCTCTGATTACAAGGCAAGAGTCAGAACCGCTACACCTCGACGCTTCCATTATCAGAATACCAGTACCACCCATCATGTTTAATTGATATTTCCTACTCCCCCCAGTCTGACGAAGAGGAGGATCAGAGTGTTGTTATTATCCACATGGAGCAAGGTCTTAGGTTTCCTGCAGTAGGTGAGCTTCAGAACCTCCTGGACGACAAAGCTCTCATCCAGGAGAAACCGCCTGCAGCCATCTTAGATTTCTCTAATGTTTCCTCCATGGATTACTCGGTTGTTGAGGTAAGCAGAAAATAGCTTATGAATTGCATTTCATTAATTTTCTCAAAATGTATCTGCAGGATATCAAACTCTCATCCACAATTTTACCGATAATTTTTTTAAAGGATTTGTTGATATTATAAGATTAAAAATTATCAAATCCATTTTCAACAAAACTATTCAGTGGATTTAGTAATGTTATGATTATGTGGTGACACAACAGTCTAAATGTATAAGAGGGTATAGGGTTAGACTTAGGATTGTAATAGAGTTAATGGTTCAGAATAATGGGAAGATAAGGATTAGGGTTTATTTAGTTTGGAAGGTAGACTTTGTATTTGGCTTAACTTGTTCCCATCAGAGCAACTGTCGCCGAAGTGACATAAATATTTCCTAAAAATTTCACTTAAAGTTTGATTTCCAAAAATATAATAACTCTATATCATAATGAGGACAATGGTAATATACAAGCAATGCTATGTGCTTGCAATAGTCTCTTGATATTTTTCTGAAGTAAGCAAAATGATGTGTGTTTGCAATTTATTTTTTTTTGCTAAAAAATATGTAAGTGGATGTTCTGCTTGTTCTCTCTTTCAGGGTCTGAAAGACATTGTCAGATCATTTTCAAAGAAGAAAAGCAGACTGGCACTTGCTGGAGTGAGGGTATGTATCACTTATTGTCCTGGGGCCCCGTTGCAGAAAGAGTTGCAATCAATCGCAACTAGATTTTCAACCAATCAACAGCGCGCATTTGGGACTTGCGATTGATTTTTTTTACTTGCATTTAAACGCAACTCTTTCTGCAACAGACCCCAGGAGAATCAAAACATCTATTAAAATTTCTCTCTGCTTCTCTCACTTTCTTTTTTCTTTTTCTTTTTGGCTTAACCCTATCTAGGCCGGGGGGGGCCTCGGAGGCCCCCCCCTCAACGAATCGCGCGATATTTTCGCCGTGCAAAATTTTTTGACCGCGCCACTCGCTGACTTTTTACTTTCAAGTCTTGCGCAACTTTTGAGACCAATTTTGCGTCACCTGGGTACGTGGTTCCGAAATTACGTAACATTGAGTAAGTGCATGTCAGACCGAAAATGGCTCAAAAACGTGATTTCGTGTACAAAGTCAATGCAAATTGTGCTTTCAACCAAAATTCATAAATGTATGATTATTTTTAGTTTTGCTAGTCTAAATGTATTCATTTTATGCTTTTTATGATCACAGAAGAGTCCCCAACAAATTTCATTGAAAAAACAATGAAAAACAAAAGGTCAAAAAAACAAAGAAATACATAAGAAATTGCAAAAAACAATATAATACATAAGAAAATGATTTGATATCACAATTTTTTTCATGTACACTTGCTAAGGACACCACAAAGAGTTTCTATACCAAAAATTAGTACATTTGGAGCTTTATTTAGGGAGTTAGAGGAAAAAGTATGATTTTGCATACTAATTACGCATAAATTAGCATAATCACTTAATAGCGATTCGCATGAAATAAATTACTATACAGTCTTGTAGATTATGTCCCAGGCAACCCGCGTGCCAATTTTCAGCGCGATCGCGCGGTCGACGGCCGAGATCTTAGGGGGGGGCCTGGGAGGCCCCCCCCCCCGGCCATAGGAACTCCCAAAATACCCCGGCCTAGATAGGGTTAATGTGTATGAGAGATGGTAGGAGAATAAATTGTTTCGCCAAACCTGTTTTATGACTCTGTATCATACAAATCCATTTATAGACTGATGCAAAGGTGAATTATTGTAATATCCTCCATTTCATTTTATTAATTTTATTGGTTCAGTCATATCTAAAAACAAACATTGAAAACTGAAAATTATATTTTAAAAATATCCAAGATTTTTTTTTTTTTTTTTTTGGGGGGGGGGACTCAAAAGAAGCTAAAGCTTTCAAGTGTATCTCCCTACAAATAAGACAAATTGATAGACCTACTAGTAGTATGAGAAAGACCCGAGTAGATACCTTGCTCTCCTTTACGTGAAATGCAATATTGCAATACTAATAATCATACTCTGTTTCACCTCTGGTAATTCTCCTTTCATCATAAAATACTGACTGTCATGTTTTCTTTTTTGTATGGATGATACAGAGCTGCCAAGTAGTACTGATTTTCAGTATTTAGTACTGAAAAGCGAGAAGAATACTGATAGTTTCATGTGAAATACTGATTTCTAAAGTTTCAGTTGTATGTGTGGTCCTATGGTATTTTTTAAAATACTGATTTCCTCACCGAAATACTGATTTTCAGCTTAAAAAATACTGAAATGTTCCTTTTCAGGTTGGCAGCTCTGATGATATAGTTACTAATTACAATACTAGGTGCTTGAAAAAGCTCAGTTTGTTCACATTTTTCGCTGCTTTCTATTTTCAAATAATGAGCTTAAGGACCATAGTTCTGAAGTATTTGAAAATCACACAAATTTAAGGTACCTCCAGAGCCATGTCTTTTCCCCTGGACTCTGGCAAGCCTGTTTTCACCCCTAATCATCATAATTCATCACAGACACAGTCAATAAGGCTGTGTTGAAGATTGATTGATTGATTGAATGGCTTATTTATTTCAATATTCACTAAAAATAGCAGCCAAAGGCTGAATTACATTCAGTTTACAAATGGTATGTACAGACATTTAAAAAATATACAAATTGGAATAAAATAGGCAAATATCAAAATGAAATTGTTCTACAAAATAATTATGCGTATATGAAATTAATTGAAATACCCAGAATATGAGAAGAAAGCATCAGAGGTAGAATAAAGTATATGTAGTGAAAACATGTTGGAAAGAAAGACAGAATGAAATAATATTTATTTTTTAAAAAAATTGTTTTCCCTGTATTGTCCAATGTTTTGTTTATGATGTATTGTGAGGATCAGTGATGAAGTGATGCTTGTGGTATGCCTTGGCGGAAATGCATGGCTCTATTTTTCCTTTTGGGCTTCTAACCCCCAGCTTTGCGTTCAACTTATACCCCTCTATTCTTCACTGGTTTGATTCTCATTGTGTATATTTTTTTTATTTCAAGAAGCATCGTCTCATATGTCATGCTCGTGTCAACCATTGTAAAATGTCTGTATTTAAATTATTAAAATTAATATCTTAGACTGAAATACATATAATGATAAATCAGTGACACAAATGACATACACTTGACTACAATCCTTGCTGATAATTTGCACTGGGCAATTTCATAAAATATGTATGTCTGACTCCATGTATGTGAGGCCTTTATTAAATTTCCTGTCTCTGATTTCTGTTTCTTTTGACAGTATGTAATGCTCTCAAATGATCATGACTTGGTCAGTTTATGAAGTGAAGGCAGACTTGGGAAAAGTGGGGTCGGTACAAAAAGGTTGATTATTTTATGTGTAAACCCTAAATCTCTAATTTACATCTCTCATATCATTCCTCCAGCCCAAGATGAAAAGTATGATTGACAGTGCGGACATCAAGGAGGTGGTGATCTACGATACCGTAGACGATGCCCTTGAAGGGATGGATGATGCCCTGGAGAGGATGGTCATCGATGACGATAACAACCAGAACCATCAGGGTGTTCAGCTTTCAAACTTGAATCCTGGTCCAACTGAAAGATCAAATAATGTCATCGAAGTGGACATAGAGGAGGAGGAGGAGATTGGTTAGTGCAATTTTGAAGCAGTTCATTAAAAAAATGTAGGGAATAGTCTTTACAGATGTGTTGCACAAATGTTTAATTCTAAAATTTGCACTTAAACTTCCAGTGGCATGTGGTGAAAATCCATCACCACACTGTTAAGATCACAATCATGGGATGCACTGTACGGAGTATCAATGAAAGAGATTCATGTGTATGCTAGCATTTTTGCAGTAATTTTAGTGTTAGTTGTGGGGGGTATTCTGTCTTAGATGCTTTTGACTCCCCGGCCTGGTGATGGCAATCTACTACTGCTGATAATCTAGTATCTAAAGTTACAATATACTGTATGTTGATGTGGGCTTTTTTGGATACGATAGTTTTTTTTAATTTGTGAATAAAGCATGTGTGCTCAGAAATTCATTTGTTGATAAATAATTAGTTAATGTATCTGAATAGGCCAAATTTGTTAGGTGTATATTACCGAAATGCGTTGAATATTACAATGTTGAAAATTATCTATGTGAGTTCATTAACAAACATTTTTGGGTTAATCTATAGGGTGCTCCAGACCCCAGCTCCTCCTTCACCAAGAGGCCAGTGCTGATTGTTATTTTGTGTTAACTTACAATTCACACAGATACTACAAACAAGGACCAGGTGGATGCGAGTCTGAAGGGAAAAAGCAAACGAGATGGAAGCATGGAAAATAAGACCCTTCAAGAGAGCCAGCAGGACAGTCAGCAGGATAAAAGCAATCCAGATGATAGTATCCAAGAAGTGAATGTCCAAGTATCTGAGCTATGATATGAGTAGCTCCTTGGGATGAAACCTATAACTATTAGAAATGCAAAGTTCAAAGACCAGGGGCCTATAACACAAAGCTTAGCAATGATTGTATAACATTTTTCTACGGTTGATTGCATTGACTACAATGTACAGTCATTTTTGAAAATCAAGAAAATCAAACATACAATTAATGGTTAACCTTTGTGTTACGGGACCCAGGGGGTGTAACACAAGACTTAGAGTTTAATAGAAAGTCTCATTTTTACACTTGATTACATTGATTAGTGTGTGCAATCAAGAAATACAAATCCATTGCAGGATCAATTGCTAAGGTTTGTGTTAACAACTAGGCAACATGTATAGGTGAGATATTAGGCAGAAACTGGTGAGTGTTTCATAAAGCTGTTTGTAAGATACGAATGACTTAACCCAGGACTGGTGATCCTTTCTTGTGCTATGTGATATCTCTATGTAACTGATTTAGCACCCAAGAACATTTGAGACAGTGATTTTCCGCAATCGCGGAAAACGGACGGAATTCACGGAATCGGCTGTTTGAAACGGAAAGTGGCTTTTCAAACGGAAAATCACAGAAAACACGTTTTTTCTCAAAATGCACAAAAAACAACAGAAATTAATCCCAAATCCTCAACAAAATACTAATATCAACTGAAAAAACACGATCTCACTTTGCAACAACAATCATAACAATCAACACATCGTAACTACACTCGAGCCTCTCCATCACTCGATCGTATCCAAATTAGTTTACACTTACGTCCGCATAGAAGGCAGAATCCGGCCGTGTGTTGCTGCCCTCTGCGTTCGGTCATAATATAATGATCACGGTGATTCATCAAATCCAAAATGGCGGATATTCGGAAGTCGTCGACTGCTCAAAACGATGTCCGAAAAGTCCCCAAATCAGCGATAAAATCCCATTTAACAATAAAATAATGCTAATGATATGAAAGGTGAGAATATATTAATGTTGATTATGTTTCCCTAATTTTTTTTTTAGCTTGAATCTCTTCGATTAAAATGGATTTTAAAGCGATGTTAGTACATTGGTAGATGCAAATTTTGAGCAGCGCTAGCATTTTGACATCGCTACTCGTTGCGTATTGGTTTTCTATGTAAACGGAATTGTCAATTTTTCTTGTACACAAAGTCTATGGGGAAACTCAATTTCCGTTTCCAGACATGCTGAAACAGAATTTGAGATTTTCTGAAACGGAAAAGGCAATATTTAGAAACGGAAAATCACTGTCCCAAGAACATGTTTCAGTCATGTGTAAAGTTGTGCGTAACTTTACGCACAGCTTTATGAAACATCCACTTGATAGCTTGACATGAGATCACCAGGCACACAAATCACCAGGCACACAATAAATTTGCTAAACTTTGTGTTTCAGGGGGCCGTTTCATAAAGCTGTTCGTTAGTTATGATTGACTTAAAGAATGACTGGTGAACCTGTCTTACGCGCTAAACCATCGCCAATGAATATACCATTTACCAAAAGAAACGATGACCAGTCATTCTCAAAGTCGCTCTTAACTTATGAACAGCTTTATGAAACACCCACCTGGTACACAAAGTTTAGCAATTTATTGTACAGTTGATTTGTGTGCTTGTTGCATTCAATGATCTATGTAATGAAACATAAAAATCAGGTCTAAGATCAAATGCTACATTTTGTGTTACTGGGCCCAGGTATTGTGTATACTGTGAAATGTATCTGCTTTGATCAGTGTTCTGGCTAGACCCAATATATTGTGGTCACTATTTCATGGGCTTACAAAGTATTTTCAGGCCGAGATAGTGGTTTTATAAAGCCGAAAGTGAAGGAATGTCTGACATTAGCAAATTTTTTAAAATAAACTAATATTTATCAAATATGACAATGTTTAATGTAAATTATGTAAAGGCTAGTTTTGGTAACGATATAAAAATGAGTTCGTACAGAATCCAATGAAATGACCACCAAAGTGTCTGTTTGCATGAATAAAACGTATGTGCCAAAGGATTCTGGAAGAAATTGTGTAATTGCTTAGAAATCAGCAAATAAGCACAGGATTCGGGTAGGGCGTCGGGCACGACATTCAAAGCAATAATTATACACTGTCCCACGTGCGCTTATCTGTGTTGGGGATCTTCGGCGTGAACATTTTTCAGCGTAGATATCAATATTTTATTAAGTTTTATGTAACTGTACCAGATCTAGATCCTCGATGATATACTGACAATTAAGCCTTGTTTTACAGACTTTCTCATGAAATCAGTGTTTACTGCAACTACTGGAATTTCTCTTTAATGTAAATTATGCATATATGTATAAAGCAAGATTAGAGATGAAAATGAATGAAGAGGAATTCCTCTTTTTCAAGGAATTGGCTTTGGAACACTTTTTATTTGCAATCAGTGGTGGACAGAAGCAGTGTATTTCATGATGATTGTTGGTCGGAAATCTTATGTGGCAGTTGGTCCCAACCACTGCCATCCACTGTAGCTATAATACTGGCTGTGATGAAGATGTCAAGCATGAGTCCCTGATGCAGGACTCTCATACCATATGCATTAAGGCCTCCGCACACCTTATGACCGACTGGTCTGCGACTGAGCGAGGGGACATGAATCGCAAGGTAGTCATAAGCCTCGACACCGCACGCCTTGCGATCTGACTACCCTTCTGTCTGCGACTCACGCATGTTCTTTTTGCTTTTTGCCATAGCAACTGAGAAAATGATGCTTGCTACTGCGTATGCGCGTTGCAGATCATGTACATGTCGATATTTAAGTGCGACCCTGCAGTCTTATTGGCAGAAAGCTGGATTGAGCTTGTGATCCAGTTGTAAGGATTCGACATGTCATATCCTTACAATTTTCCTTGCGATTTGTCTCTGACTGGTATGCAACTCTCAAGTTGACAAGAGCTGTGACGTCACATTTCCCTTCACTCGGTCACAGACCAGTCGGGTCGTAAGGTGTGCGGTGGCCTTTAGAGTTGGCATGTCTATTTTGAGTAGGCCTGCGGGCTAAACATATGAACCGTGCCTGGGCTATTGTGCACTATACTGAATATGTGCATGACATAAACTATTCTTTCTACTTGTTTCTTTTTCTGTCTTACCAAGTATTCTTATAGAATTTGATTTAGTTTAATGTATGATGAAAGAGCAAAGACCTTGCCAAAGGACCTAGGTGCTATGACGGGGGATCAAACCCAATACTTTCATATGTAAAGTCAGTCCCTGGCCTTAGACAACTTGACCATGGCATTACTATGTTTATGTGCACTTTGGAAGGCAAGGAGCCCTCTACTGTTTGACATTATGTAGCTGATATATTTAAAGGTCAAGTCCACCCCAGAAAAATGTTGATTTTAATAAATAGAGAAAAATCAAACTAGCACAACAGTGAAAATTTTATCAAAATCGGATGTAAAGTAAGAAAGTTATAAAATTCTAAAGTTTCAATTATTTTTCACAGAACAGTGATATGTACAAATGAGTGACATGCAAATGAGATAGTCGATGATGTCACTCAATCACTACTGCTTTTGTTTTTTATTATTTGAATTATACAACATTTCATTTTTTGTTTAACCATATAGTATTAAGCAATGCTAATTCCACATGTTCAGGGAGGAATTAATCGTTGTTTCATTTTGCATTGAGGAGAAAATTTGAATATTTCATATAATAAAATACAAAAGAAATAGTGAGTGGATGATGTCATCAGTCTCCTCATTTGCATACAGACCAGGATGTGCATATAACTGTTTTGTGAAATGAAGCGAAATTTTAAAATATAACTTTCTTATTTCACGTCCGATTTTGATGAAATTTTCAGTGTTATGCTTGTTGAATTTTTCTCTTTTTATTCAAATCCATTTTTTTTTTGGGGGGTGGACTTGACCTTTAAATTGAAGACCTGATTTTGAATATGCTACCTGAGTACTTATTACTTATCATTGCAGACAGAGATGAGATCCTAATTTTTGGTTAGTTTTTATCTATAGTTTGAAAGATCTGGTTAATTATTGTACGATGTGTCAATTTATGTTTATTCATGTACTAAATGATTCAGGTACTTTTTGGTCTGTTTTTGTTTTGATAATACATTTTCTTTCATACATTGTTTTATATTGATAAATCTATTTCACAAAAGATGATCAGAATTTATGAATTGATTGTGTATTTTCCTTTTTAGAATACGTTGTCTAGAACCATATAATCATTGTAAAACAATATTTTCTTATGTAAGACATTTTTAAAAGAAATTTTTATATTTATCAGTGGCTCTGCATTTGATAAGTCTGTGCAATTCTTCAATGTATAATATAACTTCAAATAAAGTGTGTGACTTGTAACAAACAATGAAGAACATTTTAAATGAAATGATTTGAATTGCCAGCACAGATATTGATTCTTTCATGAAGAGCAGATACGCTTATAACAGCCTTGTATGTTATTAAGATAATGCTGCATGTAAGTTTTTTTTTTTCGGTGCTTATTTTCTCAGCACCAGACCAACCCCATTGTAAAAGCGTAAAAAGTAGCATGGATCTGCTACAGTTACAGAACGCTTGTGGTGCAGACTATTTTTGTGCGGGCCTGGTGCGTACAAACCAAAATCATGAGTTACTGAAAACGGTATAGAGTACCCAAAGTGGTATAAATGGGATGTCACTGAGGTGATTCTTAATGTATCAAATAAAGGTGCAGCAACTACATTTTTTTCTGAATATTGGAAAGGTATATAAACTAATAGTTCAACTATGCAAGAGTAGTGTCATGGTATCTTTGTAGTGTAAATGTGATGCAAAGCTCTTTCACTGGATGATACAGTTATTATTACATATGCCACACAAATTTGACACTGAATAATAAGGCCAAAGAAAAAGGCTTGTGGTTTCTTATGAAAATGTAGAAGAGTTTATTATTATTTTATAAGAGATTATATAAGAACAGATCAGAAAATAATGTTTGTAAAAAGGAACAATGTTATATATGCAATGTATATTCTTCCAATTTCATTTTATGATGAATTAACAGTACTTTGTAAATTATTTACCAAATATACAGTATTCTGTATGTATTTTGATGAATGTGCTGTATTCTGCATTTTTAAAAGTTTTGAAAATATTCCAGTAACATATAATAAGTGTATAATATTCATAATTTGTGTTTGATTTGTAAATTCTGAAAATATACAGAAATATGTAACATACCGCAGACAGCAATCTAGTTCTTTGTTCTCACAATTCTGTTTAAGAATATGTTCATTTGTTTTGAAAACGATGTTGTTTACTGCATCAAACTTCAAGGGTAGATCAAGAATTTCATAGAATTGGGGTCTAGAAAATTTGATATTTTGTTGAAAATTTCTCACACACACTTAATGAAGGTTTTTGGCAAGCAATAGCATAATTACCACCCCAAAATTGTCACACCCTGCTTTATCTGTCATTGAATTTACTTATCTAATTATCAAAATTACGGGTTGAGCAGGGGAATTCTCTCTGGATCTGCCTCATGGTCAAATGAGCTATGTGTCATGATAAAATATTGGGCAATAAGAGACAATGTTCCAATTAAATCATAAATAGATACATAGCCCAACTTGGGTGAAGCGTTGATCGAACTAAGCAGCAATCAATTCAAGATAAAGAATAAAAGAAAAATCACTGGATGAGGCAGAAATCACATGTGCTCCCATCCCCCTTTAGCCCAAAATGGGTCATGCCCTCCCAATTTGTTGCAAATTTCCTTATTTTTTTATAAAACACATCTATGCCCTTTTGTCATGTTCTTAATCCCATTATGCGACACAGCAAAGCGCATTTTTTTTTACAACCGTTCAAAAGATTATTCTGTATTGCTGAATGTATGTAGCACACATCTCTCTTACTACAGTTTACTCTTTTGTCTTTTTTTTTCTTTTCCTACATCCCTGTTCCCCTCCCTCCTCTTCTCCCTTTTTTCACTACTTAAAACACCACAGGGATGGAGGGGAAGGAGGGAGGTGCAATGACATGAACAATAAAGAAACTTAGCCATGTTAGCATTCTCGGTCTCAATGGGGTGTAAAACGGGGCCATTTTATTAAAGACTTGTTTTGATTACAAAACTCCACAATTTCTATAACAAGTTAATTATCAGCCAATCAAATAAAATTATTTTAGTATTTTTCAACTGTTTTTGCAAATATGCTTATTTTATGAAACAGGCCCACGGGCTGTTCATGGAGTTCCATCCTCTCTCTTTATTGTAATAATGAAGGTCTTTTTTTCGTGATTGTTGTCGGCAGTATAACTGAGAACTTACGTGCATTATTTCAGTATTGCTGCGTGAAAGTGTACACTGTAGTGATCAATTTTAAGAAAGCAGAGAAAAATAAATCAAAGATTAATCTTGTAGCTTCATAGCAATGGTCTGGGACTCGAGAATGACTGGAGCGAAGTTAGGTTCGGGGGGGGGGGGGGGTAGGCAACACAGAGGACATTTTAATGGGCGCAAAATCATAATAAAGAAGATTTAGAAGATTTTACACCCCACCCTTTGAAAGTGAAATTAATGCACGGAAAAAAGGGCACAGATCTTTTTTTTTTTGGGGGGGGGGGTTAAGTTAGGTTTCTTTGCGAGGTTCTTGCACAATTGCTCTCAGCAAAGCACAATGTTGTGCGCCCTTTATAGTTCTGGAACCTTGACTTCCTTTTTGTGGAACCATCATAGCCCATGCTTGGAGTTTGCATTTGTTAAATGTGAATCATTGCTTGGAAGAAACGTAACCTCTGAGGGCGGCAATTCTTTTGAGGGCCGAAGAATCGTTAAAAAAATAAAGAAAACTGAATAAAGAAATAAAAGAAAAATGATGTTTAGAGAATTTTGCGCCCGACCCTTTTGGAGGTGAATGCATCTAAACTCGTCTTTGAAGAGTTTAAAGGGCAGCATTTTCGCAACGCTCTAATTCTTTGGTTTCTTCCATACTCTATCTTTATTCTTTATTTTATTATCCGATAAGTCTACGAAAATTGAAATATTTCATACTCACGAGAAGTTTAGTGAGTTTCCTGTCGCACATGTTGCGCATTTTACTGTTTGTGAAATCCTGGGGAATGTTTTATTAACATTTCGTCCGACAAATTGTCAGATTTAACAACTTTCCTTAATTTTGATTGGCTGAGAAGCATTGTTACTATGGTAAATGTCGGATAAAACAAGACTTCTCAGATAAAGCGTACGTTAAGTCCTTTCATGAAACGCTCCCCTGGAAAATGAGCGAAAACAATAAAATGACATCAATTTAATTCAGTTAAACCGAATGATATGGTTTAATAAGCCAATAATAATAATAATAATACATATATATATATATGATTAATCATTCAATCGGTGAAAGCTGGTGTATATACCGTCCAGAAATGGATCACAGAAAGTTATTCATTAAGATGTTCAAATCGGTCCTTCCAAGAAATGAAATACTCTTGCCACGATTTATAATCCTGCTTCCATTGCTGTACGTCCTCCGTTATTGATTCTGATAGAAAGCGGGAATGAGAACAATTCGTTAATATAACTCATAAAAATTACGAATGAATGCATTTTATCTCTGCCGGCAGATGGGTGAAAATGTTACCCAATTTCAGGAGATAATTTAGGAAAAGGTGACCTGAGAGATAGTGTGCTGTTAATCAACGAGCCCACTGGAAATGACTGAGTTATTTTCACTCCTAATTTCAACTCTTGTTTTTGTAAACTTTTCACTCATTTAAAAGGGGTAAATTCTAGGGATAGATTAAGCGTCATACTTGAGATGAGTAAAATTGGGCAAATTTCTAAATTGCAAGAATTCGTATTTATTTGTGTGATATTCGATTCATATATCACGTTTAAGATTAAATTGAAGGTCATTCCGCCCCAGAAAAATGTTGATATGAGTAAATATAGAAGAATCAAACTAGCATAACACTGAAAATTTCACCAAAATCGGATGTAAATAAGAAAGTTATGACAAAAAAGTTTCGCTTATTTTTCACAAAACAGTAATATGCACGATTCAGTGACATGCAAATGAGACAGAAGATGATTATCACTCACTTTTACTAATGTACTTTATCGCTTTAATTATACAATATTTCATTTTGTACATACTTGACAATAAGGACCAACTTGACTGAACCATGTAGTATTAAACAAAGCTAGTTGTTGACGGAGGAATTAAACGTTGTTTTACTGAACAATGAGGAGAAAATTAGAATATTTCATATAATAAAATACAAAAGAAATAGTGAGTGGACGACGTCGTCAGTTTCCTCATTTGCATTCTGTTTTGTAACATTTACGAAACTTTAAAATGTCATAACTTTTTTTTATTTTACATTCGATTTTGATGAAATTTTCAGCGTTTTGCTTGCTAGATTTTTCACTTTTTATTCAAATTAACTTTGTTGGAGTGGACTTGTTCTTTAAATATTGGAATCAATATAATGGCTAACCAACATAGTTTTGTCGTACCTTTCATTAAACATTTATAGTTATTGCACAAAGTAATCGGTCACTATAGATTCACACATTTTGGGTGAGTTGATTGCCCGACAATTTGTTGTTTCTCATTGATCAATAATCAAAATGCATTGACACATAATTAACACATATGTTGTAGGTTTGAGTGTAATTAAGTAACCCTTAACAGAATTCACCGAAAGGTAGAGGTTAATTTTACCCCAATATAAATGTGACCACAGATGACACAACTGTTTGGCAAGAATGTGACCAAAAAAAATTGTAACATTTTCTTTTAAGTGGTCAGTGATTTAAACACGCTTGGAAATGATGTGCGCAGTTTGGGGCAAGAAAATCAAACCAACATACGCAATGATATTTGCCAAAATTTGTTTATACGTATCAAAAAGCAAATTTACATCACTTACTCGTTGCTGATTTCAACTGCGGCATGTAGACGTTTAAGAAGTGGCATTCCTTGGCCCTTGCTGCCCTGTCATTTCTAAGAGTAGGAGATAGTTCTTTGTGCATTAAACCATCCGTTGTGAATGGTAACCAAGGTTCAATTTCATCATCTATCAGATCATCTCTACTCGACTTGTTAGGATCACTGAAATATAAATAAATAATATAGGATTTGTATAGCACTGCACATATCCATCTTTCTAGGTGCTCAAGGCGCTCCTATATATTACCCCAGCTAAGCTAGTCTACCGATTCCGGTGCGCACAGCTTCTTGAGGAATTCCTGCCGGTACCCAATTACCTCACCTGGGTTTAGTGCAACACAATGTGAGTAAATTTCTTGCTGAAGGAAAAACACGCCATGGCTTGGAATCGAACCCACGTCCTTCAGATTGAAAGACGAGAGTCTTAACCACTAGACCACGACGCCCCCATATAACAAAAAAACGCCTATTTTTTCCGAGTATCGATTACCAAAAATGATTGATTTCTACACGGCGAGTCGAAAACAACCGTCTTATTCATTTCTGTTCAAACCACCTTGTAGCTAAAACAAACAAAAAAGTTAAAAATGACTGTTTTCGACTCGCCGTAAGGCCACCGTAAAGCAAATGTGACTGAGGTTTAAAGGGAGATTAAACTTCAAGTTTGAATTGCGAGCATTAGTGCTCTCTACCGATCGACGGAAATTCTGTATGAAAAAAAAGTAGCCGCGCATCCTAGTTAGGCCTACATAAAGGTCGTAACGGATCTATATCAATACTAGTTATAATTATCTTACCTTGACTTAGCAAAGTTAGTCCAATATTTCATTATCTGGACAGAAAGGGCTTTATTCTCTTCTGTGTAGTTGAATAAAGGATTTTGAAACTCCTTCATAAAATGCCTTCCGAAGACGTACGTTGTATCTGCCCCATGAGTCGCGTTTAGCCAGGGAGTGGGAAGGGTCATGTTCATATCTGCTATGCCTTGATATAAGATTGGCTTACTCCTGTAAGCAACAATGACAGATATATATATGGAGCATGATCATTATGTGCGAGTAAAACCCATATGTAAGAGAATTATGATCACTTAAAGCCGATAGAGATAATAGACATGATAAAACACAGATTGTACCCGCCTGGCTGAAGCAGATTGAAAATAGATTTACGATTTTCGACACGCAGGTCTACGGTCATGATAGTATCATGGGTAAAGAGAAGTAAAAAGCATTTGACACACAGGCCTTATGATTTGGAAGTTCTAGTTTGTATACTTTATAATGATTGCCCCCTTTTAGTTGTCGATTTTCTTATTGCCGTTTTTACTCATATTACACTTTGAGCGAGTGTACTCAGTGGTTCATTAAAATGATTTCAAAACCAAAGGCCATGCATCAGGATGTCTGTACGCCAAAGGGGACACATGGGCGCGGGCCGTCGACTGGATTTTGTAACTTAAAATCGACCCCAACACATCTTATTTTACCTCTCTCAACTATCATCATGATTATCGAAATTGAATGATCAAATTCTGACTAACACTGTTGGTTCATGGGTGAAAATGTACTTGAAGATTTGAGATCCCTCCGATGAGTGAGCTCGAATGACCCTGTCCGTGGTGCATGCATAGAACACATCAGTGTAGACATCGATGTAGGTCCGAGTGAAATCTCCGTCAGCAGCTTTGGACCAATCCGTGTACAGCTCTAAAGCTGCGTCACGTAGAATAGTTCCATTGTAACCAATCAGAGCCATCATAGATATCACGTGATCTTGTGCAGTCGTCAGGTTGATTTGAGGACGGTATCGTTGGTGTAGATGTTCCCGATAGAAGGAACGAAGAGTGAGAGAGGTAGTGCCTTCATCTCTACAGTATCCCGCGAGAAGAGGACACACTTTGAATTCACCCAACCTATAAAGATTTGATGGCGTGTCCTCTAGGAAGAGACCATCCACGTGGATTGGATATTCCATGTTATAGATCTATTAAAAAAAAGAAATATGCAGGTTTTCGTTTATGAATGATTAGTTGCTATTGTGTAGGTGATGAACTCTAAGCTCTGAAATTTAAATCTTGAAGGGCAATAATTTATTGGTTGATAAAGAGTCAATCAGTTTCAGCCATTTTCCAGAACCGTATACATCAACACCTAGATGATCAACAACCCGATTTTCAGAATATAAGTTATGAAGTTCTTATATTTTCAAATAAAACAGAAATACAATTTTATATCTACCAAAATAATTATATCGACATGCTTGGATCAAAGATATTTCTTTGATATTTTTCATTTCCAATGACATGGGTTGATTTGAATTGTTTTTCTTGGCGTGACTACAGGATTAGGTATGATGTTTGAATGATTCATCTGATCACGTGGTTCTATTTACAGTATATAGGCTAGTTGGCCACTTTCCTGGTGGGTGTTTCATAAAGCTGTTCGTAAGTTAAGAACGACTTTAAGAACGACTGGTGACCATTTCCTACGCGCTTAACCCTCGCCAATGAATGTATCATTTACCACAAGAAAGGATCACCAGTCGTTCTTAAAGTCGCTTTTAACTTACGAACAGCTTTATGAAACGGTCACCTGGTATAGGATTGAGTAAAACATTTAGAATACCATATTTGCTGTTGTCGTGAGATTAGTAGCATTTGATGTTCTCAAACATTCAATCATATCAGGTATAGAAGTCGTTGGGCATCCCATTGAAAGGCCAAGTTGCTCTGCTTTCTTGCGATCCTCCTCTGGTCTAACATTCTTGAATGCCCACGGAGAGAAAGCGTTACCACTCTAGAAAAAAATCATGCACTCTTAAAATGTTGGGCAACATACTATCGACACAACAATATTATTGGTTAAAACTTTATCCAATGCTGGGTAGTTTTAAACCAATGTGTGCTTTGGGGTGAAAACTACACAGTATTGGTTGAAAACTACCCAGAGTTGGATAATAAAAATTAAAACCAATTGTTGTGTGGACAGTATGTTGCCCAATATTTTAAGAGTGCTCGCGTATTATGAATATCGTCTCATTGATTTTGTCCAATCAATTACGTCATTTTGCGTCCAATTTAGTAAAAAGTCAAATCAGTGCAGTGGGCAAAGGTCAAATCGTCGTCGATATACTCGGTTGGTGTTGGAGTAAGCATGGACCTACATGCTCGAGTAAGGCATACGATAGCGTGACCAAAGTTCGTCGGTTTTTTAATCAATCATGTCAATTGTTAGAGTATTTTTAAGTTTCATCATTATGACGACACTTTATGTTACATCTTGAATCAAGTTCATTGAATGAGGACATGTTTTCTCTTTACCCTTGTTTACCAAGGGTTATTAATTTTCATGAGTTCTGTAACAGATCATGGCCCTGGGAAGCGGGGGTGAAGATTTTACCCACACTGCAAAAACTCCGGTGTTGATTTAACACCAGCCCGGAATCTGTATATATCCACACCAGAGAAGTATTGAAACAAGATCAGTTTGGAATCAAACCGATGCTGTTTTGATACTAAATGGTGATATATAGTCACCTATCTGGTGTTAGACTAATACCAAAATCGGTGTTTAACACTTCTCTGGTGTGAACATAGATAGATTCCGGGCTGGTGTTAAACTAACACCGGAGTTTTGCAGTGCAGGGGGTGCTGAGCGTATAATTTTTCATAGGCAGCACCCCTTGAGGTATGTGTGTAGAATTGGAGAAAATTAATGACCAAAATTTTGTCTTGAAACAGTTTTTTTTTGCCTTCAGCATCCCCACCCCAAAAATGGTTCCCAGCCCTCTGGGACAGATGAATTCGAAGACGAAGAAACCAACTGAAATAAAGAGTAATGTTTGACCGTTGGACTATTTTTTTTTAATTGCCTATTTTTTCAATTCCTATAGGAAATTATCAAGAGGAACTTGGAATGAAGTGAAATTGTTATTTTGATATATGATTTCATATGTGTTTTGGTGTTCCCTAGCGCAGAATAATTGATAGATATCTGTTGTTAAGTTTTAATAGCCCACACAGACAAGGACCTGACGGGGGGGGGGATAAATTTTCTTGGAGGGTGCACATTTCCCAATTTCTTATCATACCAGAATTTGTACTGAATCTAGTAGCAATATAAGACGGTGCTTTTGTAATAATGGACCTCTGACATAGCAAACTATATCTTGAAAATTTGGGCTTGGTCACCCTTTGCCGCCGTTCTTTGACTGATGTAGCATTCAAATTAAGAATAAGTAAATACCTGCATTATTGCTTGACTGAAAAGACCTCGGCTCAACCTGGAGAGCAAATGAAAGTTAACACTCCCAGCGCCAGCACTGAAACCCATCAGTGTCACCTTATCGCCGTCTCCTCCAAAAGCTTGAATAAATTCGACAAGACAAGAGATTACAAATTACTATCAAGAAATTGTTTGAAACCTGCACTGCAATAATAAGTTGTTAAATGGAGGTGAATGATGATGAAGCGCAAAAAAATGCTTTACAAATCGTCCATATCAACAAGATTATAGTGCTCCATAAAATGTAGATTTTAAAGAAATTAAACTTTATTGAATATGTCGAAAGATTAAAGCAAACCATGCTTGGCACAGTTCAAAATCTTAATTAGTTTCAAGAGACAACCCTTGTCATGTTGTAAATTGTTATCCCACATATCCCACAATCAGCTTTGACTGGAGCCTTTACAGAGAGACAGAATCCTTTTTGGATTTAATTCGTAATACGAAAACAAATCCACAAATTATTTGATAGTTTATTTGTTTATCTATATTTTCTATAGCTTATATTTCAATGTTTTAAGTTATCATTGGCATTGGAATCAATTAACTTGTTTTATTTATAAAGAATAACCCTACCTCTGTATGTTTTCATGAGAGGCACTATAGATAAATTGGTATAACAACCACTAAACTCGTATATCCAACAATATATTACGATATACCTTCAATATTCCGTTGTATCCATCGCAACGCTTCTACCTGATCTAGCATTCCATAGCTACCACGTGCATCATCGGTTCCTGTATAAAAATAAATTTGTATAGTGAATTCATGTCGTCATGGAATTGTATACGAAAATTGCTGAAATATTCGAAGCAAACTATATTAAACGGTCTCCGTTCCGCTCGTTACATGGTACCGATATTATTACACATGGTAAAACGGGATGATACGAAGTAAAAACGGGGACGAAATGCCCCCCACCCCCGACAGGCTCACGAGGGAGGCAGTGACGTAAAGAGGGGGCATGATGCTCCCCCCATTTTCATGACCAAGAAAAAAAAGAAAAAAAAAGGAAAGAGAGAAGGGTGAAATATGATATTATTTTCGTATAATATATGTCAATATATATCGTTTGTTTGTTTTATTTTGTTCTTCATTCACAATACATTATCAAAAATATTTACATTGTTTGCAATATACAAAATAATCCATAATGTATACAATTATAAACATAAAACATAATTAGAAAAAAATGGTGTGTGCATATACTTTACATTTTAATAATAATAAAAAGCAATATTAACAAATGAACGCAGGAGACCGCCATCGTGAGCGGTTAAGCTTGTAATTGATGGCGGCCTCATAAAAAGGGTTCGTGACTAATACTGGTAACTACTGATGTTATAATAATTACATTTTCGTTCGCTCGCAACTTATTTCAAAACAAATTTTGTCCGATACGACATATCAGGCCCCTTTCAAATATTTGCTCATTATGCCACGGTCGGAGAGAGGTAAGGTGGTTCTATAGATCCTGGGGGGCCACTTACATTGACGAGTGGATACCATGCGCGACCATAAAAACACGTAAAAAGGATGTCCTTTTCACTATAGGGCACGTTACGTACGTAACGTGATAAGGGTGTCAAAAACACAAAAATAATGAAAAAAGGGTATCTATTTCGCTAGGAAAATTACGTGTTTAGGGTCGAATTTGCGGGGATGATAAAACAAAATTAAAATGTTTTATAAAGGATGTCCTTTTGCCCCAATACTACGTGTTTAGAGTCCTATTTGCGCGAGGTGTAGAAGGTGAGGTCGTACTAAACCAAATAAGGTAAAGCCGACGACCGAAGCCCCGACAATAAAACATTCCTGTACTTGTTTAGGGGTTCATTTCAGGGAAAATTTGCCAAGAGTATCGTTTTGTTTCCAATACTTGTTAAGGGTAGTGTTTCACACGCCAATACTTGTTAAGGGGTGCATTTTCAGATTATGGAAATTACGTGTTTAGGGTGCTTTTCGAGACCCCATGGTCGCGCATGGTATCCACTCGTGAATGGAAGTGGCCCCCCGGGCTATAGATTTGAACAGAACCGAAAAGGGCAACCTTGTAATGTGGTTTGCACATGCAAAAAATGTTTCCGATCTATGTCATTCGAAGGGCAAACACCACAACAAAAGGAAAAGTCGTCAGCGACCTCCTGTGGAAGTAACTTACCAGTTTTTCTCTCTTCCTGCTCGTGTTTGCTTGATCGAAGTTGGAAATAAATATTTCTTTTTCTATCTCGTGATTTGCCAAAAAAACACACACTCGTATTTCAATCAATCAATCAAGCAAGCAAGCGATCGATCGATCGATCGATCGATCAATCAATCAATCAATCAATATTATCAATCGATTAAAATTGATGAACAAATCAGTATATAGATGAAACAATTATTGTTTATTCATTATCATTTGGCTCTGTCACCGTGTGTATGACAAGACTATGAGAAGTTGTATTGGGTTCTTCCAGAAGAGTTAAATTAATCAGGAACAGTCTTAAAAACTAGGTTTAGTTTTTTTTTAATCTGTTGTTGCAAACGAACTCACGCATCACGAGATCTTTATTCACACCAACCTGTTGAAAATCTTGAGAATATCCCAAGTCTGTAATTGATGGAGATCAGAATAACATTCCCGACGGCAACCAATGGAACCCCATAAGAGTGGGTTCTCATTGCTGTACCTGTTCTGAACGTCCCACCGTGTATATAAACAAGTACTGCAGCCTGGCTGGGCTATGTTAAAACAAAAGAAGACATTATCGAAATGCGAATGAGCTAATTTGTGTACTTAGCTTGCATCGTGCATATTTTTCTAAAATATTGTAAGTTATAAACAATGTATTTTGAATCATCGAGGTATTCTAATTAAGAGAATGATCTTGAGCGCTTGTAACCGATATCAATGTATGACAGTAAAATACATCCATCTTATTGTACCGCGAGTCAAATTTGTTAAATTTACGCTACAATCACAACGACGAAACGGACTCCAAACCATAGAGATGTATACTAATTATATCTCTATGCTCCAAACCGATCAAAGCTATAGTTATTTTGAATGGTTCATTATCGGTCGGTTTAATTGGTGTGACTCCGGGTGTGACTGTGGACTATTTAGTCCGAACAATGGCATACCGTGGGTCACGGCATGGGGGGGGGGGCACCAGCAAAAATTTTGAGTCACTTAGTGAGCGCGCTTAGTTGCCTCGTACACTGATCTAACAAAGACATTTTAAGGACAGTGCCAATATGTATCTCACTGGTCAAATAATGCGAGCGCGAAGCGCGAGCTGATATTGTTTGATAGTCAGACCAAAAAAGGTACATTATAATAAACAATTTTGGTAATCATGATATGTCCCTGTCTCGCTAAACAAACAATGCGAGTGCGAAGCGCGAGGTGAAATTTTTGTATATATTGACCCCAAACAGGGAGATTTTAAGGACTATATTTAAGAAATTCATTAAGAATGTACATATATCACCATAGTCATCTAATGCGAGTGCCAAATGCATGCTGACTTTGTTAGAATTAAATCTGAACACATAAAGCACTTTTTGTATATTTATCATACGCATCTCACTAATCAAATATTGCGAGCGCGAAGCGCGAGCTGAAAATTTAGGAAATTCAGACCTGAAGGGCTGAAGGGCTTTCTAAGGCTTTTTTGTAGGAATTCTAAGACCATACGTATTTCACCAACTAAATGATGCGAGCGCGAAGCGCGAGCTGAATTTTTTTTATTTTCAGATCAGAAAAGGGACATTTTAAGGACTGATTTTAGGAATTCATGGAGAGCAGACATATCTCACCAATCCTCTAATGCGAATGTAAGCACGGAAGGAAATGTTTTATATCAAGACCTTAAAATGGGACAATCACTTTAAGTCGTCATGCAAAAAAGGCCTATTGTACATAAAACAATAATAACTCGAAATGCAAGGAAATATTTGGTGTATATTGACTTGAAAACGGGAGGTTTTAGCACAACAGGATTATATGTATCGTTAAACAGAGAATGCGAGCACCAGGAACAATGAGACATAGACCCTGAGCAAATTATGTTTCATAAAGTTATGAAAAAGTGTTCCTTATGTAATGTAACATAGCATAATTATAACATAATATAACATCATAATGTTCATTAATTTCTTCTTACCCACAACGTTTCTCTTCCTTTCTCCCTCTTTTTCTCCTTATCCCCGTTTTTTTTTGTTGGTCAGCCGTTTTTGGGGGGGGGGACGTGCCCCCCACCATTCGCCACTGAGTCCAAATATCTTAGATAGACTTGGCCTCTAGGCTTACCTTGGGGTTTGGGGAATACACATTCAAGTAGAGACAATCTTCATCTACATTGGGAAATACATTCCTTCGTGTTTGCATACAAGCTGGTTTGAAGGATGTGGTGTCCAGGACGCCGCTCCATGGAGTCTTAGGGACCGGTGCACCAAAACGTATGGGCGGTTCGGCAAATGGAACCCCCTGCGTGACAGAAAATTATGAATTGTTTCATATAATCAGTTTTATCGCATCATTCATTTACCAAACGTTTCATTGGTTATTAATCCTATCATTTAATTTTGTCAGTTTTGTTCTAACAGGTTACGTTGGCTCATAACTCAAATATAGCCTATTGTTAACGAGGAAGAAACAAACAATATTATTCACTATATAGTTGATAAACCAAATTAGGCAGCTTAATAGAGAAATTCCAAAGCAGACTTTATTCGTTAATGTCTATAATGTATGAAGTCTGCAATTTTTCCTTTCGTTTATTTTCATCATGTTTTTTTATTTTATTTTTCTTTTACTTGGTCTGGTGGGACACTCGGGTTGTTATGAATATGACTTACAATAAGCTACGACACCTGTAATAAAGATAATAATAATAATAATAAAAATAACAGTGATGATAATGATAATAGTGACAATAATAATATCATTATCATATTTGTAATTTTGACTTTTATCTAATCATTATGCTCGAAGAGGAATAATAATAATATACGATTTAGAAAGCGAATGTGAAATCATTTAAAAGGGGGCGATTCTGATTATAAGAATGTAAGACAATAACTTACCAGAAAAACATCGACGAGTTGACTGATATTGCGCTCGTCGAATAAGTCTGTCTTTCCCTTTATTAATCCTTCATGTAGTCTCACAACGGGCTTGGCAGACGTGTTCAATGAGAACAAAGCTAAGATAATCAAAGTAGACCTCTTCATCTTGTATATTATCTGCAATTCTGCTTTATGTTTTTGAGAAAGTAGTTAGGCATATAATAGGCCTATCGTGACGCATTAGGCCCTCGCGTTTCAGGACGAGGTACGACTTCCTATTCAAAAGGAGTATCGACTTGCACGTTCGCTGTTGAAATAATAATAACATGACCTTGATACCCTTCTATTTGCTGCATGTTTATGAAAAAGTACATTATTGGATACTAGTTGAAACTAACAAACCACTTTCAACTGTAATTCCTTCATGTATCTCTTCGTTCTTTCACCAAGAGCAAACGAACTCTCTTCATTCTACATCTACCCTTTTACATGTCATTCCCGAATCCAGAAAACAGGATGGCTTCATTCGATTCTTTTCAATCTCTTACCCACCATGTCCACGCCTGTAATTGGAGCAGATTCATGAAATTCTCTCCAAATTTATGAAACATTACATGTACCTGACTAATAGGCCTTTCAATACGCATCTGAACCACAATCTGTTAAAAAAATTACTGGATTTAAAACTTAACAGCACTTTGTGTCCTCTGAAAAAGGCGATGAATAAATCAAATTGTTATAATCATTATTGTTAAATTATTATCATTATTGTTTGCTAGTGTGATATTATAATTATTGTTGTTGTTGGTCATGTAATTATCATCAGCATTATCATTTTCACGAATAATATCATTATCATTGTTATTATCATTATACCATGAAAAAGGAAAATCACCGTATCATCTATTATAAACGTATCTTTTTTAAATTATTCATTCATTTTTACTTTTCAGTGAAACAAAATGATCGACATGCTAGATAGCTACTGTCTCCCTCTAGCGGTCACAAACTATCTCAGCTGTCTGCCTCGTGATACCAAGTCTACCCTTTCAGTATCTTTCTTTTATCTTTTTTTTTAATTCTTCTCTTTGGAGTTGGTGCATCTGTTACAGCCATCGTGTAACTTAACAAGAGCATTTTCCGAGTTACCACTTTTCAAAGCATATAAATGGAATCATGTTCTGTATTGACTGTATGAAAAATGTAATGGTAGACTTGTCCATTTTAGACTAGGGGAAACCATTCATCACCCAGATAATTATAGAAACCGTCTCAACGATTCAAGTTAAATTTCAATCATTTGAAATACAATATTCAGAAACATTATTGAAAGTGAAATCTACACTTTTAACTTTCACTGATTAGATAACTCTATACAAAAATTGTAACTTTCCAAAAAAAGAGTATAAGTGTTGAAAACGCTTTTCGGAATTTATAAACGGATATTTACTCTTGTTTTGACCACCTCGCACATACACACAGATTTCCTATGCAGTATTTCACCAGTGTGTATATGATGTTATTCTGACTATAAGCGGTTTCATCTCATTCCTTCAGTATCTCATATTTATCCTAATCCAGAATCAAATCAATAATGAACCTTTTTTGGTAAGTGATCACCGAGTAATCATGATAATTACTCCCTCTAAAACTGTCTTTAAAAATATAATTTTGGAGAAAGATATTTAAATTCCGAGTACAAATTTGAATTGAACACCATATGGGTGGGTAACGTTTTGGTAAACTTTGTTTTACAGGGGAAGTCCACCCCTTCAAAATGTTTATTTGAATTTAAACAAATGAATAGTCAAACAAAAAAAATCATTATAAATAATCGGATGTGTAATTAGTAGGTTATGATTATTTCTTGTCAAACCTGCAAAATGGAAATATTTTAAAGTAATAATAAAATGCACCATTGACGTTCTCATTTGCGATTGGCTTATCACCCGTGTTATGCATAATAACTGTTTTGTGCTGATAAACACAAATTTAGAATTTTATAACTTTCTTAGATTACGTCCGATTTTTTGATGATATTCTAATCTTTAATCTTCTAATATTCTATGCTTGTTTTACTTCTCTCTAGTTTGTGATTAGGCGGACATCACCTTTAAAAAATATCAACAAAATAAAAAAAACCTTAAGACAAAGCAGTATTGTATGTAGCAAGGTTCATCAAAATTTATATAAAAAACGTATATTTTTCTACATATTATATATTAAAAATGAAAATATATCAGGCGTCCTGTAAATAGGTATGATTAAAAATATACTAACCACTTTCCTCTTTGCTCATACATGTAGATCATACTTATATCCATACATCCACCATCCTAACCATCACTTTGCTGCAACGAACCCCCTTCTTTTTAATTTTCTTTTTTTTAGGCCATGGTCGCCTTCGTCATTGCCAATGTGTTTTTTTTTTAATTCTTTTAGCCTTTATTCAGATAATATCACAGTTGTCATACACACAAGGGTAATAAATAAAAATATACAAAACAAAGTGAAGTACATGTATACAGCAATATAACAAACGGAATATACATTGTGATATACATTTTTGGAACGAAGATTACAAAACCCAAAATACAAAAAAATCACTTGTATTCACTGTATAATAACACGGTATTGTATAATGAAAAAATCCAAAACAAAGACTTTTTAAGTTCTGCGCAGATAATAAAATTGAAATGGATTTTTTTTTTAAATAGAGATGTAAAGAAGTTTTCCCACGATAAATATATATATATTTATATCTCCACATTTTGTAAGACAATACAAAAAATGTCTACACGTTTATAGTTAGAAAGTGTATATACAACAATCTGAATAAAGATTTTATATATAAACATACACAAAAACAAAACAACAACCAAACAAAAAAAATGTGAACGAAGAGCAACCAAACTGAAACTCATCTACTTTATATATTACCCATTTATAATATTGGATTTATTACTATTATTCCAAATACTATATTATATTATAAATTTATTTTATGCAAATTGAGCGTTGTAGCAATGTTTGACTTTTATCATATCCTGCCTATTACCATCTACGTCATATAAAGAACACATCTGCAAAAAGAGTCCATTCAACATGTTCAATTAGCTACCTGACAGAAGTAATTAAGCCTGCCAATTGTTGGTCACCGAACCTAAAATAAAATCTGTTCATTTTGAATATACCATTGACATTCCAGATATTACCTTTTATACGCATTTGGAAAGATTCCCTTCTTTTATAGGCCTAAGCCTTGTTGTTCCCGTGGGCACGGAAAGGACGAAATTTTGAAAACATACATATATTTACTAAAATTTACACAAAATTCACCATTCATGAGTTGCCTTACACCCGCAAAAAAAAAGAAATCTACGAACGGCCATGGACTATAGTGAGACTATAGGCGATGGCGTCAACATCAAATGTGTGTGTGTGTGTGTTTATATATATATATATATATATATATATATATATATATATATATATGAAGAAAGAAAACAAAAGAAGAATACTCTCTAATATAGATAACGAGAGAACAAAAATAAAGAAAAGTAATCCTTTGAGCACTGCAAAAAAAAAACTCCCGAAAGACAAATTATAATGCACATTATATGCTAATTTGATTGCATATAAACGAAATCAAATGATAAAATCATGCCGTCGCGAGAACCGAAAACCGATTTGCAAAATAAGGACATTGTTCATTAATACCATTCATTCTAATGAAAACTTCGTAAAATTTTAAGCAGGAAAAGGGAATATAAAACAGAGATATCCCCGAGTGCACGGAATCCATCTAATTTGAAAGAAAGGAAAGTTAATATCAATGTTATACTCCCGATTATGGCCGGAAAATCCTATTCATTTCATAACATTATTTCAAATATTACTAACAGGAAAAGTAGGCCTGTTCATGAAATATAATCGCCGAATTAACAACATATTTTGAATGAGTTGTCGCTTAACATCTTAAATTAATTGTACTAATTTAAATCATGCTTACCTATACGTGAATTCATTTGACCAAACAGCTGTCACGCCATGCAACATCTGATTTTAAATTAATGCCCATTTCTTAAATTGCTTGCTGTTTTTATATATTCAAGTGATACACTTGAATAATGTTTTGTAGAGATAATGAACCCATGCACATGCGAAAAATGTTATGCTTGCGAATTAATAAAATTAAGAACATGCTGTTTATCCAGTGACTTGTTTGATAATTATATTGCGCGGAAAATACATTCAAACTACAAATAATGAAATTCAATGACAAATTGCCAAAGCGATCGTTGCTATTGCGAAATTTAATGATCATAACATTAAATGAAATGATTTAAATCTGAAATTGAGAGAGAAAACCTATATTAGATTTATGTATTCGTAAACCTCACATGACCGCGATTTTCTCCTGTGAATATCTCGGATCTAAGATCTTGCAATCTGATCATCTCTTCTAAAAGATGTAGACATGACGAGATCCAAGACCTGGGGCCCGTTTCATAAAGGACTTGCAACTGTTGTAACTTTGCCATTATGGCAACTTCCATGGAAACCTTGATTCTGATTGGCTGCTGAGCACTGTTACTATGGTAGTTGCTATTATGGCAAAGTTACAACAGTTGCAAGTCTATTATGAAACGGGTCCCTTGTCTTCTGATCATCACTTCTATAAGATGTAGACATGACGAGATCCAAGATCTTGTCATCTGATCATCTCTTCTAAAAGATACAGACATGACGAGAGCCAAGATCTTGTCATCTGATCATCTCTCATATAGATCCGATATCTCGTCATAATGACGATGACGTAGAAATGACGAGATGATTATATGAACATCTGGGTGGCACTTTTAAACTTCCATACATCAGGGAATTGAATCCTGGTCAGAACATGCTTTTGAATGCAGTGAAACTAGACCAAATCCCGTTTAACCCATTAAAATTTGACCTTACAAATAGTAGTAATGTTCACACGATGATCCAAAACGTGTAGTTTAAGTTGCGCTTTAATTTCCGATTTCAGTTCAGTTCAGTCCAACTATCTATTTTTTTCATTTGATATCGATTGGTTTACATGATTTCATACATTTTGAATACAGACTGACAGGGGTACTAACCACAAGGAAGAAGGCATTAACTCTAAAAAATGAATTGTAATGGTATTGTACTCAGATATACGCTATATAAATGTAGAAATCTAATTTATCTGATTGCTAAACCTACTTGAGTACATTATATAGACATTATTTTAGAAGTGGATGTTCATAATTATAAATTGGATTTATGTGCAATAACATTGTGTGTCTACGATGTACTTGTCATGCTTGTCACAAGCTGACCTTTCAGAGTTGTTACCTGCAATATATTGTATTTTTTTTATATACATATCCTATAAATGTGAATGATGCCTAGCCTTTTAATGTTATTTTTTTATTCTATTTTTTTGTTTAAACAAGTGCACACCTAGTTACCAATAATGCATATAGCATTTCCATTTATTTGAAAGCAGGATAAAAGGGCATTGTAGATTAAATGCCTTGCTCACGGGCACTGTAGGTGCCGCGGCCGGGGATCGAACCCGGACTTTCCATGTATAGCTAGGCGCCTTAGACCACTCGGCCACGGCACCTCCCATTGAGTTGAATTACTCGATTTAGTAACTGAGTAATTCGAGCTTGCATACAGCAGTACAGAGGCTTACAATTTGCCAGGCTTGCGTGATACCGAGTACATTCCTAAAGTCTCGTTATATCTGAGGGTTTATTGTCCCCCTCGTTTTTATCTGTTTTTTCTGATAATATAACGAAGCTTACAAAATAGGGACGTACAGATGTTGGGCTTGGGGGCGCCCCAACCTTTTACGGCCAAGAAAAAAATAGAAAAGGAAAGAAAGGGAAAGAGAGAAGGGTGAAATATGATATCATTTTCTAAAAATTATGTCCAAATCTATCACAAAATTGGATCTTTACCATAAAATATGTCGATATTTTGGTCGCTCGCTTTGCTATCTTGCATTTTGTAATGTTTGCCTTCTCATTTTTTTAGGCTCATTACGCCACTGCTCAAAAATTCGTGTGTTGGAGCTGGACTGGCCACATAGGATGCCGTATATATAATACCAAAGAAATTTAATGAAATTCTTGAACAAAGCCGGTTGATATTGTTATTGCTTTAAAAGCTGACTTGGAGGCACGCCAATAACATCTACAATGGTCAAAATATATTAAGGCTATAAAATCATTTTGAAAATAAGAAGGATTAAAAGGACCCTCATAATTCTTACAAATACGGAGGGGAGGAGAGAGAGAAACTCATCTTATGTATTGTAAAATCCCTACATTAACCAGTTTAACATATTGGAAATTATACGGTCTAAACAAAGGAGTTTAAATTTATTAGGATGGCGCTTCCAATAAAATTTTAAACGAGAATTTTCGTGCTCAATCCCCAGCCACCTTGATACTATACTTGAATTTTAAGTTACATGATGGTTTCTTTATACCGGCTACCAAACGGTCAGAATCAAGGATACCTACGTAACAATCTTTGTAAATCAAAGGCAAAACTTTTAATCTTGTAGCCATGGCCTTTACAGTTTGAACAGAAGTTAAGGGCATGCATGACGATGTAATAAAAACAACATATGGAATTGATTATGAAGAAATGGGTAAAACCAATGTCCATGGTGTCCTTCCCCAAGTTTAAAAAGAGAAAAAGTGAGGGCAATATGGCTAAGTTTACTTTTTATTTCTTTGTTGATAACGTGTTCTCTTGATTTAACAATAACTGTAGAAGGAAACACGCTTTGTACTCTCGAAAAGAAAACGCACTTTTGCTGAGTGCATGCCTGATTCTGATATTTGTTTAGGTATGAATTTATTGGTAGATATTGAACGGTGTAATTGTTTGAACGAAAGATCCTGGAGTATTTCTTTCATGAAAACAATAAAAATAGCACGCTGTATCGGAATACACTTTAAACACATAACGAGCGACGTCCAATACACCCCCAACACACACACCTGATATTGCATTATATGGTTTCCAGTGCAACATGAAAAGCTTCCCTTCCAGAGTCGAAGATACATCTATTTTTTTTAATCAAATAAATATTCTATTCGTTGAATCATATTTTACAATTTTGCTTTTAGTTTTGCGTGCGTTGAACCCTTCTCATTTGATCTTTTTTCAACAGGAAAATCAGTCCGTTGGTTTGGATATTTATTTGTGCTTTGTATTATCATGACCACATTGAGGATAGTCTACATGCAGAAAAAGTTTCTGGAGTACTGAGAGGATTTTATTTTCCAGCTATAAAATCATCACCTCGTTTCACTGCTATAGCAACTAGTGGAAAATCAGTTCCTCCGAACAGTGGTAATTGAACTGACTCTGATTGGTCGAAAGAGTGTAGAGGGGATAGCCAATAAGATCAGCTGTTTTAGCCTCATCGCAAGTAATGTACAAGATTGTACTCATCGTAGTTCGCATTGGTCGGAACCACGCAGCGATCCCAGCCAATCATGACTGGCGGTCTCCGTCACATTAAATGTAATTTTGCAACCCCTCACGTATACAGAGATTATTGATCCCGTATAGCATTTAAAGGTGCGCGGTCCCCGGATTTAGAAGGGCCTGTTTGACATACGTATGTACTGCGGACGGTGCCAGCTGCCAATTTCCTTCGGAGGGGGGGGGGGCAGGCAAGACGCATGAGAAAATTCAAATGTGAGGGAGCGAAGCAACCGAGATGGTCATGGGGCGTTTTTGCATCTCTTAACGGATTTTGTGCACACTACTGGTAATTTTTTTAGTAAAAACAATCGAGGGTAGGGGTAATTCCTTTCCACCCCTACCTTTGCGTAAACCCATTTGGATATATACAGCAAGAAAATAATAGATGGATAATTGCCTGGCGGGAATAGTCATAAAATAAAATCTGATATGTGGCCCTTATCAACACCCTAAGCTTCAACTTAAAGAAGGGTAAATTGCCAATTCGTCTACTGGCAACTCGTCCATTCACCACATCTGGTCTACTTTCATTTAGTCTCATGCCATTCCGTCCATCAAAATTTCGTCTAACAACCATTTGGTCTATTAACCTTTTAGTCCAATCACCACTTTGTCTAATCACTATTTCGTCTGTGATCATTTCGTCTCATATCCAGTTGGTCTAATATCCATTTCATTTTCATCCATTTTGCATAATTTAACGCCTAGTCCAATGATACCAAATGGTGTATGGACTAAATTGCCATCGGACCAGCCGGTTATTAGACTAAATGAAAGTAGACCATGTGGTGAGTGGAAGAAGTGATGGTAGACTATAATGATAGTAGACGAGTTGGCAGATGGAAGCCCGGGATTGGTCGGTTGGCATTAGACGAATTGGAAATAAACCTCGAGAAGAACCCATATCGGTTTCGGTTGATGGTTCCATCATATGATATAATACATGAGGATATAGGTATCAGGTAACTTAAGATGATCAATCATTGGAGAATAGTGTATATATATATATATATATACATATATATATATAGTGATAGAAATGGATGAATAGAACAATGGTAGGCGTATAGCTTCAATAAAAAATGTCTCTGCCGGGAATCGAACCCGGACCCCCAGCATGGAGCGCCGGTCTGTGGTCTAGTGGTTGGGTAAAGGCATTATTCGGTGCTCGTCGGTGAAGAGTTCGTAAATTTTTTATACAACTCTAGGTGTTATTTAATTAAGAAAAAATGTTGCTTGCTTTCTATCAGTTCGATATTGTGTAAAATATGAAGTGTCGCTCAGCCATAAACCCATTCCCTTAAACGACGCAAGATTATACAGGTATCGTCTGAAAATGTTATCATACGTATACAATATTGCAGCTGAGCATTTCCAGACAACCTGCTCAAAATATATTTTTGTAGAACTTTATTTTGCAGTATGTTTCGAATACGTATTCTACCGTATTAATATATTCACATACGGGTTGGGAATATATTTGTTCTTTTTCAATTATTGTAGCGTACTGGAATTGTTATTCATGCATCAGATTTGTTGTGAACCAAATTAAAAATCACATTATAAGAGAGATGGATATGCCGCAAATCGCTCTTGAAAGAAAAATAAAAATGGTTCATTGAAATATGCGGGTATACGCTCGGGACCAAGGGCGTGTTTCTAACACATCGTTGTTAAACTTTGGAATACGTAAACGTTGCTCCAACCAGTTAAAAATAATTATTATTTTCATCAAATTCATCATCAGGATTTATTCAATTGGAGATTGGAGAGGTAAAACAGTGGCAGATTTTCGGTGATTGTGCGCGGGTGGCTATTAGAAATTTTCGGGAAATTTTTTTTTTCTCCATTTCACAAATCGTTCATAAAAGTGCTATTATCCGAACCTCTTCCCCAACTGCCGCTTTTCTCGTCTTCACACTGGTATAGAATTGAAGAGAAATAATTGTTTAAACTCCAATAAAGCACAGCTTATCGTGATTATGGAGAAGTGAATCTTCATCTTCCTTACCTGTTCATCTGATAACAACTTATCAAGGCAATCATTGGGGATACAGACTGCTACAGACGATAGAACAGGTACGTAGGAGTTGTTATTAATTGAAGATCCCATCAATTAACGTTTATTATACTTACTTGCCTGGATTTGGTTGATCAAAATAAAATAGTCGCTCTTCAAATATATGCGTTCTTTTCAAGAGCTAAAATAGAAATTGTTGATTGATATCTATATGCCTTCTTGTCGAGAGATCAGCGTTATACAAGCCTCGCTTCTCAGTAGGGAACCGTTGCATAAAACGTTTGTCATAACAAAACTCTGGCATTTCTTTTCCAGACTTTTTAAAATTTCAATGGCATGATATTGTTTGCCAGAGTTTTTATTTACTTGTCAATGTTTTTTTATGGAAATTCTCTTATGCAACGGGTCCCTGGCCTCTCTTTTTTGCATTTCTCCCTTTTAACGCATACAAACAACTAGTCATACTTTTCAGAATGTTTAACTTATCTTAGGAAATGATGATACGAGTTTATTGTACTTTATTTGTATATTGTTATTACCAATTTGCAAGTGTAAGCTCATTATTTAAATTTTCTGTTGATTTTTGGCTTAAAATTGATTTGTAATTCTGATTTGTATATTTAAAAACTGAAAATAGACATGAAATAAAATAATAAATTCAATTCAGTTCAAATTTCGTAGAGTGGAATTTGCGACATGTCCACCTCTGCACATAATTAAAAAAATACTAGATAACAAAAAAAGCAAATCGAAAACACCGAAATGCAGAACTTTTAATGACAAAAACTATTATATAATGATTCGCCAGGACAACGAAATGGACAAAATTAAGCTTTCACTTTACATCGGGCAATGATAGAAAACAGACACCCTTTACCAATCTCAAATTGAACACTTGAATATAAAGTAAAAATAAAAGAATCAAGGACAGATGTATTTTCCTTTGTTTAGTTAAAAAAAAAAGAGGTCATCGTTGCTACTACTCACTCTCCACAACTCCTTTTGTTTTCATATTCTTATTTTTCCCCTTCAACTTCAGCTAAAATATTGTTCCTTGCAAATTCTCCAAATTATTTGAACATTATCGTTATTCATTTTGGGGTTTTCCAATAAAAAAAATGATTTGAAACTTTACCATTATCATGTGAAATATCTATTCTTGAAATTTATATTCTATTGTTTATCCATTTATCTAAATATGTCATGCCTCCAGAAATAAGTTTAATAAGTGCATTGCCTTTTCTCCAAATCAATGATCATTAATTTATGGCAGGGAATTGCCCAGTTTAAGCACTAAGTGACATTATTTTATAGACCACAAAAAACTGAAACATAAAACAATTTCAAACACATATTCAGACTAGGTATTTCACTTCAAATGTTGCAGTACTAACTAATGTGAGGTCAGGCGCACAGAAAATCTTTTAGATAACTGATAAATAAAAACACCATCCGGTATTTACATGGTGTAGTACAAAAGACGATCAATCAAATCTATTTGCTGGTTTCGAATCCTGTACGTGAAGGTAGTCTTTTCAATCATCCAACATCCTCACGATGTCAATGTGTATGTGAGGGCGCGTTTGGGGGTGCGAGCGTGCGCCCGTGTGTGTTGGGGAGGGGGGGGGGGGTCGCATTTTGATGGGGGTGATCCACAGATGATTTATTATAATTTGGTATATGAAATAAAATTCAAAAGTTATTTCGTACAATGAAGAGGTGAGTGCCTTCATCGACTCACCCGTCATGCCCGTTGCATGTTTATATTGACATGCATAATAACCGATTTGTTATTATGCATTTGATTTATTACATTTCATTGCATTTTGATGAAAAATTTCTCGTGCTTTGCTTATCATTTTACTCATTTTTTTCTCAAATCATATGTTACGTTGGGCTTCAGGTGAATATTCAAATCCGAAATCAAATGCGTAGAGAAGACATGCCGGGGCTAAATTAGATGGGTGTCAAGGGGCAACCGTGCACCCTTTTAATAAACTGTCTTGTACATCAGTAGAATCATTTAAAAGACGCCTACAAACATGTATATATTTTGTTGTCGTATAAATTTGAAATGTTTATGTAAAGCGCAGAGAGAAGTTCTAATTATCTATGAGCTAAGCACCATGGATTTGTTCCTATAACTTTTTAGGAGGGGTGGTTTCTTTTCTTTTTAATTAATGAAACTCATCTTCGACTCATCTCAGCGGCCCCACATAGAAATTATCCTGGCACCACCCCTAACCACAAATATATGATTCGTTTACAGGCATTGTGGATATACATTAATATATATATGTAATTCACTGATGAAAAAAAATCAGTTCTGTTGCTCTTTCCACCTGCAATAATACCGAATCAGTTATTGCGATAGCTATGCATCAGTAGACCGAATACATTAATTGGGCTCTGTTGACATTTATACAACTACACACCACTACTAGTAAACCACCTCAACTGCTACCCTCTTTACAAAATCTGTGTAGATGATCAATATAGTAGGACTAATTTGTACGAGAATCCACTCGTGTAGCCAGGAATTTTCAACAGAAGGGGCACCTCCGAATGAGCAAAGCGATGAACCAGTGGAAATGGGAAGTAAAGGGAGATTTAACATCACAAGACAGGGACATGTTTAACATTTGCATGTCAAATTGGATTCCAGCTCATTAAAGGGGAAGTTCTCCCAGACGAAAATTTTATTGTAAAAATAGAAGCACCAAATATTTAAAAATATTGATGAAGGTTTGAGTAAAATTCATTAAAGGATAAGAATTATGTAAAATAAAATACATAAATTTCAAACTTTTAATGGTTTATGATGACAAAAAAAATCTTACAGGAGAGGGTGTGAAATAGTTTGTCTGTTGATTTTACAACTGAATTACAGCTGAATTTACAACATATCCCATTTTAATTTTTTTTTATAGAAAATTACATTTCATCGTTTTTTTTAAATTAACGATTTATGGGAGGCTGCACGCTCTTGACGTCAAAAACAAAAAATTCCAATAACTTTTAAAACCTTTTATGGATTTTCGTCTAACCTTCACCAATGTTTTTTAGATTATTTTTCGGCTATTTTAATTAACTCTTTGTTAGGCGGAACTCCATTATGTGTCGGGTTAGGGTTAGTGTTGTAGGAGGATTTTGGTCTGTGACAACATCCCCTAAACATGCGAGGGAACGTGGCCACCGGGCAAAGCCATATCCCATTGTTATCATTATTATTATTATTATAATATGGTTAAACCTTATTTTCAACTCAAATGCTATAAGGCTGCGAAATGGTGGTTATTTGCGAGAAGACGTAGCGACTAAGGAAGAAATTGGCCATTTTCGTCCAAGAAATTTGGTATTTTGAACTCACGTGGTGTAAGACAGAATATTATATAAAAGCCAAGTGTATGTTTTCATTCGCAATTTTATTTTTCTTTATTCCTTAATTTATAGTAATTCATAACCCTTAGATTTCCGTGTTTATTTATTTTTTAGAAGTAAATCATAGCATTTATGACTAATTTTTTTCTCCAATTTCTTAGTTTGAAACAGGTTTATTTCGTTATTCTTTTGTCACTTTTATTCCTTTCTGTTTCTCCTCTCTCTAATTTTCTCTTTTTTACCATCACCTTTTTAAAAACAATAATATTTCATTTCTAGCTCTACATTTTTACATACATGTATATCCAGCCTATTTCCTATGTTAATTTTGAATCCTCCTTCAAATTAATGCATAATTAAATTAGTCAGTTCACGTGGTTGTTAAAGGACACCCCCTTTCCAAACATTATTTCATATGTATTGAACTGCTTCACATATTTTTAAGGTTGTACATTGTCTATCATTTTCCTTTTTTTCAGAACAGAATGGAGCATGACGATAACTTTGACATAGCTGAGGAAGTCACTCGAGGTCTTGCCATGAGATCAAACGAATCCATGTATGTCACTCACAACAACTTTGATGGATCAAGTGCCATGGTTGGCAGCTACTCTTACAACGGATACGTGACAAACGGTTCTTATTTCAATTACCTGGCTCAGCCGGTGGTCGACGATACGTATGCATCGTCGATAATATCGCCAAATTCTGCTCAGGGCGACCATCCGTCATCGTACACCTCATCGACCAGGAAACGGAGCATGGTCGGGCGGAAGCCGCCGAAGGGTCCGGACGGCATACGGCGATACAGCAGTCGGCGGGCGACGTTCGAGCGACGCGACCGCATTAATTCGCGAGAGCGCGACCGCATGCATCAACTGTGTGACGCATTCGAGAGGCTTCGTCAGGTGCTACCATTCAAGCGATGGAAACATGGACCCCATCGTCAAAGGCTTAGTAAGATCAGCACTTTAGTTCTGGCACAAAATTATATTCGAGCCTTGGAGGTGATGCTACAAGAAAGTCCGGATGACACACCGACCTCAAGTACAGCAGATTTAGAAGCTAATGGGTTTATAATGCCTCAAAGTAACAATCAAAATCAATCCAATGTCAGTGAAAGTACATATTTTCATGTCAGCCAAACTGGGCAGCTTGAAAATAATTTTACCACTCTTCATCCATCATTCAATACCGAGCAAATTAACACAAGTTATCAATCCGAGTATTTCAAAACAGAGTCTACAACTCAATGTCAATATTAGTTAGCAAAAGAGACACGATTGAAAGGGTCAAGAACTGAAATGTAAATGTTTTCCCTCCATGTCTTATTTGCTTATTAATTTATTTTGGGAAAGTAAGCCTGACCAGATGTGCCTTTTAGTCACTTCAGTTCAAAGAGTAAGGAAATATTCATGATAAAAGCAAAATATCATGGATAAGAGTTAAGAACAATGTTTTACAAACATCGTTTCGGTGATACAATGCTACATATTATGTTTGTACACTCTTTATCATCTACTGAACGTATCATCCCATTTAGATTATTGTAATGCTTTACTTGCTGGTTTACCTCAATCTAGTATAGCCCCCCTTCAAACAATTCAAAATACTGCAGCTAGATTGGTAACCCTCACGAAGAAATTTGAACATATTACCCCTATTCTCTACCCCCTCCATTGGCTTCAGGTTCATAATATAATTATTTTCAAGCTCCTTCTCCTTGTCTATAAAATCATCCATGGTCTCGCCCCATCCTACCTTCAAAATCTTATCTCTCTCTGTCCCTCATCCTCTGCAACTCAACGTCTCCGATCTTCTTTTACTGCTCACCTTCGACTATCTCTAGGACCCCGCACTTTTACCCGTTATGGAGATCGTGCCTTTTCTGCTCTTGCCCCTAAACTCTGGAACAATCTCCCCATCTCCATCCGTAATGCATCCACTGTCGAATCTTTCAAAACACTCCTCAAATCTTACCTCATTAAGCAGTCCTCTTAACTCCATTTCCTGTTCTCTCTCACTGTATTTTGCTGCTTCTTTTTTCTCTTTCCAATGTGCTTAGAAACTGTTGTATTAAGCGCTATATAAATGTTAATTATTATTATTTTTATTCATTCTAGACCGCTGTAATTTAAATATAAGCCATTTCTGAAAATCGCACCAACTTATTTCGAAATAAATTGCATGCAAAGAGCTAATGGTTATAATTATTTAAGGCTTCGTGATCAAGGCAATGTAATTCTCAGCAATGGTAATATGAGAATAACAATGCAATATATTCAATTGTGCAACACTGGGCCCTGGGAACGATTTTTCACAGAGGGTGCTGGCTTAAATTTGACAAGCCCCCCCCCCAAAAAAAAGGCCGGGGGGGGGGGGGTTAAGGGTTTCGCTATAAAATGAAAGTGATTTTGTTCAGGTAAACTTTGACAAGTCCCCCCCCCAAAAAAAAAAAAAATTAAGGGTTTCGCTACAAAATAAGGAGATTTTGCTTAATTACAGGCTATTCACAATATCTCCCAGATTTCCAGGGGGTGCTGCCTATATGGTGAATGAGACACAGAACCCCCTCCCCATTCCCCAGCATCCCTGCCTCCCTAGGGCAATGGAGCCACAATCTCTTTAGAAGAAAAGGCCCTATAGGCTCTTCACCCTAAAGAAATATGGGTCGTGAGTACAACTATTTTATTATGATCATATTTCACTATTTTTCTAAACACATTTGACTATGGCACATAAGTATATAGGGGCCAAGAATCCAATAATTAGGATATGTTATGATGTACATTAGCTGGCTATAAAGCATAAATTCAAATATATATATATTCCAAAATTATCCAAATAACCATCCAAGATCGTGATTGGTGTTTGTATGGATGAATGGAGGAAATGTGCCAAATGATTCCAGTAATGGTGATTAATTGCCAAGTAAGAGCTAAGTAAAAAAAAGTTTGAAAGTTTCTTTCGGGTAGACAGGAATTGTTCATGATTGTTTCAATAATTGAATTCAACCACGTTAATTAACCAGGTTAATTGAAGATTTAAGTAGTGGTGTGATTTAATTGTACATTCCAGGATCTGTGGTATCATTTACGAAAGGCTTGCTCTTGAAATAATTGCTTACTTTTATCTGCTTGAAATTATTCAGACAATGATTTTATCTCGAGTACTTTATTTCGCAACCTTGATAGGTAAATGGATGTACTTCAATCCTTCTTCGTTGAATTTAGACGTCTTATATATAATCTAAATTTGAACATACTTAATATAGTCATAATAGTATGTATGTTTCTCCAAAAAGACTAGGTTGATCACCAACATGCCTATAAATAAATATGAATGAATCAATTTAAAATCATGCCCTTGAGAAGTATTTATTCTTTATTCGTCTTAGATTGTTATTCACGACAAGACGACATTTCTGATTGGTTACGTAATGTATGACCGGATTCCAGGCAGTGTTCAACATTGAAGTAACTGCGGCAAACAGTCTAAACGATGGCGGTAAATGAAGACGGGTTGTCCTGCTCAAGACTAACAGAACCCAAGGAAACCAGGCAATCCAGTAGGAAACAGTGATTACTATGATTGTCCGTATGCCTTTGATACTGTTCGCAAGATGTAGGTGTCCTGCAGGGTTGTTTGCCTCTCTTGGACGTCCTCTAGCCATGATATCCTGGGCTACCTGTATGCGTCTATGATGCTTCATAGACGTGTGCAGAATGTGGAAGCTAGTAGCTATCTGTATCACAAAGCCAACTATCATTGGAAAAACAAGAAATGCCCAGAAAGAATGAGCACCTGAGAGTAGTAGTGATGACATCATTATAGCTGTTGCAAAACCCCAAGCAATTTGGCCGATGTTGATTTTTTGACGAGTTACAAATGTGATGTACTGAAGTGGTCTGACAATCATTACATAACGTGACACATGAATCGTCAGCACATTGTACAACATTTGGTAAGTTATGAAGACAACTAATAACGCTGTCACATCGTACACCATTTCTTTTGGACAATTAGATTGGCCTATAGCATGAAGGCTGGTTGTAGTCACACAGTTTGTCAATGACAAAACAATATCACAGAAAGCAAGTCTTTGGTAGAGAAACGCCTCTATCTCATGAAGTGCATTGCTTTCCTTAATGGCACGGATGATAATGATGTTCAATATAAAAGAAACTAGTAGGCCAACCACAAAAATCCAGGTAATAGAAAAGAATCTAACTACATCGTCGCACATGGTTGATGTTCTGGCATTAGAGCTTGCAGATAGGTTCTTGATCATATCAAGGTAACTCGCATTTGGAAGCATGTTTGCGACTTGTGGATGATTGAAATTATTATGACGACAAAATTGTTGAAATATTATGTATGGAAATGCTCTTATACCTTAGAACCTGAACAAAATCTGCACGTTTACTAGTATCTGTGGGTGTAGCAAGTATTGGCAAGGGAAATTATTTCTGATCGACAGGCACTATCATATTTTTTTTTCAAAAGAAGTAGTTTTCTGCCATTAATTTCCAATAACAGCCTTCGCCGCAAGCTCAACTCTTGTTCATATTGGTAGTCACTTTTTTGCTCAATTTAGATTGTTGTATTGATATGAAGTGAATGACAGTTTTATGAACTTTATGACTGACACATCAATACTTAGTAATTCTCCTAATTTGAACATTGTAGATTTAGCGAGCGTCATTCGAGAAAAATCACACATTGTTATATCAAACTTGTCATGCTTGTTAAACACCCTAAAATAAGGGACATCAAAGACATTCGTTATCTATTCATTAAAAACCGAATGGAGATTGCATAAAAAACAGTCAATAGCCTCGGTCAGAGGTAAGATTCTACTGTGAATAGACAAAGATTTTAAAGATATTTTTCTCATCACAACCCAGATGTAGGCTGTTTGGTCAGAGGAAGGGTCGGAGAAGTGCCCATCTGGGCAGGGTTACTCCGACCCGTTCCGCCACCCAAAAGACATTCCTGCAGGACTGTTTCCAAGAGTATGGAATTAATTGCATTTTACCTTATGAATGATTTCAAATACAGTCACTAAATAAAATATTTTAAAAATAATGTGCAGACAGGATGTTAGGGTGTGTGATTTGATGATGGTAAAGTTTAATGTAAAGTGTGGGTGTGTGGTCGGAGACGGTGAGAAAGTGTGTATGATTGGGAGACGGTATGACATGTATGAGAGGCCGTGAAACTGTGTTTGTGATATAGAGATGGTGTAGGGCGTTGTGTACGTGAGAGATAGAGAGAGCGAGGGGGATAAAAGGAGAGGAAATGTGTGGGAAAATATGAGTGATTATGATGTTTGTGGGGATGGTTGGTTTGAGGGAGAGAGAGAAGGGGAGATTACGTGAGAATTAGTATATATTTTCTGTTGAAATCGGCTGTGCGTCACTTTCATACATTTTTCATTCAGTGATATCAAATTGAATAGAATAGGGACAGTGAATAGCACAGAGTGGTATTCGATGAATCAACGAAAATGTGTCATATTATGCAGATATTACATTAATTATCATGGTTGTGATAACCATTGGACTAATTTTGTTTGTTCTTGTTTAATATTTTTGGCTACATGCTTTGGTAAAACGATTAACAGTTTGCTCTAAATCAACGCGCAATAAAATTGTCACTTATTAAGCCAGTCGTTTAACAAAACTATTAAAAATAATGAGGGGGGGGGGTAAGTTCTCGCCCTGTCTCCGTTTCTTTCATTTCTCACCTTTCCTCTCCCCCTCCTCTCTCTCTCTTGCTTTCATTGGTCATCAGTTCGTACAAGCTTTATTTCAATCCAATGAAACAGTAACAGGAAATCCGTTCCTTATTTTGGAGATGACCCATGAAAGTATGCTAATAAATTTTCATTTTTTTATAGCTACCTATTAATTACCGATTACTGTATTTGATATCATTACTATTATCAATAAATCATATCATCACCATCATCATCGTCGTCGTCATCATCATCATCAGTATCAGTATAATCAAAATTTATATATTAGCACCATAATCATTGTCTCTTCTAATGTGAATCTCTTCTAATGGTAAACCTGAAGAAAAAAGACAAATCGAACTAAAGAATCCACGATGTACATATATAGTTTTATTATTCATTATGTTACATATATTCCTCAAACAAATAGTATTTATCCAAACCGCTAAATATCATAAACATCATTGATGAAACTCAATGGCATTGTGTTATAAATCCAACTCCTTGTATCACAAAACACACTTTAAGTGCGATATACACAATACAAGGTGCCACAAACACGTCCGTTTAACCATAATCTAACCCACACGTCCATATACTCTATTTCCAATGTTTTATTTTGATCGCATTAATAAAAAACGTTTAAATTTGTCATTCTAATATTTTTAATTAAGCAATAACGCTATACATTATTTTAATAACAAAAAAGACGATAAATACAGAAAAAAAAATCAGTGAAAATTTCATTTTCCTCACCAATACACCATGTACACACGCGCGCCCACCCTCTGACTTATCACACGCTAATATACACATACATATACAAACCAATCCTGTTAAATAAGTTAACAGTCACAACAACAAAACAAGGTATATGATTATATTTTACACTACGTGTTAGGGAAATTTATACCGAAGCCAACACAAAATTAATGTATGACAGATACATCCATGTGTGATTTGTTTTGCAAGGCTTAGCACTATAAAAACATGTATAACGATTCTTAGACGCACAATAACTTTAGGATTATATTCAATACGTGGTAATATGTTTTATAATTACTGTTTATCACAACTGGATAAATATTTGTATTTCAAAAAGGTAACGATGATATGATGACCTACATGTATTTGACATTTAACCAATAATCTACGGTTACTATGACAATGTATGAAGGGGTGATTTTAATGACTTCAGTTGAATCTCGAGATGTTTGCTGTCGACAACATTAATCTCCAATTTACAAAGTAGGCCTCGTCTCAGGATAATTTATTGAATGATCTCAGAATACGGTACAAAATATGATTTTTGAAAAAAAGACCCACAAAAACAATTGCTTGGACACTCTGGTACTCTTCGTGGAAGCTGTAATTGTTATATAAGAACCACCTTCATCATTCGACCCGTGTTACCAAGGAGGTTTAAATGAGATGGAGTAACAGCAAACAAAATCCCTTTGAACAAGCTTCGAAGCCGCCAGCAGAAAGTAAGTCAGGCATGCACTTTGCTCAATATCTCTTGCAATTGTCATGATTGTGTAGACAAATGATTCCCGCGTGACTCCGCAGCTATAGGTCATATATAAAGGGAAATATGCTATTGTGATGATAATTACCTTTTCGCCGCATCTGGTCTGGTTATGAGTAGTACATAATTAGGAGGCATGCGAAAATAAACTATGCAATATGTCCTGAAATATGACTCAAATATCCTCGAATGGGCATGTGCGGGCACTCATCTGACATATACAATAATGAACAGCAAGAGTCCATCGACCACATCTGAAATTTTCATTTGCCGCAAACGATCGGAAAAGTGTTAAAATCTGGTTTCAGTAAAGGTCAAATTTTTACTTTTTCCACTAATTAACGGTAAATTGATATAATCTGGGCAAATATCTCAGCGTAATTGTGCTTGGTTATTGGTGTTTTGTCATGCGTACAAATTTCTGTTTGTTTATCAATATCAAAGATGGAAAATTGATCCAAATGGATATTCGTAAAATTTCACTTCGGATTTCTTCACTGAAACTGGCGGCTTCGAAGGCGGACATCAAAAATGTCTTAACTGCCGTTCTTTCTTTTGTGCTTCTTTAGAAATGAACAATTGCTTGAATAAATGTGTTGCTTGTTGGAACTCCAGTCATAGAAACTTCTTGGTGTTACTAAAAACATGTTTTCATCTCAGCCGGTTTCCCGCCATTTTGACCAATATTCAACCTGGACTGGAGTTTTCAGATCCTAGCTTAACACCTATTGCCTTCATCGTTCCACTGGTGCTACTCAGACTACTAGTATTGGACCTGAAATAAATAAAAGAAAAGAAAGAACCGAAGAGATGTAATGTTCCCAATAAGAATAAATCTTGGATGATTTTCAAATTACATTCATTTAGATAACCCTCAGAGAAATTTCAAGCTAGCTGATAGCTAGTCATTATTTAGCTGAGTGAATAACTATAACGGATAGCTTCATAAGCGCGTGCAGAATATATATATATATACACAACAAAAAAAGTAAGTCCCCCCTAAATCAAATTGCTGTAACTTTTGAACCGAATTAGTTTGAGATATGATATTTCATAGGTGGTTTTCTGAACTCATTAAGCAACTCCTGGGGAAAAATGAGATCGATCGGTGGAGTCATGCATGAGTGATTAAAGATTGAATTAAAAATGACCATTTTTAAAAGTCACAAGAGTCGTTTTTCAGTTTGTTCAAATACAAAGTTGGGAAAAAGTTGTTTTTCAGGTGAATTTTTTGGTGTTATGCTGTTTTACTGTCCATCATTCAACAACTTCAGACCAGATTTTGATATCGTATGTTCATGGTTGAGTGAGCACAATGTATTGCAGGGGCTGCAGAAGCGGGGGGGGGGGTGGGCTTCAGCCCCAACTTTTTTCCAAAAGCATGTACAAAAATGTAAAAATGACCATGCGGTTTTGATTTCTTTTGCATGATCAGCCCCCCCCCCCTGACTTTTGGCTCAGTCTCCCCCCCCCTCCCACTTTGAAAACCGTTCCGCGGCCCCTGAATTGTGACGTATCATCATAGGGGTTTACGGTAGTATCCTCTACAACTTGTTAGATCATGTTAAAATTTGAAAATTTTAGTGGCTCCCCCAATTATAGGCCCCTCCCCATTTTAAAATTCTGGATCCACCACTGATTTGTCCATACATTCAACTGATCCTGAGAAATTGTGAGGAAAAGAATACATTTATGCAGTATAAAGAGTATTCATTCCTAAGTTTTCGATTGTGCTCGCTCAACCATAAAAATGTTTAAAATTCGGAAAGTGTGTGGTGATAGAAATGATGGATGATAAAAACAACAGCAATTAAAGTCACATTTGAAACCGAATTTGCCCCAAATAATCACTTTATTATCCTTTAAAATGTGTCTGTGACATTGAAAATACCAATTTTCCCACTTTGATGCGTGCTCACTCATCCATAAATAAACAAATCGATTTCATTTTTGCACAGAATTTTGCCCATAGGTTGATAAACATTACTACCAAACGACATTGCTAAAGACAGCCTTGAAAAAAAGTTCCACCATATTGAATAAGGGGTTACTTATTCGTAAACATATGCACCCATAATGTACACAAGTCTATGAGAGAAGAAGTCAAAATTTTGAAATGAGGGTTTGTTTCATGGACGGTTTTTGTTACTTCTGCCAACAGTTATTTCATGAAACTTCGCACATGGCTTCAGAGTAACACTATCCAAAAGGTGCGCACACCAAAATAACAATTCGATAGGGCACAGAGTGGGGCCAAGGCCTTGAACTTTCTTCTCATTTGCATAATTTTCGAGTATTGTGTGTTCACTGATGCATTAAACATCGGGATTTTCACAAAAATCAAATCAAATGAACTATGCAAGAGGTTTGTGACAGATATTCGTAGTTACAAATTGCATTTTTTCCAATAACGTAAAAAAGAGCTTATCACATTCCACATGTTCATTCAAGCGTGAATGTTTAATTAAATGCCTTTGAATCATTGAAGCATGTTAATTGGTCATAAACACAACGAAAAAGTTGAGAAAAGATCATTTTCAGGTACCAAAATGAAACAATACTTGCCTATGATATTTGAAAATCGTATTTTTTGTTTTTAATAAATGTTCATTGAACCGTGAAACGATGAATACTGTTGCAGAAACTCTTCCCAAAAATAACTGTCATCATATTCGATCATTTTTATTGATAGAAGCGTGTAAAATTACCAATTATAGCAAATTTTGACTTGTGTTTATTCAACCGTGAAATTTAGCCAAAAAAGTTGTGTCGTCCTTTAGAAAGTACCTTTTATAAGCCTTCTGACTATTTTTTGTGATGAGAATGTGGAATAAGTTCCAATGAAATGGAATCAAAGTCATGATATTTGGCTTGTGACTTTTGAAAAGTGACATTTTTGCCTTCTGACGGTGCTCACTGAAGCATGACGTAAAATACGTCCATAACATTTACTCATAGGGTAGCTTATAAAATTACCTACACGCTCATGTAAAAATATATCAAAAACTCGCATTGGTTTGGAAATTATTGATGTTTGTTTAAGGGGGGACTTACTTTTTTTGTTGTGTATATATATATATATATATATATATATATATATATATATATATATATATATATATATATATATATATATATATATATATACACCAATCGAGAACTAATTGCTTAATTTGCTTCGCTAATTAAGTGAGCCACCAGCTAGTCGGTAGCTAGTTGCTTTCTTATACAGCACGCTTAACCCTTTAATAACTTCTACCCCATTTTTTAAATGATTTTTTAAAACCCCATTCCTTTGCTTTAGTTAACTAAATAGGGCATTGGAAAGTGTCCTGTTTTTATTTATCGATAAAATTGGAATAAAACGGCGTTTCATCTTCTAGTTATTTTTAGAAGGCCAGTGTTTGTGTGACCCGACCGTCGGTCAAACTTACCCATTGATTCTATTGCCTCGCATCGACTGCGTGTCTGAGTCAGCTGAGGAGAAGAAAGTGACCATGGTTGCAGGTTGCTCTGTGATCTCCACACGAAACGAGCCATCTGCAGAATTTGCACTCCTCTCTAAATCCATCGTGACCCGGTAGTAGCTTCCTCGACCCGTAGGTACTCCGCCGTTATCACTCCTCCTGCTTTCATTCATACTGCCCCGACTTCTAACGCCACCGCGCATGCGTACGAAGACAAATGCGCTGGTAGCCGCGATCAGGACGCCGCTCAAGATCGTGGCAAGTCCGGCGACGAGCACGAAGATGTTGCTGATGATGGCGCCTGTAGTCAGAAGGATCACGCCAATGAGTACTATGGGCGGGCTGAGAATGAGCATGGTGACGATCACAGTACTCCCGGTGACGTCGTATACAGAGTCGCGGTCGGAATCACTGATACATCGGCGGACACTTGAATGCCTTCCTGGATCTTTCAAGTTGCTCATTGTGCTCGAGTTACGTGTCAAACTCTTTCTTGTATGTAGAATTCCTGTCACTGAACCTTCCCGCGTACTCAAGGCTTGGTTTTCATCATTGTGCTGTGACCCAGATGACATTTTACCCCTTAATTGTTATTATTGTTCATTTACAAATCCATATTCGGTGAAAAGCTTCAATCAGTGATCAAGTTATACATATTAGTATTTTTGCTGTGATATTTCATCACTTTCATTATCCACGGAGTGGACGGCAAGGGGTTGCTGTTTGAGTTCTCTTGCTATAAATGCGATGTTTTTACCATGAGAAGTTTTCGTTCTTCTCCCCGTCATAAACGTCGCCTTCAATCATTTCTCCGCATTGTTGTAAAGCCCGAACTCGTTATGAAATGCAATTAAAGATCGTGATCAAATGACTGATGTGTGGTTCTCACCAGACGACATATCGTCACTCCAGAGATCATAACCAGGCACCTCAAGCTGGAGCGCTCTAATTCAGACGCAAGGCTTGGCCTTGGTTGTTGTTGGCTCTCCATTTTAATTATTATTCCTCCCTCCTGGAAAGTATGTGGAGCGCAGTCATTGGTGGGACTGATATTATGTGACCACAATGATATCATCAGAAGTCACCAGTGTAACGCTATTGCTTGAGTCGATGTTTCTGTAAGGAATATAAAAAAGATGAATAAAATTCGTTGGAATATACGAGCACAAGTTACTTGTAAAATCCCATGTTTGGAGGTATGCCCATTTCAATATCATCGAAAAATAATTGAATGAGAAAATTATTTCGATAGAGCGAAAGTTTAATTGACAATCTCCAAGCCTGGCAGTATTTATATTGTCAATGAAATATGATATATCATCGCTTCGATGGCTTTCCCAAGATGTCAAAACGATCTATTACTAAGCATTATAATAGACATGATAGAAGGACTAACCAGATAATTAGGAGGAAAAAATACATGCCCTCATCTAAACACGATAAAGAAATCTTTACACTTAAAAAATGTTTAGCCATTGCAATATCAGGTGATTTAAACTATCTATAAACGCAGAGTAACCATGGTAATATTTAGGCAATTTTCTGATTTACCAATTACCTAATATTTTACCCACTCAACGTGCATATTCTGACTTTACCATAAGTCTTCATCGTTCATTGGTGTTATTCAGCCTTCCTTTGCATTTGATTGATTTAATCATGGTTGAACTGAAAACAATTATTTTAGTTAAACTGGGTGAACCGCATGCACCAATCGATCACACGGCGAGCACGGATTGAGGGCACTTTAGATATAGGTCAGAACTTTTCTTTATTTTCAAGAATTGGACAATGACTAACAAGGTTTAGAACGCTTTCGAATCGAGCAAATCTCCGACTGAGGCAAAGCTTTAACCATGCGATGAAACATGATTTCTTTCCTAGCAATCATTTCCATTTTGTTCAGCTCATGCGTGGACCTCAAATAAGAAATTATGCCAAACACTATCTTCTATGCGGCCTTAAAATTCTCGTACAGAATTTCTATATATCTATGGAAGATGTTCCCTCCGTGAATGGATCTATTGAAGGATGAGATCCTAAAACACATGTTTAAAGTCTGCTTAAACTTGTAGTTCGAATCGCCTATTGACATGCTTATTAAAATGGAAAACCTCTGTCAAAATGTATTTTCAAAATGCATTTTCTTTCTTTTTTGGACAGAAATAGACCATTTGATCAAGCTTGGGTTTTCTATCAAATAGGACTCTTCACTCTGTGGAAGTATACAATGTGACACCTGATGAACTCAACTCCTTTTTACTCTCTTCCCTTTGTTATTTTCATCCTCTTTTCTCAATTCTACAGTTCCTCAAGTGAGTAATTTTTTCCCGCCATGAACCGATGGAAAATATTTTCTTAGCAATAAGATACATGCTTAATAGTCACATTGAGCATGTTGAGGCCGTTTCAATTTCATTTTGGCCGTTTCCTCATGGGCCTGCATGCCGGTCGGTACGTTGATATCAAAACCTTGGTATTTTTAGACACAGCTCGAAGCGCCGCCATAAGGACTGAACGAGAATTCTGAGGGAGTCGCGGGAGAGCAAGAGTGATTGGATATATAGAAGGATGGAATTGGAAGAAGGAGAGATGGAGAGGAATCGGGGAGGGCTGTGTGTGCGAGGGAGAGAGAGAAAGAATGGAAGAGGAAGAGAAGGGGATAGGGGAGGTTGTGTGTGTGTGTGTGTGTGTGTGTGTGTGTGAGATATATATATATATATATATATATATATAGAGAGAGAGAGAGAGAGAGAGAGAGAGGGAGAGAGTGAAAAGGAAAGAAAGACACAGAGACAGAAGGTGGGATAATAAGAAATAACAAGTTAAAGATACGTTAGGCATATTTCGCATCCAGATACAATGCATAGCAGATCAAGATGAATGCGTCTAACTGATAGGGGATGTGCGGGGGTACTCTTTGTGTGAAGGTGGAAAGATAATTTATAAACACGATAAAAGTAAGACGAAAACTTAAAAAACAAACATACACTGTCAGTGTGCTTGAGTGAGTGAGTATGATAGAAATTGAAGTCCTCAGGCATTATAAGACTTTACGATCTTCATTAGATATGAGTGGAGGCATGAATAGGTACTTGTGTGTAAATAATTCTGTTAGTCATATCGTGATATCCTGTTTGTCAGGTTTGTTTTGTCTATTACAACAAGTGAGCTGAATGATGAAGCTTGCTTTTAGGCTATTTTATCATTGTTGGTTTCACGAACTCCCTTACTCTACCCCACCCCCCTCTCTCTCCCTCATGCATATGCGTACGCACATGTTCTCACGTAGTGTTTTTTTTAATACTTTCGTTTCGAATCATCCAATCCAGTTAAAGAAATACACATTTTTCTTTAAACAATCTGCTCCATCTCTTAGCGTTTCATTTACGACACAGGCACATAATTGATAATAATGTAAATAATATCAATTAATTATGAAATGCTAGATGACTCTGTTGGGCATTACTTTGGATGTAAAACTCTATGACGTGTTAAACAGATTGAAAAAATACCCGAAAATACGATTTTCTTAAAGGAAAATGAAACCTTTGAAACAAGATTGCCTATCTTAAAACATAAAAATCAAAGAACCAGATCAACAAAATTTTGAGAAAAATTTAATAAGTAATAAGGTATGAGTATTTGAAATTTAGATCATTATCATAATGTATATCCTCTAGTTGGCAATGCGAAAAAAAAAAAAATGTGTGATGTCACTTGTGAACAACTTTCCCATTACTTTTCTATATATTTCGCTTAAACTGCCTCTTTTATCACATCTATCAGTAGATCTGTAATGTGGATTTTAAACAATAAATTATGGATAAAGAGTTTGTATCACTACAAGAAAGAGCATAAAATTACAGTTTAGGGGTATTTCATAGTCCCTCACAAGGAAAGTTGTTCACATGACATCACACATCTGATCTTTGTCGCATTGCCATTGGGAGGATCTCCATAGCATTAGTAATCGCAATATTCTCATTATTTGTCCGATTTTTCTCACGATTTCTTTGATCTTATTCTTTGAGTTTCTTTTTCCACACAAGCCCACTTGTTTCAAAGGTTTCATTCCCCTTTAAAGTTTGCTCAAAATGTTTGGTGCAACACAGTTATTCAATTTACGATATCAAAATGATTTGTGACCACGGTGGGGAATAGAAAAGATATATTTCGTCAAACCCAAATCTTTGGCAAGTGGGAACCCAACATTATGGGAGATACATTTCTATTTAAATGTCTCGTCTTTTCTTTCATGAAATCGAGCATAAATCCTGGCCCTAAAATATTATCTGCTTGTGACCTCAATTTCCATCGCTGACTGACGCAAAGAAGAAACTTGATCTTACTTTGAATATTCATGACTGTCTTTGACTTTGATTTTCCCCAAAAAACCTGAAGCGATTTGCTGGAAGACGTTGCTAAATAAGAAAAAAAATCGATTAATCGGACAATGAAAGAGAATACTTTGCATCCGTGCTGTATTATCCGTAACATCGTGCTCATCATAATCCGCTATTTAGTTTCATAGTTTGAGTTTGAATAAATCGATAAGCCAACAGCGAATCTATACGATCGATTGCAGTATCTGGATGCCATTTCATCGAAATCTCATAACTCTCAAAACTATTTGCCGCCATATAGGACAATGCATGTATAGCTGGATAAGTCAGAGGCTGGAACAAAATGACTACATACGTATGACATCGAGAGAAACCAAATGAATCTTCATTCTGGTTGATGCAGCCGCCAATTATTATAAGATGGAAGCCATAAGCTTGCTTTCAAAAGATTTCCAGGGGCAACAAAGATCCTTTTAAAAGGTTTCAATAAGGAGTGTGCCTGATGGATTATGAAAGTAGCTTAAAGGATTATTCATCAATCTTCCTGCGAATAACAACAAGAGGTGTATTACTGATTGGATAGTGCAGTGAGAGCTCTTCCGTTGATTATACAAACACATGTATATATATATATATATATATATGTATTGGTGTGTGTGCGTGTGTGGGAGTGTGTGTGTGTGTGTGTGTGTGAAGTAACACATGTACAACAGCTTTGGCAACTCTTTTATTTAAATATTGTGTGAAAGAAATGGATGAAGAGAACAATGGTAGGCGTAGCTTAAATTAAGGTTCCCAACGCTATCTACCCTTTGGAAAAATTGGTGATGCCGAAAAAATGTCTCTGCCGGGAATTGAACGCGGGCCCCCAGCTTTGAACGCCGGTGCCTTAACCACCACACCACAGAGACGGGTTAGGGGCTAGGGCGACCCCAATCCGATTGACCGTCAGATAGACAGATTTTCGACACTAAACCAATTCTAATTTCCTTTTTTAGGTGAACATTGGTGAAGGTGGGTTTTGAACAATGACAAGCCGCCATGCCTCAGCTGAATCAAAGGTATTGCTTTGATACAGTACAGTATGGGAGAAAATTATACAAATGTGCGAAGTCATACATGTGCAACTGCTTTGGCAACTCTTTTATTTAAATATTGTATGAAAGAAATAGATGAAGAGAACAGTGGTAGGCGTAGCTTAAATTAAGGTTCCCCAGACCTATCTTCCCTTTGGAAAAAATGTTCAAAACCCACCTTCACCCGACAAAGGAAATTATAATTGGTTTAGTGTCGAAAATCTGTCTATCTGACGGTCAATCGGATCGGGGTCGCTCTAGCCACTAACCCTAGTGGTTAAGGCACCGGCGTTCAAAGCTGGGAGCCCGCGTTCGATTCCCGGCGGGGATATTTTTCGGCATCACCAATTTTTGCAAAGGGTAGATAGCTCTGGGGAACCTTAATTTAAGCTAAACGCCTACCATTGTTCTCTTCATCCATTTCTTTCACACAATAAATATATATATATATATAATCATGTATGAATGCAACTGTAAAATATAAAAGTACACGTTTGTGCTATAAAAACAGATCAACATTAACATGATTGAAAAGTTTGTGAATTAATCCCTTTTTTCAACGACGAAACACACGGACTGATTATTTCATCTTGAAATTCGATCATTTTATAATAATCATTAGTTAGTCAGATTGACTATTGACAGTAAACGGTTGCTACATCTTTATTTTTTATGTTTAGGTTTTCTTCACTTTTTTACAGTCCAAGAGAGTTCTTCATTTAAACTGTACACGGTCTTGGTTTAAATATCTCTCTGCATCATGTGCATAGAGCAATCTGCCAAGCAGGTCCGTTTGTATAATCAAAATCCTTTGCTTCTCTATAAAGTAAAATCAAATTATTTTTATTCTTTTCAAGCTCTGTTCCTCGTTTGAGTAACAATCTTGAAGCTTCCAACTATTGCCTCTTGTATCACCTTGCTTGAATAAAGAGGGGACGTATCTCCATCTTTTAATTACATCATGACTGTAAAAAGCCGTTATATTAATCGCATTAAAAGCGGTAATATAGAAATACATTTTTTCAATCGTTTGCATTATCATTGACATTACTATTGTTAATACAAGAGTATATTACTATAGTTTTGTTTGCACTGCTATTATTATCAAACTTATCAAAGTATAAAAGAAAAATCTTGTATGACATCATTTATCTGTTGGGTCCTTCGAATAAAATCACCGCGAATCTATTGCTTATCATCCGCATCTGAGATCAAATCGGAAATTTTGGAGCATGAATAGATGATGGAAAAGGTCAAGGTTTATTTCAACCATTTATTGATTTCCACTTGTTTTTCCAAGTCGGAGATCGATCGATGGTTAACATGTTTTTTAGTCTGTAAAAATCGAAGTGTCATAATTATACTTTTAATGCACGTCTATCCAGAAAGTTCGACCTTCTTGCAGTTATTAAAGGCCAAGTCCACTTCTCCTCGGAAAAGGTATAGTTGAATAAAAAAGAAAAATCGAACAGACGTAGCCATGAAATTTTCATCAAAAATAGGATGTGAAGCAAAAAAGTTATATGTATTTAATTTGTCGTAATTCTTTTCACAAATCAGTGATACATACATTGTTGGCGATCCAGCTATATTCATAGAAGGACTACGAGATGTTTCGAATGCATTCTATATACGAATAAAAAAAGACCTTTTTCCTTTGCTCCCCCTCACATGTTAGAGATAGTCTGCAGGCACAGACCCTGATTGAAACTTTGATCAACAAGTGTGTCTCCACGCAAAGACTAGCATATACAAACTTGCTGTTTCAATACAGGAGCGAGAGGGCGCCTTCAGTACACAAGGCATGAGTAGGCTGCAATTCAGACCCTTACTCGAGTAAAGGGTTTGCACAGCAGACTATGTTAGAGATGGGTGGGCATTGATCCCTGTCTATTGCTGTTGTCATTTCCCCATAATTGAGTTGATTAGCTAGTGAATGTGATGAATAGACAATAAGAATGTGTTTTGATATTTTCCCCCAATATTCTTAAATCACTCTTCTCACAATAAATGTCGTTATATTGGTTACACTTCGTAATTCCGAAGGTTCGTAATTCCAAAACACGTAAATTGCCTATACCTCGATATTCGTTAATCCGAAAACGTAAAAGGGTTCGTTAATCCGAACATTTGTGGCGTTATTCCGAAGGTTCGATAATCCGAAAACGAAATAAGGTTCGATGTTCCGAAGGTTCGTTAATCCGATAACGTAATAAGGGTCGTTAAACATTTCGTTTTCGAACTAACTAACCTTCGGAATTACGAACCTCATTTCGTTTTCGGACTAACGAATCTTCGGAAACACGAAACTCCTGAATAACGAACCTTCGGAATATCCTAACCTTCGGAATAACGAAGCTTCGGAATTTATGCGGTTATGTTTATAGCAGCTATACCAGATTCCACCAAATTTACATCTGTTCCGATTTTTTTTTAACATATACTTTAATCTTGCCCCCCTCTCTCTCTTTCTTGGTGTCTTCATTCCTTCCTATTGTACACCTGAAGATGTTATAAAATAACTTCGTCCCCTTATAGCTTAGCCGAACTGACCACAACGAGTGGATAAACATGTTTCATTCCTTTTTTTTTAGGTTAACGTCAAACAGAATTACATTATTTCTCTCAGTCATTCACTTTATTTGTTTGCAAAAAATGTTACCATAGCGACTATCATATTTCCATCATACATGAAGAGAAAATACGTTTCCCAATTGAATTTTTACGAAGTAATTGAACGTTACCATAGCAACAATTTAATTTCTGCCGCATTTATTGCTTAAACTATATATTTTGTAATACTTGGTGTGAATCTATAAAACAGGATTCGTAGAACTGTCAAAATTTGCGCATTTCTACCTTCTTTTTTGTTATCTTAGAATGGATGTAAGGGACCAAAAATTTCGGGTTATCATCGACATATGAAATTTTCCCATATCCAACTAATTATATAAAATATTACCGATGCTTTTAATTCATAATAATGAAATCATTGCCGAGAGAGGTGGAATGAATATCTTCATGTGTATATTTCATTCTTTTCGCAAAGAATCAATGGTTCAAAAAAAGGCCACTGCATGCACTCATCAACAAATTGGAATGTTGACAGTCCAGCTTCATTTAAAGAAATGAATCTTTGAAAAAACCTTCAGAAAGGATTGAGTTTCAACAAAAATAATTGGTTACAACATAACGGCGCTGAGAGAGCAGTGGATTTACACTTTCTCATAATGCTTTCCATGCACTATATTTCAGGGCTTACAACCAACCAGATCCTCTCGTTTCCATCATGGGTTTTCTAATTCAATCTTCTTCCGCGAGACGAGAGCCTAGGGTTCTAAAACTAATAACATTATGATTGTTTCAGGAGAGGAGGAGGGGGTGGGTGCAGCGCAGGAATCGAATTACCGAATGAAAAAAAATTTCTTAAAAATTATAAACAAAACTCATTCCTAACTGTAGTTATTTAATTCCTGATTGATACATACACGTATCCTTATCATAATACTTGTATAATGTATGACCAATATTGGAGGAGAGCAAAACGAAGGTCCATTTCATTGGACTAACAAATTGAGGAATTTAAGTTGAATGATTGAAAATTAAAATTGAAATTGGAAAAGAAAGTGAAAATCAAAATTAAATGAAAATGAAAATAGAATGGAAATGAAATGAAAATGAAATTGCAACTGACAAAGCACCTTTAGTATCTAAAACAGGGGCGGTGATTTTATTTTCATTGCCGAGGATTTGTACCCCAGTCGTACCGTCTAAACCGTTAATATCAAACTGAACAAATCAATGAGACTTTTTCAAATGACATACTATAGGACTATTGAAGACGTTTTCTTTGGTGTAACCGTATACCATGAAATTGAAAAGAGTTGTATCATGGTTGTACGGAATCCGGAAGGTGACTCACGAATGTTCCCTGACTTACATCGACTTATCGATTTGATCTTAGAAAATAAATCAATATTATAGTTATCTATGATTAAATGTAATATTAAAAGTAATCAGGAAGCACGAATGTTTACTTAGCAACTAACTTTCTACAAATATATTCTAGATTCACTTTATTTTTCAACAAAATCAATGCAACTTTCCACAACCATTAATGAAACAATTCCTCCCCTAGTGTGAATACGAAAAGCGTGTTGGAAAATTTGTCAATCATAGAAATGAAATGTTCAATTTTCATAATCTTGAAACATTGGGGATTGGCAAAAAGAGAGAATATCCTGAAGGGAAACTGCGATGATTGATAACCAACACTTCGATGCCTAAAGTCAGTTAGATAATTTGTCAAGAATACATCTCCCCGTGAGAAAAACGATAAGAAAAACGATAAGCACACATTATCATACAACCAAAGCGAGAAAATACAAACAAACAATAACTATATAGTTTGAGTCAAATAGACTTGACAAGTTAGGCCTACATCTGCGTCTAATCAACCGACTAAGCTTATTTTTTTATGATTTTGTATTAATTAAGTAACCTCATTAGATTTAAGGAAGTAAAGTCCGATGTAGCATCCCTTACATTAGTGAACGTGTTGATTCAAGGAGACGTGTCAAAAGTCTTGCAATGTAAACGTCCATGCATGGCACATGCAAGATAATATGTATTTAGTTCAAGAGGGGAAAGGGGGTGCAGATAATGAGCACTGATTGTGATTGGATGGTCGCTGAGCGGAATTCAACTAAAAAAGGAGAGCGAGAGGAAAGACTCGCAGAAAATCCACTTGGGCAAAAATTTGATATACATAATTCGAATACACAGGACAAATTTGTCACTTTTATATAATTGTGATATTTGTGGGATAATACTAGGAATATTTTAAAGCTTCTTCATTTTACATCTGGAGTTTGGAAAATTTTGAAATTGTTGATATAGCGTAAGAGTATTCCTGTATGATTAATAACTATGTAGGCAATGTAACTATACTCACTATTTTTCCTACTCACAAAATATAGTAATGAGTTTTGCATTGGGCAATGAATTTGACTATAGATTTCAAGCTTGCCTCCAACTCTCCATTCCATTCAATCATTAGAAAGCAGCAAACTTCTAAGAAAAGGACCCCATTATAAACCTCTCGAAAGAGGAGAATGGGCGTTGGCCATTTTTTTTTTTGGGGGGGTTAAGTGTGTCTGACATAAGCTTTATGGATCGACCATTATCAACCTCTAGTTCAGTGAGGAAATGGTAACGGTCAGTAGCGTATATAGTGAAGCAAATATTTTAAGGGGCCAAATATGGCAGAGAATTTTCACTGTTTTCATACAAAAATAATAATTTTGTTATAGATTTTCACCTAATATTCAGAAAATAATTTCATATTTCACCCTTTTCTTTTCCTTTCCTATATCTTTTTGATGTTTCTTTCCTTGGTCTTGAAACATACTGTGGGACCGAAGCCCCAAATCATGCCCGCCATCTATACGCAAATGGTATATCGGCAATAACAAATTAGGGCGGAGGACGAAATGGACGACGCGAGGTGTTTTGAAAGGGGCCATCGACAAGTTAAAGGGGAATTATTTTTCCTCTTCGCAAATGTCCTTCATCATTCTTCACTTTTATTTTGACTGCTTGAAAGTATAAAGGTGCTCGCCCCTTCCTTCCCCCGTAGCGACGATAAAAAGTATTTTTGTTACGGTGATAAATGTCGAAAGTTCTCTTTGTGATATAATAATAGAGAGATAATTGTGAATTATCATGGCAATCCCATATATATTGAAAGTTGATTAATCTTGTTTTTCTCGAAAAAGATGTTTGTCCTAAACAGATCAATACAAAATGTCCAGACGGTCATCACTTTGCGTTTCTGTATAAAAAATCAGTTGTTGATATGAAAATCCTTCCATTAGGGAAATCTTGCAGATTAGAAATGGTCATAGGTCCAAATGGAAAAAATAAGACACAATATCAGATGGAAATTCCTATTTATTTCAGGAAAGTAATTTTAATTTTCTGGAATTCAACCTGTTCAAGCAATACTTTGAAAGGTCAAATTCGCCCACGAGCGGGTGAGTACAAAACAGCTCATTGATTATCATTTTATTTTTAAAATCACAGAATTGTGCGTCATGAATGGAAGTTTTGTTCCAATTTGGTATTATCTCTATATGATATTTAACGTAATCTTAGTCTCACCGTCTTCTGCCATAAGCATGCCTATCTATAGGCTACAGTTCTTCCTAGAAACTAAACCAGCCAATCATTTTTGCTTTATTCTACCAGTATACCGTGCCAATATGGGTACCCATTTAAAGCCAAGTTATAGCTGACTTGTTTTGAAAATTTTCAAATTTCACAACCAATATGATATACATCGAATAAATGATTAACAAATAAAGTTACATTCTATTTAGAAATTTATTGGACAATTTGCAAGTTTATATGAAAGTTTTCACACAATATTGCAATAGCACATGTCTCAGGATGAGTAACTGTTACCTCATAGAACAGAATGTTTTGATTGGTATTTGAATTAAGTCATTTTTTTCTCACTATGTTATCCAATGTCTCCTGTTCATCTAGGTATGAGGATATGCCACGTTAAGATATTCCCAATGATTGGGCTAAACATACATGATAATTGTTTGATTGTCCATGAACTATTTCATGAAGTAATTAGCAATAATTATTAAAGACATGTTTGATAATCGAATTGAAATTTTAATTCAAATTTAGCCTTTTCTCATTTGCTTAATTTTCAAACAGCGAAAGAACAGAAGATCAATAACGCAAAAAACAAGAAAAAAACCCGAATAATAATCATTACAGTGATAAACACATCATGGTTCTACCGGTGAAAATATTGATTACAGACATGATGACTATTTTTAAACTTTGTGCGATATTCTCGATTACTATTTGTTCATAGGAAATTTTGTAGGAATGTAAAGCAGCTTTCCCATACAGCGACAAATCAGTTCTTCAATTTCACAACTATTTTGTTTCAAAATTATAATTGCTTGAAGTAGAATCATGGGCGGAAATTCCAGGGGGACAGAAACAAAAATTGTAGGGGGACACAATATCAAATGTCCCCCTCACTATTTTTGTTCACATCTTTTACAATCGAATTGATACATGTATTTGGACTAAATTACCTTACATGTTGGGTGACAACGCCCCCTTTTTTTCTGCTTGAGAATTTTTTTGGGTAAAAATGACCTTACATTTTGGGTGATAACCTTTATTTCTTTCTTTTTTTGCATGTCAAATTTTCCAGCCCCTGGTCCCCTACCTTTGGGGAAAGATTTCCGCCCATTTTGTAAAGTAAATGCCGAAAGGTATGGTATTTATTAAACCCACAGATATCGAACTATTATCATCATCGCCATCATCATCATCAACACCACCATAATCATCCCCATTGTCATCAGCACAACTATAATCACAAACATTATTATGACCACCGCCATCATCATCATCATCATTATCATTTCCCCTATTCATTCCTGTCTCCATCCCACTACAACCGCTAGCATCACGATTAGGAGAAATAGTAGCAGTATTTGTAGTATTAAAAATAGTAGTTTGAGTATAATAATCGTTTTAATTGATAACAAACATATGTGGTTTTGCTAACCACATTCTACTCCTATATAGCATCACACGTACAGACCCTTTTTCATCAACAACGCATTCCGGCCTATAACAACAATACACATCCATATTAATGGTAATTGACTTTTCAAATTAAAAAAACTTGAATGTCAGACAGAATAAATATATTTATTTCTTACCCGCACGATAGTGGGCCACTCAGTTGATATCCGTTATGTTCCACCGTTTTAATTCATTTTGTTAAGCCGGTGAGATGCGATGCGCTGATGTCTTGTTGATACCCCCTCCGCAACTCGGATGCAAATAAAATGAATGAGCATTTCCTGTCTCAACAACGTCAGCGTGCGTGCTGCGGAGGAGAGGAAAGAGGCTTGAGGAAAGAAGTGAAGGAGAGAAAAGGATTAGGAGGAGGAGGAGGATGTGATGGATGGATGAAGATGAGGATGGAGCGGGTTCATCGAGAAGATGTACCCGATGGATGCAGAAGAAACAGCAATATGGTATCGAATTTCGTCTCATCGTGGTATACGTGCGCCCCCCCCCATTTCCCACCTCCTTTGCCTGCACTGCTTAATCGGTTTAACTGTTGGATAAAACAATATTATTTTCTTGCAAGGAGATATTCTATTTGGTATATGCTTCTAACTTTTTTTTATATATTAAAGCAATTAAGACGAACCATACCTTCGAAAGTAACTGGTGAAATTGAATATGTAACAACGGCTTATTGTGATAATAAATAAATAAAATGAGGCAAAGAAAACGCATACTCTTTATTAACATTGACATCCTGTCCATCCCCCCCCCCAAAAAAAAAAAGGGTATCCACATACAATAGTAATACAAAATCTGCTTGCCTTTAGTAAACATTATGGTTCCAATACAGCAAAATTGAAAAAGGAAGGGAGATAATCATATGACAGATTGTTGTACACTGATTTCAACTATGTCTCTCTCTCTCTCTCCCTTTCAATTTGCTCCATCCACACAAGGCAAAACATATATAAAACTTTAAATGCAGAAACGCTATTTTTACAAGGAGAGGTTTGTTCATCGAAACTATATCTGTGTTATCGTTTTTTTAATCAATATATAGCACAGGAAAGAAAAGAAACTGTGGACAAGGGGTGCATGGGGGTGGGGGCTAAGCTATAGCTTGACTTTCCAATTTGCTTTCACTTAAGTTTTTCTGGTAATCATTTTCAACTAAACCATATAGCTCATTGCAGCATAATACATATCTCGTAGTAGATGAAGTACTTTCTCCTGTTGGTCCTGTTTTCTGTCTTGGTGATGTCACCACACCTCTCATTTCACTACCCTCCTACTGCAGTGACGTCTAGAGGCTATAAACTTTGAGGAAAGCGATTTAAAATTCGTCAGCAACTAATCAATTGTGTATAGTGATTCAAAATTCAAATTCACATTCGATTTATTACCAAGAGACATTACATATTGTAAATAGTTGCATACAGTCATGCAAATTAACGAAAAAAGAAATTCACAAACATGGAATATTTTTTGTAGATAATTTATAATACTAGGTAGATAAAAAAAAAATAATGAGTCACTGTGGAACTGGGAGGAGGGATTCACCGTCAATACATATCTGGTGTAATAATGTAAGCCTCCAACCAAAGAGAGAAAGGGGGAGGGGGAGAGATAGATGTAAAATCAACTAGATATCACAGTAAATTCGATTATTTTTTAAAAGGATGTATGTATAGAAAATATATACCTTACAAATATTCAAATTAAAATTCTCTACTGTGAACAATTATAGGAGCAGCGTTATTATAGTACGCCCCCTGTCAAGTATTTATAATCAAGGATCTGATTTGATCCATGCATGTTTGATGTTATGTGTGAGAATTTTAAAAAAATATCTTAATTGCTCTTTATTAAAAAAAAGTCCATAAACTGTCAATTATTTTGAGATCAAAATATCAAAAATTTCAGCTCGCGCTTCAGGCTCGCATCAATAAATTATTATCCTGATCACTGCATGGTACCCCAAATGCTTAGAATATCAAGCTTTGAGGTCAGAATATAACTAAATTTCAGCCAGTGGCGTAGCTATACGGGGGGCGGGTCTTTGGGCACGTGCCCCCTGAGATTTGGTGTGCCCCCCAGGTGCCCCCCTGAAAAAAATGGCGCAGCAAAAACAAAGTAAAAGAAGAAAAGAAAAAAAAGAAAAAGGAGAAAGACAGAAGGGGAAAGAAGAGGAGGAAGACGAGTGAATAAAATAATGTAAGGGAAAGACTTGCAAAGCCCCCAAATATTTTATGTTATATAGGCCTATATAGAATTTTCGCTTGAGCTTCGCGCCCGAATTGCCTGTTCGATGAAATTTACATCTTGCTCAATAGGCTGATATGGAGCTTAAAATATCAAGTTTTCAAGTCAATATATATACAAAACATATTTCGGCTCGGACATCGAGCTTTCATTATGTTTTTTTCATTTACAAATTTAAGTGCTCTGTGAAATGTCCGTTTTATGGTCTACATAAATTATCAACATTTTAAGCTCACGCTGCGCATTATTTGATTTGCCAAGTTCCTATTGTTTTCGTGTATTTCATAAAGTTTTCAAAATATCCATTTTCAGATGTGATTGTCCCACGTAGGCCCATAAGTTAGCGCTGCGCGCTCGCATTTTGATTGGTATATAGGTACTCTATAAAACTTCTATAACCAAACAAGCTCTCCTGTTCATTACATTTTGTTTTAAAAAGTCAGTACGGGATTTGCGCTCGATTGCATTACTTTGTTAAAGATGTATTAACTATTGTAATGCGTTTTCATAATTACAAAATGCTTAAAATTTCCAGTTTTCAATCCTTAAATACAACAACTTCCACGCTGTCATTACGCAGATTAAAGTAATAATTTTCATGAATCCTAATTACCAAATTGTTTTTTTTTTTTCAGAATGGAATATCGACAAGCTTAGGAATAATAGGAAGATACTCATCATTTCCATATGATGACAAAATGTCCCTACAATTTCAATTCAATTCAATGTGCCGGTCCTTTGTTAAAGTAATAACAACAATATCACTGAGCTCGCATCCTTCATTAAGTCTGATCCACTTCGTAAATTTCCTACAAAGTGCTTGAAATAGTGTTTAAATTGACCTTTTTCAGATCGGAATATCAAATTCAGCTTATTGCGCTTGCATTATGATCTTCATTGATTAAAGAAATGTATTCAGAATCTCACTATATAGCTGCGTGTTCTTTCTTTAGATTGAATTATCCAGTTTCAGATCAGAATATTGATAATTGTCTGCTCGCATTATTAATGATTCCCAATTAACCATATCCTATTCAAGATTTACAAAATATGAATAGAGTGTCCTGCTTTTAGGTCTAAAATCTCAATTTTCTTCCGCTCGCGCTCGCTTCAATTGTTTAGTTACATACCTATCCCATTTATGATTACAAAAAGTGCTTAAAATGACAATTTTTTTTAGGTCGGAATTCCAAAAAAAAATTGCTCACGCTTTGCGCTCCCATCATCAAATGTACCGTCTCCGTGGGTATCTGTAAACAGTCCTGATCAGCCCTTTATTTCGATCATAAAAATTTCTGCTCGCGCTTGGCGTTCACACTTCATAGTAATTATCAAGTTACATGTGCATCTTGTTCAGTATCATAAACATTGTCCAGAATGTTACAATTTTCAGGACAAAATACATGAAAGTTTTTTAAAAATTCGCTCGCGCTTCGCGCACGCACTTTTTAATTTTTTTTTTATAGGGTTTATGATATATTTCATATTTATGTTGTTTTATAAGTCAGAATAAAGCTATAGAAGTGACTGATCGGGGAAATATATGTGACGATAATTTCGGGCCCCATCCCCTATCTTCTTCTTCTGTAAACCCTGTCCTGTTTCACCTTGAATATGAGCATGAAGTTGTATGTTTGACACTGACGCTGCACAATATGAACGACAACTCGAAAACTCTAGATCTATGTATCAGCTTCTTCGCCCTACATGTGCTTAATGCAAATTTCACAAACATAAACACAGATACCGCGTAAGTGTACGTAAAGACATTATATTTTCGGCGATGTCGTTTTCTCATTGTCTACAGTGTCACATAAAATTCTCAAATTACAGTGACCTGAGCGGTTGTTGAAAGTGAGTCGACAATTTCCCCCTTTTTGGGCATACGATCGCACGTCATACTTCGGAATGTGTGAGAGACAGTGATTCATTCTTGATTGAGGCGGAGACAGAACTGATCTATTTTCACTGCTTTTACTAGTAATTCAGGAGATATGGAACAACCAGAGCCACAGGATGTATATCTTTACATCTATGACCTAACGAAAGGCCTCGCTCGCCAGCTGTCTTTAGCACTATTGAGTAAGTTTGGTCTATTTTGCTCTTCACTATCTCTGACTCAGTCCCACCCGTTCATACTTTTGTTAGTAATAGTATGAGGCGAGATTACATTACAGCATGCAGCACTCATTCAATGAACCACTCACACAACATGCGAGGTTAGTAATACTAACCTCGCACGATGCATGTGATTTCATAGTGGACTTTGACGTTGTCATTCATCACACGAATGTGAGGGAATGAAACACACGTCAAAAACCTTTCACTATTTCTCCACTATGAAGTATGATGACTCTTGCAATTGAACATTCGTAATAATTCGTATTTTAACTTCATTAATGAAAAGGAATTATTTATAAAACTATTTTTATCGCTTACCTCCAAATATCAACCGTTCAATCCGTCCTTAGTTATCCTTGATCCTGTGGTGGAAAGTACGCAAACAACAATCGAAAAGCAATTTTTCCTATCGAACATTCTCGATTCAAGTCGTCAGCGCATAAGAGGAAATTGTATGGCAGTGAGTCCAAACTTCGCGCGTGTCCAAACTTCGCGGACGGTCATTATCTCCCAAACTAGCCAATATCCTTAAAATCTGACATCAATGTGAAAAGCGACCTAAAAATTACCCTTCGCTGAAAGTTTCTTTAGGATTAGTCCAGTAGTCATGAAAATATTGGCAAAAGATCGGCAAATTTGTCACCCGTAGCGCCCGTTTTGAAGAAAGCAACAAGCATCACAACGAACAATTGTCCATAGACTGTGTACAACGGATAGATCGTCTCCGCACAGCGATTCGAAGACCGCTGATTGGTCAATCGCGCAGATCACGTCATGACCACGTGGTCCCAAAAATAATTCCTTCGGACTGCGTGCGGAAGTATCGATAGCGATAACGATATCCGGTAACGTTGTGTACGCCGTAAATAGTTTTGGTTCGTGATCGGATCGCTCCGGTATCGATCGAAAATTATCGAAACTCTGCAATTTCATGCATATTCAGGCGACGCTCCGAAACCCGGAAGCCAATTGACTTTGTGCACGTTGCGATAGACTCTACAAATTCCAACGAACACGATGGCATATAGACGCTAATTCGTAAGATTTTGACGGAAAAGCAAGAAGTAATCGAAATTTGCTTACCTGTGCAGTATCGGTGAGAAAATAGATCCTCCGAGAATACCTTTCATAATTCATATAAAATACGGGAAAGGGAAATTCTAGGTCCATTTTGGTACGAGGTGATAGAGAATTGCACACTTGTTTTGGTGGAATTCTGTGTGGGGAAATAAAAGGCTTGCACTGCGCATGCTTACTATATTTTCATTCATAAATTGGTTCTCGGCAGGGGCTGGATGACGTCATGTAATAAGCAAAACTGTACACGACCGCTACGTTCACGCTCCGCTATCCGTTGTACACAATTGTTCGTTGTGAGCATCACGATATCACCATTTTACAAGCAGAAATCATAAAAAAATGTGAGTTAAATGTGGTACTAACCGATTCCATAGCATTTTGCCATCAATCTGATATAAATATTTCACTTTTTGAGCTTGAGTCTTTGTTTAAATCTCCACAAAAGCTTTGGTGCGCGAAGTTAGGTCACACTTTTTCTAAACGGTTTTCCAGCACAGCCCGCATTCGCCGATCGGAATAGAATTTTGAGATCGCGATACCGGCGAAACCCCGTGACCTACTTTACATTTTCGTCCATGATTTTATAGTTTACAATCTTGCCGTCAATGTGGTAACTATTTCTTGAATTGGTTTTGTATAAATTATGAATAATTTGTGGACAAAATTAAGCCTGATGAATATTTTTGAAAAGTGCGCGAAGTTTGGACACCCCATCATACCAAAAATCAACAGGTTGCATCTTATGTATATACTTATTGGTAAAGTACGCCATCTTTTGACAAGATGATGATGAAAGTGGATTGAACAAGAAAGAAAATAATGCTGATCGCCTAGAATGCAGCTAGCTTGCAAAACCATAAACAAAGGTACTGTATACCGTAAATACCGTAAACAAATGCAGAATACAAACTCTCTGCATGCATGCACTCAGTGTGTATTGAACACGCACGACCACGATCTAATGAATATTTATCGGCAAGAGTGACGTAATTTTACGAGTATCCTTTCAAACTTGGTTCTTAAGTGCCTACCGGCTTGTGAATAATATCGCGCACCCTCTTTAGGCAAAAATTGATATCCACGCTGAGCAGAAGGTATCTACGTGAAGATCACGAAAAATGCTCTTATTTTATTTAAAAAAACAGCAAAGAGAATTCAACAAACGATCCATATGGTTCGGTAAGTGTCATAGCACAATTAGAATTCTTAGCTATGATGTAAAGTCATAGTTATTTTAGTAAAAAGGTGTGAAAGATTTGCGTGCACCAGGTGCATATGAATCCTTCGCATGCGAGATGATTTGAAACCATGGGTGTCAATGAACAAGGTTATGATGCATTACAGCTACACACAACACAGCTTACCGGCTTTGGAATACAATGCTAATCTCTACGGAGAGTGTTACAATGCCTGTGTTACTTTGAAGATATCGTTCTACTTCTAGTTCTAGCAAAATCAATAATCAACAGACAACAACAGATCAAGTTGTGCTTGCATTATTTATATTAACCCCAAATGATTGCAAATCTACAAAATTACTAATTTTGTAGATTAGGCCTAACCTTTTGGCTGCCAGCTGTCTAAGATAACCTTAGCTTTGTCATTTATTTTAAATAATAAGAAAGTTCATTTACAGCTTTTGTGATTTCTATTCCAGATAAACACATTGATGGAATATGGCACACGGGTATTGTAGTGTTTGGCAGAGAGTATTTCTTTGGTGGTGGAGGGATAGAAAGCTGTAAGCCGGTAAGTAAGATTTAAAACAATCATTTCAATTTAATTCCATTTACAAATAATAATAATATTACTTTACCTCACTTCCTTTTCTTTGCTCAAGGTTCCACTCTACTTAATGATTATATTTTCGGCTTTTGCTAATAATAATAATACCAATAGCAATAATAATACTTATAATAATAATATTAATAATAATAATAATAATAGTTATATAATGATGTAAGGATTATAGTAACAATCATAATAATGGTAATAATAACAATAATAATTATTAGAAAATAGAAATAACTATAATAATGATAATAATTGTAATAGTATTCAGGCCACAACGTCCAGTGATAAAGAAAAAAAAAATGATTAAAAAAATAATAACAGCAGCAACACAATATAAAACTGATTATAATTATAGTAAATTATAGTATACACGTACATGGTGACACATATCATGTCCCCATTTGCTTAAAAGAAATAAAGTAAACATTAATTAATGTAGGCTTAAATTCCTATATTTTGGGGGGCAAGACAACTTTTCATATATTCAAGCACAAATAGGAAAAATTGAAAACGGCACAAAAATATCCAAGGCTAATAGGAGGAGTACTGAGGCCAAGTAAAGGGGCATCCAATAAACTATCCAACATTAGTTTGGTAACTCATTACTTCAGAGAAGTTAATTTACTTAACTTGCAATAAGTTAACTTAATCTAATTAATATTGGATATAAGATTTTAGATTAAAACATTTTCATTTTATTTTCATTTTTAATACTATCTTTATTTAAAATGTAAAATAGAAAATAATGTAAATAATGAAATGTATATTTTCTTTAAATGTCCCTATTTTCTTTTGCTGAAGACTTCTTTACTTGACTGGAGTTTACATATTTTAATTTCCTTTACCCGGTACTTTAATTTACTTCACTACACTTCACCTTATAAATCACAAAAAATAGAGTAAACCAATAGTTGAATGAAAAGGGAAGAGTTCATTTGCAATAAATATTTATGCATTAAACTTACTTTCACCTTCAACTACTGCTGCAAAGAATGAAATTGTTGATGGATCATGGATTAGAAAAAAAATGAATTAAACTTAATTGATTTTATTGCAGAGTGGAACCATCTTAGGACAGCCAACACAAGTGCACAAGATAGGATCCACACAAGTCTCCTATTCACTTTTCTTAGAATATCTAGGGGAGATGGGAATGTCTGCATTTGGGTAAATAAGAAAAACATCTATTTTCGTTATCCTGGGGCCGGTTTCATAAAGAGTTACAACTGTTGTAACTTTGCTATAATGGCAACTACCATGGTTACCTTGAATTTGATTGGCTGCTGAGCCCTGTTTCCATGGTATTTGCCATAATGGCAATGTTACAACAGTTGTAACTCTTTATGAAACGGGCCCCAGCACATAAATAGAGACTGCATATGATAAGTAAAACAGCAGTGTTGCAAATTTAAGTCTGATGATAATGTTACTTTTGTTACTACTGAAGGCTATGATGATGATACTGGTGATATTAATAATGGCAATGATGATGTGTTGTAGGTCAGTGGATAAGTCTGAACCACAAGGTCCGGGGTTCAAATCCCACCACAGCACTCACATCCTTTGGCAAGGCCTTTATCTACATTTGCCACTCTCTACCCAGGTGTAGTAAATGGGTACCGGAAGGAAAAAAATCTGTGAATGCTTGAGTGTTCGATAAGAGTACTAGCCTTGCTAAAGCCAGGGTAATAATATGCAGTGCTGAGAAACATTGTTTTAATTTCTATATGAATGTTGCTTATCATTATTATTATCATTATTATTAATTATGATGTATGAAAATGAGAAAAAAGATACACAGAAAAGATAATTTCCAGAAGAAAATTTGAAAAATTGTGATGATTATGACGATATTGATCATTCAAAAGGTGACAAGATTAATAGGATCATAGTGATAATTGAAATGATTTTTTATGCCTTGGTTTTATCAATAAGTCTATTCTAGTATAAGTTTTCGGCATACTCATAATCTTACTGCTAGGCCATTAATATTTATCTTTGTGTTATTATTTTGAATGTCATCATCATTATCAGTACTTACCATTTTGATAGTGATCATTACTATTATTGTTGCTGCTGTTGTAATAGTCATTGTATTAGCACATTAAGTAGTAATAGAAGAAATATATTATTATTATTTTTATCATTATCATGATGATTAGTAGTAATAGTAGTAGTAGTTCTTTTAGATATATTTGTCATTATTCTTTTGATTATTATTATTATTACTATCAGTAATATTGTTCAGATTATTTGCATTTTTTGTTATTTTATTTGTTGTCAATGCTTATATTCTACTTCATTTATTATGATTTTTTTGGTTTACTTATCATCAATGTTCCCTTTCTTCAACCTCTTTGATATTTATCTAAAATCCTTTTCCCATTTTTTTCCTTTGTGTACTCCCAGAGGAGATAAATACAACCTGTTTAATCACAACTGCAATAACTTCAGCAATGAGGTGGCCCAGTTCCTTACAGGCAACCCTATCCCATCATACATCACAGATTTACCACAGGAAGTACTGAACACGTAAGTCCTGCTGTTCAATAATTACTTTTGTCCAAGATAAAGTGACTGCAGTGTAACCAAGGTCTTCCAGTTACATTGGGACTGGCATCCTTATTATTTAGAAATATTATTGTCAGATGTGTATTGTTTTGTACCATTCCATTCAAAATTTGTAAAGTACAACTTGAAAGGTGTTTGTTTGTTGTATGTAAGAATTTTATTCCCTAGGTTGTGGGAATATTAGTGTGCGATTGTGGGCTTTAGTAATCAGCTTAAAGGACAAGTCCACCCCAACAAAAAATTGATTTGAATAAAAAGAGAAAATCCAACAAGCATAACACTGAAAATTTCATCAAAATCGGATGTAAAATAAGAAAGTTATAGCATTTTAAAGTTTTGCTAAATTTCACAAAACAGTTATATTCACATCCTTGTCCGTATGCAAATGAGGAGACTGATGACATCACTCACTCACTATTTCTTTTGTATTTTATTGTGTGAAATATGAAATATTCCAACTGTCCCCTGTTGTCATGTGAAACAGCGATTAATTCCTCCCTGAACATGTGCAATTAGCATTGTTTAATACCATATGGTTCAATCAAGTTGGTCTTTGTTGTCAAATCTGTAAAATTGAAATATGGTATAATTCAAACAATAAAAAACAATAGAAATAGTGAGTGAGGGACATCATTGACTCTCTCATTTGCATGTCACTGAGTTGTGCATATCACTGTTTTGTTAAAAATAAGCTAACTTTAAAATGTCATAACTTTCTTGTTTTACATCCGATTTTGAAGAAATTTTCAGCATAATGCTTGTTTGATTTTTCTCTATTTATTCAAATCAACATTTTTCTGGGGTGGACTTAACCTTTAATGCTGAACTTGTCAGAAATGTAGCTCAGTGTAATTTATCTCATCTGGTGCAATGAATAATTTTGAAGTTATGAGGTAATCTACGATTGATGCCATGTTCCTGATACTACTTGATGGGGACAATTTCATAAAGATCTTCCGATTTGAGTAACTTTGCTGCAATGGTAAGTACAGAGGCAGTTGACATGTCAGGCAATGTTAGTTGAGTTTGGAATGCACAATGTCTTGTGTGGATTTACTCTGCCAACTATCATGATGTGCTGACATAGCCATCCTCTTAATAGTCAATGTGAAAATCAAATAGTTGGTTATATCCCTCTCTATCTCTTGTAGACCCATAGGTCAAGCAATGAAGCCTCTCATAGATGCTCTAGCCTACAATCCTACAGGTAACCGACCTGATTCGGAGGGTCCATCCATCTTTGATGCCCAAGCCAGTGGGACTGGTCAATCTCAAGCAACCACACAGCCTGCCTCAACATCCACAAGCACCAAAGGTAAAGTGCGAACTCTAGCACTTTGGGTTCATACTGGTAGAAATAAAAGGTTGTTTTCATTGTAGGGCTAACAGGGGTATGGCAAGAAAAGTGGCAATCAAATTTGAATCAATATCCAGTCTTAGTATCAATCATAGGGGTTTCAATTAATCGCAAGTTTAATATTGATTGCTGGCCTGCATCTTGAAGCAGTATGTGTGAATTGATTTGCTACATTGTTAAAATTTGATCTATCACTTGCAAATTTGCAACTGACATTTGTAATTGATTGTAAATAAGATTCCTGTGACAGGCCCCCCCCCAGAATACACTACATGCACATCTATCTAATGTTGCTCTGTACTTGGCTGGGTATTTTGTAAAGAGGAAGTTTAAACTATAGGCTAGAAGAATTAAACAAAAAATCATCAAGTACTGCTGTTCATAATTGTGTTTGTCTTCTAAAGCTACATGTAGGTTGATATTTTGTCTGCATGCATTGATAATGAAATACTGTGATTAAATTACAGAAACAACAGAAAAGCCCTCAGAAGCCAGTAAACCCAAAGAAACCCCTGCAGCGCCCTCTAACGGCAGCGATGAAGAAGATGACCTTTTCCTGCAGAAGTTAAGGGAAAGAAGGCAATCGAGATCAGTCGCAAGGCTTTGTCTTTTCAGAGATGGTGATGTAAGTCATTGAGATAATCATCTATTCATGAAGAAGAAATCTGGGAATGACGTTTTTTTTCTTGCACTTTCGTATAAGATATAATCTCATACTTCTACATCACTTGTTTTTCAGATGCAAAAACCTAGATTTGTATTTGTCTGTTTCTTCTAATTTGTCTATTTCTTTTTAGTGATTATTCCATTCCTTTCTTCCTATTGAATTGATGATCAGGGCGACACTCGAATGTTGGATGGAGAATTATTGGTATTAATGTTGTTACAGGAGAATAGTTGTTTGGTGATGTAGGAGTCCTGACTCTTGTCTTAATCACAGGATTGTGTGTTCAGTCTCCTTCACACAACAAGCTTCCTTATAGTGAGCCATTAAAACTACATTTTTCAGGTTTTAAATGGGTGCCCAGAAGGATTCTAATGTCATATTTGCAAAGCATTGTGAAGGCGGGCCTCACACATAGACTGACTGGATTACTCCTCAGGGTGTGGTGAATGTGTATTAATTGTATGGAGGCAAGACTGACTGCATTGAATGATCAGGGTAATGATAAACTTTCAAGGAATAAATATCTGTATATGTTGAGTGCTGAATGACCAGATTATGGTTCTGTTGTTATTTTTGTATTATGATATGAATATTGTTAGGGTTGTTATTATCAAATTGTTTGCATTTCTGTCAAATTTTTTAGCCAGCAGCCTTTGCCTGTAGCATCAAACAGCATCTTCCACAGAGCATCTTGACAGCAGACGAGATGCTGATCTTAGACCAGATGAAAGATGCCTTCCAAGCACCTAGCGACAGTCTCCTTGATGACGACTGGGACAAAACTCTACCTCCCGTCAAACCAGACTACTTTCTGGTCATAGGTCAGTGATTTACCATATGGTGCCAAATAGTGATTAGTGCCCAACCATGGTCTCTGTTGCTGTTTCAGCTAATTACTACAATATAGGAATAATATATGTCCAAGGACTGTTATGCTGTGGATAATGGGGAATGAACACCTGTTTTCATGTATACATTTTGCCTTTTTTGTCAACATGCCAAAATCTGACAATTTCTATTAGGTCTATACCATATGTTAAATAACTTGTCCAGTATCATGCCGTATTTCTCTGCCTCATTAATAATGATCATAATGGATGGCTTTTCTTTATGGGCTACCAGAAGTTTTCCACACATTAGGGCCAACATTGTACTTGTCGATGATTCATGTAATGTTCCGTAGAATATTTCCACTGTTTCATTCAGATCTTGCCAGTAATGTAAACCCTATTTTGAAACTGTAGATATTATGAATATAAGATATTATTTCCTCATTTCACCAGGAAAGTTACTTGGTAGGACCGATCTACCCCCTGTGGTCCTAGTCCCACTGCTACAGCTCCTTCAACTGGCCTTTCTCAGGGAAGATGTGGTTGGTCTTCTCTGTACCAATGAGGACAGGACTATCATTGACTTTGTGAGCAGGGCCGAGAGCCAGCCCCAGAAGGTCCAGGTTGAAGTCATGCATTTGGTAAGTGTTGTGTCACAAATGGAAAAGTGAACATTTTTATGTGATCAATTTTCTGTGCCAAGCCAAATTAAACAAAATCACACATTTTTGTAATTTACACACTCACAGACAGGCCCTATTCTTTGCAATAGGACACCCGGGCCCCATCTTACAAAGAGTTTTGATATGAAAAATCAAACTCAAATTGCAATTGATAAAAAATTCTTTACACAACACCTAAACTACGCGAAATTAGATCAATTGCAAATTGAGTTTGATGTGAATTCATTGGAATTCTTGTTTGTAAGATAAGGCCCAGGTATTCATGTGATATTTTCTTTCAAGCCACTGCCATTCTATGCAAATGCTTCCCAATTTTCATATGACAAAATAGTCCCATGTTTAGAGTGGTTTAAGCAGAGCTGCCAAGTAGTACAGATTTTCAGTATTTAGTACTGAAAAATAAGAATACTGATGGTTTCATGCAAAATACTGATTTCTAATGTTTCAGTTTTATATCTTGTCCAATGATGTTTCACTGAAAATACTAATTTCCTCACCAAAATACTGATTTTCTGCTTTAGAAATACTGAAATGATCTTTATCAGGTTGGCAGCTCTGTTTAAGTACTTCAAATAGGATTCCTCAGCTCTCTTTGGCAGATTTCATATTTGAAATTAATCTGAAGAATTCTGATAAATGGAGATTAAATTAAGAATCATTGAAAATAAAATGTAAAACTTGAAAATGGTGTTTTTTACTCCATTTCAGCTATGTAATCTGTGTTCTAGCAGACAGGGATATGCCTGGCTCATATCAGAGAAAGAATGGAAAGCCCCCTCTAGTGGTACGTCAACGTCTAACATGAAGACCATCAAGGCCATCGTCATAGCCCTGTTATTGAGTGGATCTGATCAACTATGTGAGGCAGCAGCGTCTCTCGTTTATAACTTTGCAAGGCACAAGGTATAGTTAGATTTGGTTGGACAGAAAGGTATTTTTTATCTTTGTGTCTTATTGAATTCAATCCTAGTCAATCTGGCTTGGCTTTGTGTATGGTTTGTTTATAACTTATTAACAATTACACATATATTATTACTGTATATGTACTTGTACTATATATATAACTGTATATTTCGCATTGATTTTGAGAAGAAAAATAACCAGACTGCTAAACCACAGATGATAATTGATGGAAATTTCAAGGTTTTATGATCATTGTTTCAAAATAAAGCCAATTAAAGGTTTATTAACAAAGAATCGCAGTCCAATGTCTAGATTGGCCATTTGTACATTTCAAAGGCTCAGTTTATTTTTGAATTAAAATGAAATACAATTGATTTGTCAGTATTCAGATATTTATACACGTTTTAAAGATATGTCATGAAGTTAAAAAGACTTAGTGGAAACAAAAAGAATATAAAGTGAAAGTATGTACTTTGTACATGTAAATAGCATTGTGCAATAAAGTCATGAAGAAAAAGGAGAAATTTGAAAAAAAAGTCTTCCTAACATAGTTTGATATTAAGAATGTTGGCATTGATATTTAAAAATATGATCAGGTAATCTATTACAAACCAAAATTGTGAACATGTTTTTTTTCTTTTCTTTTATCTTTGTACTGTTTTCAGCTTGTAGATGACAATGCTGTTGAGTTTGGAAGTGCTTTGCTTCAGGTGCTATCTACAGGGGAGTTTTCAGAACCAACGGGTGAGTACCATTCTAATCCAAGAAATAAAGAATACATGTAACGCTGCAATCTTTAAAGCTAAACTTGAGTAGACGTAGTGAGAAATTATTTTTTTGAGGAAAGCCTTCGAAAAAAAGCAAGGTTATTGGTTACCATATCATCATAGATTTAGATCTAGTAAGTTTGTAAATGGTTTGCATTAAACCAAATATGAAATCTTGGATCTTCACTCAGGTAAACTGATTGTTACCAACACAGATAACACACATGGGTCCTTTTTAAAAAAAACTTCTAGTTAATGTTGTTTACCATTCATTGCTTGACTCAGTTGCAAATGTTCAGTGTTCATCTCTGCTAAATGTTGCATTGTTTAAATCCATCCAAATTTTATTTGAATTTTTTTTAATTGCACCCAAAATTTGTTGTAAAAATGTATTTTTAATGTAATTCATAAGAATCATTATAATTTTACCGTAAATACACATATTTTGAAATTATTTCTTAATATGGCATAAAAGTGCACCCCATAAACTCTGATGAGTGCCAGTTTTGCCTTTAAACTGTGCTCAACCATGCATTACTCAACAGATCAATTGGATTATTACTCATACGTTAACCAATAATTCTGGGAACAATTCTACAAAGTTATTTTATTTAGCATTTTACTAAAAATGTTAAAGTTAAAAAACCTAAAAAGTTACACCATTTTGTTTTGGCAAAACTTGCTCTTAGTTTTACAGTGTTTGTAGCGGTATGTAGAACACAAAATCACGCATGGTCTTTATAAACTGATACTCATTACGATCTCTACTCCTTTCTCCCACTCTAGTTTACTATGGTTTATCTGCCCTCTATGGTTTGATGGGAAATGTAGAAGTGCTGTGTCTTGCCAACGTGATGGGGTTCAACACGGACAAGTGGGTAGGGCTCTCTGATAGGATCAACCAGGTCATCTATGATATGTGCCTTCTCCTTGAAGAAAAGTAGTACTCCGTTGCGTCACTTGGGTTATGTAATACATATATGAGTAAATGGGGAAGTTCACCCTGATATCAAGTTGATTTTAGTTAAAGAAGGGAAATAATAAAAGCATATTAACAAAGGTTTGGCAAAAATCTGTTGAAAAATAACAGCTTAGATTTTTAAAACAGCTTACTTAATAATAGTATACTATAGGGTAATAGTATGCAGCGCTTAGACACATTGTATATAAATGTTAAATCCATGTAAATACCATGAATTACATTTTTCAGAAAAATGATAATGCACCTTGTGAATTTGAAATGGAATCAGACGCTAGTGAAGGAAAACATGTTCAATCATCATGAACCATTTAAGTATTATGATGTACGGAAATTAGATTAAATGATATGTGGGAGTGCTGTACAACAGTAAAACATTAATACTCCATAAATTTTGATTTTCACAAAAATCTTCATTAATGTTTTTTTTGCTTTTGTTAAATCCAAATTGATTCCAGGGTGGACTTCCCCTTTAACATGGATTCTTAATTTTGTCAAATAGCTTTGTACCTTAACAAAACTTGCCTCTATCTTCATACTATTTTGGAGATTCCCCAAAGTCCCCATTATTTGGGTAAAAAACTGGAAGATAAGAAAGAATGCAATGTTCAGCATGATTTTCATTGCAAGCTGCTATTAAAATGGCTTTAAACTGTTGTTACGGCATCTTAGAGCACACAATTATTTTTTGCAGACCGTGAAAATAGGTCTACAGTTTCTTTTTTCCCCATCCAATTGGGAAAGATGCGAAGCAACACTTATCCTACGATGTTTGTGTCCCCTCGGGTTGGATACTCAATATGTGAGTGAACCAAGTTTAAATAATTTCCTCATTTATGGAATGCCAAAAGAAGAGTGCCATACATTGCTTCCATGTAGATTATGTTTTCTATGGTGATTTTTGGTTCTTATACAAATACACTTGACAGCCCAAGTTGTTAATGAATATTAAAATCACTCTTTAAATTTCCGTCCCGAGTTGTCATGGTGTCAAATGTAAAATATTAACAATTTATGAAAGAACTGCCAATTACTTTTATACATAGGTCAATTAATTCATATTTTTCTAATATTAAAGGTCAAGTCCACCCCAGAAAATTGTTGATTTGAATAAATAGATAAAAATCAAACTAACAGGATGCTGAAAATTTCATCAAAATTGGATATAGAATAAGAAAGTTATGGCATTTTTAAGTTTCCCTCATTTTTCACAAAACTGTGTTATGCACAACTCAGTGACATGCAGATGAGTCGGTCGATGATGTCCATCACTCACTAATTCTTTTGTTTTTCATTGTTTGAATTATACAAAATTTCATTTTTTTATAGATTTGACAACAGACCAACTTGACTGAACCATATAGTATTAAACAATGCTAATTCCACATGTTCAGGGAGGAATTAATGGTTGTATCACTTGACATAGAAGAGAAAATTATAATATTTCATATTTCATATATTAAAATACAAAAGAAATAGTGAGTGGATGATGTCATAGTCTCCTCATTTGCATACCAGCCAGGATGTGTATATAACTGTTTTGTGAAATTAAGCGAAAATTTAAAATGTCATAACCTTTTTAATTTACATCCGATTTTGATGAAATTTTCAGTTTTTTACTTGTTGGATATTTCTCCTTTTATTCAATTCAACATTTTGTCTGGGTGGACTTGTCCTTTAAAGAAATATTTTGGTTGCATATTTCTACAGAGTCATAACTGTATGGTTATCCATGCACATAGATATTGCTTTGCATTTTAAATGTCAAGCATCTAGTACATTTTTTTAAAAAACAAAACGAGCTTCAATGATTTTTGAAAAATTATTTTGGTGGTCTTAAATCATGGAAGGAAGAATATGAGAATTACCCATTTAGAAAAGAATTGTTTTTTTTTAAAGAAATTAATTTTATTAAAAGAATGATGAAATAATTTTATGTGTATATTAAAGCTAGCATTTTGCAACTAGTATTGTTGAATATTAATGGGGAATATGATATGGATATATTTCCAATTTCCTGATGTATGATAATGAAGAATATTGAATTCATGGTGCATACTTTGTTTGAATTTTTTGTTTAATAATCTGTTAAAGACTGGTTGTTTGTGTGTTTTCTACAAAGACCCCATTCTGCATAATGATGTGAAGGCTTGGTCATCAGCGGGATAATAACCAAGATGATGTTTGTGTGTAATGTGATATTTCATTGTATTTTATGGCAATTTTGCAATATGATCGAAGGAAAAATTATCTTTCAATACACAACAAATTCAGTAACCAATCAAGATTCTGCATGCAGTGTAGAATCGTGTTAGGTAGAAGACGTGTAGGTTGAAATGATGGCAGAAAATTGATACCTAAAATTCTAACAATTACAGCGAATGACTGGATTTCATTAATGTCATGTGGGGTGGGAGGGGGCTCACCCCGAAAATTGCCAACCAGGGAGGTAGAATGACCAGTAGGTGTCCAGTCATTTCTCTTGCACAGTGTCAGTGAATACACTGGCTGGTTTGCCATATATCATTGATGCAAAGATAGCTATTTCCTCTATCAATGTCCAATCTGGACTACTATACACCCCCCCCACCTTCCCTTCCCCCCTGGACCCGCCACCAGACATGTACATGTTATGAATCTATACTGGGTGAATATTATGAGACTACAAGGACAAAATGTTGCATTCTGGGTAAAAATCAAGGAACTCCGTGAGCAGTAACAAACTCAAGCTGATGATATTCAATGTTGTAGAGACATACTGCCTTTAAATATAGTCTTGTTGTCTCCTTGATGGTGTTTCTCAAAACTTTTAGTAAGTTACAAGTGACTTTATGAATGACTGATGATCTCATCTTATGGTAAATTATCTGCACCAAAAGTTCATGGGTGTTGATTATAATGAATGTGAATTGTTATTTTGTATTTTAAATCACTTGCCTACATTCTAGCAATACATGTACATGTATATTGTTGTTTCTAACATAATTTAAGCTTTTTCATATTTTTATTTCTTAAATTTCATGCATGAAATACTTTAAAAAGTTGTGATAATCTTCATAAAATTAATAATTTATAAAGTGAACTTTCAAGGTGCTTCAGAGCTTTAGAAAAAGAGAGCAGGTTCAACATTCTATCAATGAATACAATAAATGTTGATGGGGAGAAAACACTTTCATAAAGGTACAGTCGTCCTCAAAATTATTCATACCCTTGTTGATATTTGTGATTTTTCATGTTTGTGATGAAATGAATGCATTTTATCAAGTTTCTCTAAGATTTATGTGTGACCTACTAGTGAAAGAATAACAACAATGCACAATTCAAGAAATTTCTCTTTTCAGGGGTATTTTATTCATAGATATTCAAACAATGTCATGTTCAAAATTATTCATACCCTAGGTTTTCTGAGTCCAATGTCTTTCATTAATAGTCAATAGCATAGCCTTTGTTCTTTACGACTGCTTCTAGACGATTCCTGTAAGTGTCCACAAGCTTCCTACACGTCTCCTGCGGGATGTTGGCCCATTCTTCCTTGGCGTAGGCCTCAAGCTGGGTCAGGTTGGTCGGGTTCCTAGCCATCACTCTGACTTTCAGGTCTCGCCACAAGTTCTCGATCGGATTCAGGTCAGGACTCTGACTTGGCCATTCTAGGACGTTGACATCATGGTCCTTGAACCATTTTCTCACCAGCTTGGCGGTATGCTTTGGGTCATTGTCTTGTTGGAACTTCCAGTTAGGGCCAAGCTGGAGTATTTCGGCAGATTCCTTCAAGTTTTCATCAAGGATCTGCATGTAATCCTCCTTTTTCATGATTCCTTTGACTCTAGTGAGGTTCCCTGTGCCACTGGAAGAGAAACATCCCCATAGCATTATGTGCCCACCACCATGCTTGACAGTTGGCACAGTGTTCTCTGGATTGTATGCTTCCCCTTTCTTCCTCCAGACGTATTCAACATCCATATGGCCAAATAACTCCAACTTTGTCTCATCAGACCACAGGATGGTTGACCAAAAGCTTGGATTTTGCTTCAGATGACCTCTAGCAAAGGCCAGTCGAGCCTTCCGGTGTTTCTTCCTGAGCAACGGTGTCTTCTGAGGCCTGCGTACATGGAGACCTCCTTTGTGCAAGACTCGCTCGATGGTGGACCGGGACACCTTCGTCCCTGCCCGGTCAAGCGTTTCAAGTAGGGCCTTGGTTGTGGTCCGGGGGTTGTTGTTGACCTCTCTGCAGATTTTCCTGGCAAGTTTAGGGGACACCTTGCACTTCCTGCCACGCCCACTAAGGTTCTTCACAGTGTTGTACCTCTTGTGCTTCTGGATTACGCTCTGGACTGTTGCCACAGGGACGTCATACTGCTTTGAAATGGCCTTGTAACCTTTTCCCTCAATGTGGGCATTCACAAGACATTGCCGTAGGTCCTCACTGAGCTCCTTCTTCTTGGCCACGATTATCAGAGACTGCGAGTATCCAGAATGCTTTCCTCTATACCCTTTTAGAAAGATGCTATTTTCCATCATTGTTTAATGGCTTGTTTAACAAAGAGGGTATTTAATTCATTGGAACATCTTGAAATAACTATAGAACAAAGAATAGCACATTCCCAGACAGTGAAAATAATGCGCATTGTCATAAAAGGACATTTTTGTTTAGGTATTGGCAAGGGTATGAATAATTCTGAACAAGTGCAAAAAATAACTTTCGACCCTATCTATTATTATGCTAATGAAGACTTGACAGCTCATATGTCAAATCATGCATAGCAACAAGCAGACAAAAGATACAAAGAAAGTTACATCATAATAGCTTTTACAAGTAAAGAATCTACCAAAGAATGTTTTTCCACAAGGGGTATGAATAATTTTGAGGACAACTGTATGTATTCAGATTGCTACTGAAGGTGGTCAATGATGTCGGGTGATTAAATTCTAAAATATCAATTAAAAATTGTTGGGTTAGCTACTTTTCATTGTTACATGCAATGTTAGAGAAAACTATAATACATGCAAATCCATATTTGATTCTGTCATTCACGTTTTGTTTTTGTCTTTGAATATTCTGGAAATGATACTATCGTATGCACTACATACATAATCCCAGTTGTTTTTTATGATAACTAACCCCTAATAAACAAAGCCATTTTCAAGCTGAGTCTATCTAAATGAAGCATTTAATAATATTGTAGGTATACATGGAAGAATATATGCATGTACAATGAAAATATATTATGAGAATGGCAATTTTTGTATTTCAACAGCAATTGAAATTCTATATTTATGTTTTAAATTATTAACATGTTAAAAAATTCTTAAAAGTCAATGCTATTTTATAAAACCTTATTTATAATGAAAGAATGTGAATAAACTTGTATTTATTATTGATTTTGTTTAAACAAAATCTGATGTATTTGTAGTATTTATATGTTTGCTCCTCTGTTTGAAAGTATGGGAAATGTTTATTTTCTAGGAACTAATTTTCATCTTTTGTAACAGAAGGGACAATGTTTTTATTTGAGGCACAACCATAGAAATACTACACATATTCTGGAAAACAAGGTAAAATATGGTAGCATATTGTTGTGCTCGTCTGAATTAAGGCAAACCAAATTGCACTAAACCCAGAGATGCTTTTATTCACAAATTAAAAGCCAGTGTCAAGAAATATGAAAAATAAAAATCAGACCTACCACCTTGGACCAGTGGCTTTCTGCATGGTAATCTGTGTTGCTACCACTTTACCAGTTCAACTTTATTGCAAGCTGAATAGTTTGATACAGTATTAAATGCTCATCATTAGTGCTAGGTTCTCTGTCCAGCCATTTTTATCAGAAATACTAGACTCACTCCCAGTCTTTTTTGGTCACGTGCCTCAAACCAGCTTTAGCATTAAAATATGCTACCATAAAATATTGTATATGAACCATCCATTGTAATCTCAAGCAGACTCTTTTGCTCACTGGTCAGAAATGTTAAAAGGAAAACAAGTACTAGAATTGTTCATTTGGCAATGAAAAGGCCTGGCAATTTTTTTTTTCTTTTGGGGGGGGGGGATTGGGGATGCAGGGCGATTAGTATGGGTCCATTCAAGTTTAACTCCATTACATTCTGCTAGAACAAATTACATGAAAGTACTGAGATTCAAATTATTACAAAAATAACAAGAAAGACCTCACAATCTAGGAAAGTCAAGAGTAAATTTATTTTCAGTCACCACTTCTCAAACTGGAAGACCACATAGTAATGTTTTCTTCTGTTACATCTTATAATCAAATAAAGATAATCAAAATCAAAGGTACTGTCACCCGATTGACTACTACATGTACTTTGATTCAATAATGGAATGTAGAATGAGGAATGTCAGTTGCCCTGCCCCATATTAATACTCAATCTTCATACTTTTCAGCAATAATTACCCTTAATATTCGGGTATTTCAGTAAAATAGTCTGTACTTCTGATTCTAGAAATAATTTACCATCATTTGTCTCTGAATTCTCGTCCATCTGAAATAGGAATATCTTCTAAAATTATCCTGGCTCACATTGTTCAAGAAAAGAATTTGGAAAAAATGGGGGTAACAATCCAAACAATAAGCTTCGAGTATTGTAACAGGTCCACAATTGAAAAATAACCAACCAGACACCCCCCCAAAAAAAAAAAAAATTTATTCATCCATAAATAGGTACCTGGTATAAACATTGATACCTTGAATCGCTTCTAGAGCACTCCCAGGGTGGGGAAAAAACTGTCCTCCATTGCATTACTATCACCTTCATTCATATTTATTGAACAATGTTATAATGAAATGAGACCCCCCTACCCACCTCTTCCAGAAAAAAACAATAAATGATACTTCCTGTTCTAAACTCTTCTCTTTATAATTTTTCAGTGAAAGACACTAATGTCTTTACGAAGACAAGCCCAAGTGGCGGAAATAATTCTGTAAGAGACTCTTGGCAGATAATCCTAATATATACATATCTATACATCTTTCTCAAATCATGGTGCACTCTTAAAAGAAAGGTTATTATGAAGTGTTTTTCACCATCAATACAATAATCTTGTCAATATCAAGTCAAAGACAGCTTTGAAACATTCCATGTTCCTCTCATTTCATTAATAGGTACAACAAACTTGAATCTACTTTAAAAATAACATCCATCTATCTACAAATTGCTTAGAAATATTGATAAGAGCTATATGTATATAAAAAAAATATAAAAATCTAATAAATCAACTACATTATTTCATATCAAAGCATATTAAAGTCTACAGTTCAATGGGATCTCATGGGGTTTGTTTCGTTAAGCTGTTCTCTATTAAGGGATGATTTTACAAATGACTGGATTTATGAAGTGCCATACTGAGATGTCAAAAAAAAAAAAAAACTTAAAAATTCAATAACTTTGTAATTTGTTATCCGATTTTGATGAAGTTTTCGGCATTTTGCTCCGTGAATTCTACTCTATTCATTAAGCTATACATACTTTCAGACCAGACCATCCCTTTAAACTGAATCAAAGGAGATTAGATATGACTGAGAAATCCTTTTTGCTTTTAGTACATTGTTCCTATAAAAAACATAGCAAAAAAATAAAGAAATTTATGAACACCCCCTCCCCTCCCGGCACTTCGTAGCAAGCAGCTGTCAGCCATAGGTGACAGTCTTATCATTGAGTATTTCAACTCATAGGCCTGCATTCTAAACTCCAGTTTCATTTAAACTCTGGTTTAAAGCTGTGGTTTAAGTATGGACAGCCAACCGTTAAACAAATCTCCAACACTAGATGTTAGGGCATTTGGCGCTCAATGTATTGATAATTGTCTGGGAACGATAATAAAATCTATTTTTTTCTCCATAAACGCACATGAAATGAACATAGTAAACATACAATCAGAACAAGTAATAGACAACTTCAGCTTTCCATAAAATTGTTAGACATTGGCCCAAGTTAAACTGGACTTCAGAAAACAGACCAAAAATAGATGAAGTAGAGCTGACAAAAAATAATCCATTATGGATAAAGGAGATGCCAAAGTTACTACTATGTAATAAGGGGTTTAACGTCACTGAAAGACTGCGGCTCTGGAGGTGGAAGCCCGGTGGACTCTGAGCTGCCTTGAAGGGGAGGGTCCTCCGGGGACCCTGATGAAGGATCATAGCTGGGGTTAGCATAATTAACATTGGAGTATTTGCTGTTGACGTTCTCCATGTCGATTCCCTGCGGCTGCAAGGCTAGGAGTCGCTGCCGTTTGTATCTGTAAATTGACAGGATTATTGCGTATTACGTTTTGTGTTCTAATTCAACAATGAACATACTTCTCAATGAATAAGACTCAGGGTGAATATGCTGTTTTGGTCATTTCCATAAATCCTTGTATAGACATTTTGTGTGCAAGTTTCATTGCTCACAACATTTGTTTTTGTCACAATGGGTGATTTCAAGTTCAGTGTTGACCTTTTGGTGTTGGTGTTAGGTCAATTTTAACATGAGCATAACACCAAACATAAAATGAAGATAGTCCTGGAAAGTCACTCACTAGTTGTTGAGATGTCAATAATGTGATCTGGATAAGTTTTAAAACTCAGAATAGGTTTTGGAGCTAGGGGAAGCAATCCAAATTCCAACACCAACACTAACACCGGACTCGATTCACCCAATGTGACAAAAATCTGATGTCCAATTAGATTCCTAATAATACCGATTTTGAAGACAAATTTTCACTTTTAGAAACACTTGTATGAAGCCCCCTACAATGTTTGTATTGTTATCATTATCAAATTTGTAACATCTAGCATACTCATAATATCATAATGAATTCATTATGATGTCATATACTATAGAATGGAATTATGCCATCATAATCAAATGTCATTTTAGTTCGTTCACACAACTTTACAGAGTAATTAGGAACATAAAAAGATGCAAGTAGATTAAGCATAATTATGAATTCCTCACCTTCGAATCAAAACGACAGCCACTATTATGATGACGATTATAATGATTGCCAGTAAGATACAGATGAGCAAGATAATGTTGAAATTTTTAGGTTTGGATTCTCTTTGTCCTAGAAAAACAAAAAAATGAAGTGGATTTTGTATTCTATTCTTTTTATTATACATGAAGCAATCAGATACATGATCAGCTTATGTTTACATTTTACTCTAACTTTTAAATTAGTTCTAGTCCATAGGCATAACTTTGTACAATTCAAACCAAATGCAAGTAGGCCTTCAAATGAGAAAAAAATATTGATGTGTAGTACCGTAAGCTCTGGTCCCATAGGGTCCCAAAACGAATCACGTCATAATCCTTTTGTAAAACTTTCTAATACATCACTCAAATGATCGGTTTGCATAAGACTTGACTTGAAACTTGGTCAACTCAGCATTTTATATGAGACTGGCGGTATCAAGTGAAAAAATGCATATTACTGCAGAAGGGTGACATCTAGACAACATTTGTCCTTATTATGTGTACCCGTCTATTGCTTCCTATTACCCTGTGTGATCATCTCTACCATCCATCTCTCACTCTTTAACCCTTCTTCCTTCCATAAGAACATCCCATCCATGTACCAGCTTCCCATGCTTCCTCCCCTCCTGCTCTCTCTCTCTTTCTCTCTCTGCTCCACACTTCCTCCTGCCCCCCCCTTCTCTCTCTCTTGCTTATTCCCTCCATCCTTCCTTCCCTGCCTGCCTTCTCCCCTACCCCATCTTTCCCTTCAACCCCCATGCACCCGTCAGCTTCCCACACGACCCCCACATCACGTATTCACGAAGGCTGCCCTCACCTGTCCGAGCGCAATCAATGTCCCTCTTAAACCACGTGCCCTCATCTGTGCATTTCCAGATCACAACGGTGTCTGCTATGGGTCTGCTATCATCACAATAAACCATGAGTGTTTCTTCAGGTTTGAAGATGGTCTTTACTGTGTTAAAAGCACTGCCGGATGGTGGGAGGGGCAAGCGACATGTTTGTCCTAAAATGAAAATAAAAACAGAGGGAAACTCCGTGAAATGGTTTCGATTCCTTTGAAAGTGATAAAGTAGAACTTAAATAATATACTCAGGCTCTCATTACCTTATGCTATCTAAAATTCATTAGCATATCAGTACCATCTGTTGAAAATGACGATTATCAAAGCTGAAATCATCAGTGAATATATCACAAAAAGTATTGTTGAAAGAATAGTTTTCATTTAAACATATCTCCATATAATCAGTTCAAAGGGGGGTGTTGCGAGAAAAAATTTACAATAGATCAATTTTAGGTCTAAATAACAAATCAGATTACACTCCTCGTTGCAAGGAGCAGATCAGCAATCCATCACAAATTTCAATCCATTGCAAGACATGATTGATTTGGAGAACCAAAACAGATTTGCAATTGATTGTATTAAAACTTAAAGAGTTATTAACCTTTGTGTACAGGCCAATGTGGATATTAAGCAGCCTTTGATTAGAATGACTTACTGTCTATTACTTCAGGAGGTAGACAGGTAATGGGTGGTCCGCTCCAGGTCCCTCCATCCCCACAGACGAGGGTGACGGATGCTGAGCCATCGATGCAACTGACATCAAGACCCTCACCCTGGGCATAGTTCACCTTCGTCACGCTGATGTACGACCAGCGAGATATCGGGGGAAGATCACATTTCAGGTCTGTACAGAGAGAATAAAAATCAATCAAACTGGACAGGTTATATCACACCATATTGAAGCTTAGGATCTTCTTTTCATAAAAAGAGTACACAAACCCTAAACTGAATATCATTTTGGGTGTCTTAAAAAAAAAAGCATATTTTGAGGAAGGCCATTATATAACATGTATATTATACAAACCTGCTTGCCAGCACTCTACTCCCGCGTCCTCCGCATGTGTGCAGTCATGCGTCGGGCTGTGAGGGCAGTCAAACAGTGAGGTCTCGTTTCCAATGCAGCCGACTTCATCAAGGTAGATGGTGCTGTACGTCTGACGCATTCCTGACGTGTCTATGATCCTACGTGCGGCGCCGAAACCCAGCATCCTACAGACTACCTTGGCGTCCTGTATGTCCCAGTTATCATCACAAACCGTACCCCAAGCACCTTTGTACACTTCAACGCGACCATTATAAGGGCTGCTGCCTCCAACCAGACGAACTGATTTAGAATAGACAAACAGAGATGATGGGTATGTTTCTAATAGTCTTTTGTGACTATAAAGGCGTAACAGGTGCTTCATTTCAACAACTTTAGGAATCAGGGTTTACTCTTATGTTTTAGGTAACATTATAGCATTATATGGTTTGAATAATAACAGTAGTTCAATCATGCTGTTAAGAGAACCACTGCTCTTATAAGGCTTCCTCCTGAAGAGTAACCTACACCAGTGCTTTATCTAATGTATTCACTACTGTAATTCATAAATGTTCACAAGTATCCTTTGCATATAATACCCATGACAAAGTTTTCAAATAAAAAGAGAACAAAAATAAATCTGTAAAATTATTTTATTTTGTTAATTACATAATAGTACCCAAATCCTACACCTAGGTATGTGTTTACAAGAGGGGTGGTTCATCCAAATGCTAATATAACATACAAAAATGTTTCTCCTCTTAGCATAAAGTTTATCATTAAGAGTTTATTTTTTTGTTGAATGAATACAATTACGAACACAATACTCACTTGGAGGAGTGCAAATGATGCCAGCATCATTCTTATGGCTGCAATTATGGACTTCCACCCCACTGCTACGACAAAGGGCTATGTTAGCCTCCAAACCAGTACATCCCACATTGTCTAGGTAGATTGGTCCCGTGCCCATTCCAAAGCGAGATGACCCTTGGATGGCGGATGTAGCCGTGGCATAGCCAAGTTGGCGACAGATCACGTTTGCATCGGTCTTGTCCCAATTATTGGAGCAGACTGTACCCCAGATGCCACCCACGCCGAGCTCCACACGACCCTCATAGGGGCTAGCTCCGCCCATCAGCCTGATCTCTGTGTTCACCTCTGTGCATTAGGAAAGTATTTGATTTGTCATTTTTTTTATTGATTCTTGTCAATTTCCCTCGACCCCTTGTCACAAGGGTTGCGATCAATGACATCTACAATGACATCATTGGTCTTGATTGACTAGGATTGTTTCTATGGAAACTTTCATTGTAATGTAATTTGTCATTGATTGCAATTTCATGACATTGGGGTCCAAGATATCAAATTATGTCTTACAAAGCACTTACAAACACTTCAGCTACATGTACATAGGGATACAACATTTACCACAAGAAAAGGACACCACTTGTGCTTGTGTCATTCGTAAGTTACGAACAGCTTTATGAAACACCCACATTGGTCCTGTGCAATAAAGACTTATAACAATGGTAGCTTGTTTAATTACTGTAACTACCATGGGTAAATCGATTGTTATTGGCTCCTGAGCCTTGGAACCATGGTAGTTGCCATAATGTCAAAGGTACCATATTCTAAGTTCTTATGAAACAGGCTCAGGAAATTGGAACAAAATATCCAATAATACACATAGGTCATCTGTTCAATAAAAAAAAAAATATTCTCCCTATGTATTTAACATTAGATTCTTGTGAACAATGAATCTTGTCTTCAGAATAAGTCAAAGGATACTGACAGTGGTCTTTATGAGAAAGTGGTCCCTATAAAGAGAGATTCTTTAGTGCATGATCCAATGTTCAAGGGATATAAAAAATGTGCTCTTTTATGACCAGGTGGTCCTTCTGTGCAAGTGGTCTTCAAAGCAGGTGTTATCAGATGACATATCATGATTACTGTGAGTCATGCTCACCTGGCAAGGAGCAGACTGCTCCAGCATAGCCTCCCGTGCAGTTATCAATGGCTTCCATGAAGCAAACCCCAAGGGATCTCTCATAGCCCCCGCACGTTGGCCGATGGTAGTACACTCCCTCAGGCTCTCCATACATGTAGCCAGTCGGTGCCTGGGCGACCAGACCAAGGTTCAGCTGGCTACAGACCACCCGGGCGTTGTTCAGGGACCAGCCGTCCCCGCAGAAGCCCTTCCATTCATTGCTGATCAGGATCTCAACACGACCTTTGTAGATGTTATTGCCACCAACCAGCCTCACTGTTACAAAGTAAAAAATTCAAGGACAAACATTATGAACAATGTTGTCTGTGGTTATCTGTTTATATAAGAGTTAGGTCTTCTACAGATGCTCATGATTATTTCTAGAAGTTAATATATCTTTCTCAAGTTCACATTTATTTTATGTGAGATATCCACTGTAAGGAGGTCCAAATCTAAGGACTAGCACACTTTCCTCAAATTTACCTAGTTCTGCTACTCATCTCTTTCTTCTCGTCATCTCCCTCACATATTGCACATACTTCATAGAAGGATGTGATATTGTTATCTAAAGCAACGTCAGCATAAATATCACCATGAACTTCAACATCAATATCAATATAGTATTAATATCTATTTTGAAATAAATCAAAAAAGCAATCAACATCAGCAGTAATAAAAACATTAATTTCCAAATAAATACATTGTGTGAACACAACTTACTCTGATCAACAACATTTTATTAACCAACATCAACATCAGTTTCCCAAACATCCACTTCATCATCAATTTCCTGACCAACAAAGTTATTTCCCCATTAATATCAGAAAATAATGTGATAGTATCATTAGATGATAAAACAAGTCAACATACCTTCTGGAGTGCAACTGGCCCCAGCATCCTCCCGATGGGTGCAGCTAGATTCGGAAGTGGACCTCGGACAATCCAAGATATCTGTCTCATTACCTGTACACTGCACATCGTCAAGGTGAATGGGACCGAAACCCCGCCCAAACTGGGCGTAGCGGGGTGCGTCCGTAGCCCCAGTGTAGCCGAGCTGGCGACAGAAAACGGAAGCATCGTTGGTGTCCCACAAGTCATCACAGATGGTACCCCATTGGTCATCCATGAATACCTCAACACGACCCCTGAATGGGGTAGGACCACTTACGATGCGTACATGTTGCTCTGGAGCAGCTGTAAAACAATATGAGAAATGGGAATGTCATTGTGTGTTTAATGGGATGGTGGACAAGATTGATCTATTCACGAAAATTGTAAACTCTTTATCCTGTGGATGGTAAAGTGCAAGGTTTCTAGATTAGGTTCAAATGTGAAATGGCCAACCATGAAATGTCAATTTTGAAAATTCAATGCAATTGCAAAGACTCATTAGCCATTGTGACTTTTGACCTATGACCACCTGACGCAAAAGTAATCATATCACCATCCCTGGAAAAATGAAAATGAATTCAATATGAACTTGATTCATGAAATGGTTTTTAATCATCACAAAATCAAAAGAGAGATGGACAAAAGGCTGGATGGACAGATGGATGACCCAGAACATTATGCTTTAGTTACCAACATAGATGGGATGAGACACAATGGCAGAATTTTCCTTTCACATCAACTACTGATGAAATTTTCAGTAATATACATGTAGCTTTTAAATTGGCATGTAAACAATGATTTTATTTGTGAAATCAGGAACTGGGTGGTTCCATCAGAGTTAAAGGGAATGACAAAATTCAGTGGTCAACAGGTTTGTTGACTGAATTCGTTTTTTTAACTGACCCGTTCGCGACGGCATAGTAGAATAGGTTCTAACACCCCAAACGAGATTAATCAGCCGGCCATGTCAAGTTCGAACAGCCCATTGTTCCGTGCGTGCGAGCTGGATCGTTGATTACAAAAGCGTGTGTGCGATCCACGATGAGTGAATTGATCGATCGATAGTTTTCGCGCATGCGTAGTTCATTTCCTGTTTTGGCTGCACGGAGTTCAGAGCTCACCTGTCGCTCCAGTGCTATAATTATGTCCGTACAGAGTGACTTCTTTGAGAATGTATTGTTGGTGATGTGGGTTTTGAAGTTCTTCTTGGACTTCTTCTTTTTCGATATTACTATTATCATAATATTCTCATAATGTTACTATTATCATAATATTCTCCCTTCCTTTCTTCTTCCTTTTCTTCTTTTTCGATCTTCTTATTATTATCAAAATTATTATTCTCATTTCTTTTCTTCTCATATTCTTTTTTTTCGATATTCTTCTTATCTTATCATCCTCATTTCCTTTCTTCTTTTGTTCGATCTCTGTCTCATCTTTTTGTTCTTATACTTCCTATTTATAGACCCCCCCCCTTCTCCCTTGATATAGTCTTGCTTTGTTTCCTCTTGCAAATGAAATCCTCCTTGTTTTTTCTTCCTTTTTTATAATGCTCCCTTTTCATTTTCTCCTCCTTCTTCTTCACTGATAATTGTGTAATCCTACACCTCCATCTCCTAAGTTTTCTCTTTCTTTTTCCCTTCTATTTATTCTTGTTATGAATTTGCTTGTGCTTCTTTTTTTCGCCTTTTTTCTTCGTCGTCTTATTTTCTCTTTATACCTATTCTCATTCTTTTACTCCCGTCGTCCTATTTTGCTTAATTTTGTTCTCTCTGTTTTTCTCTTCATGCAAAATGAAAAAAATGAAGAATATGATATTTCCTTTTAAAAGTATGCCCCCCAAAACATGAATCTTCAAAATATCGTTATATGCATACAAGTAATACTTTCTGAACAAGAAATCATAATCTTCTCGATTAAAATTTGCAAGGTGGTATACGACAATTATTATGAAGATTATTTATCATTTATCATCCAATTACTTAAGTTAGCCCACCCCATCCCCCATGATCACCATTATCTTCTCCCTTCATCTTTTTTCTGTTTCGTCTGCTTTTTTAAATTATCTTTTTCTTTGTCTTATCATTATTATATTCATAATCTTAACCATTGTTGTTGTTATTATTATCAATATTATTATTATTTTTTTATTATCCGATTGTTATATTTTCTTTTATTATTTGTTATTATCATTGTTAGTGTTGATAGTAATGTTTATAATTGTTATCATTGATATTATGTAAACATTTGAATATTTTACATGTAAAGAATAAAAAAAATTAGTTTAATTCGATTGAAAAATATTATTGTTATTGTCATGAATGCCACCCCCTCTACTCTTTCTAATCCCCTTACCTCTAGTCAACCTCTACTTATACTCTCTCTCTCCTCTATTTTCCCTTTACTTTTTTCCCTTCTATTCAATCAGTAGCTTACGCAGGGGGGAGAGGGTTCAATTTCATACGAGGCGCTTTTAATCGAAAAAAATGTACTACAACACTGCGCAGACAAGTGGGTTATGCTCTCTCTCTCTTCTTCATCTCCCGTTCCGTGCCCCCGGCCCTCTCTCTATTTTTTCCCTTCTGAGTATATTCTCGTCATCACAGAAATATGTCCAAACCCGGCCCTCCAAGCCCAACCCATACTAAAAAATAGAACCTACATTAGGATAGGTGCCCGGCATATTCGGCCCATAATCAATTTCAAATGATTTCTAGATTTTATACGTCGTCGAGAAATGTTCAACAAAAACCTCCAAATTATTTCCTTAATTTAAAATCCAACGGAGACGTTGCCATGTATTTGTGTAAAAAAATGAATATTATGTATCAAATGATTCTAGTAATTAAAATTGTATTAAAAACAAGACATTCTGCCTTTCTTTCATTATCCAAGAATATACAATAAGTCCCTGCAAACCGTTTTATTTATTGTGAACTTACTCAATTCTCAGTTTATTTCACTAGTTTAGAACGTGTGTGGTTATTTTCTTGACATGTATGTGCAAAGTATTTAATGATCAACAAATGATTAGTAATTCATGGAAAATGCAAGAAAAAATAACTTAAGTATATGTTGGTCAATTTAAAATGGAAAAAAATGAGTGTGACCAGAAAGACATTTTCGGTTTTGCTGGTATTCTAGTTGTCAGAGATCGGCGGTGAACCAAGGAATTCTTGGTGGAGGGGACTATAAATGCGCTACTTTTTCTTTACTTTTTTCTGACAAGCAAATGGGGGGGGGGAGAAATAGAGGTCAGCAATGAAATCGCAACCCAAGTTTTATACTATTTTATACCCTTTTTTTTATTCTAGTGCATATAAATTATATTCCATCATTTAACCCCCCCCCATTTGTTTCGCCACACTCACTGTCAAATTTTCAGACAATATATGATTTGATTAACATTTTAGGAACTTTCCGTTCGGAAATTATTATTTCCTGCGTTCAGTTTGTTTTAATATCCAATTTCGTCAAGATGAAAAAGGACTCTGAAAATAATAACCTGCACTGCCAAAGTATGATTCTAAAATGTCGTGAGTGTATATAATTTCCCACCTGGTACATTCACCTTTACAGAATTTCGATGTATTAAAATAATTCTTATGTTTTACTTCTCCACTTCCTTTTTCCTTGTAGCCAACAATCCATAAGAGCTCCGATGAAAATACAAATATAACGAGTTAATTATAGAACTGTACGAGGAAGAGCGTGCTTCAAAAGAGATACATAGAAAGGCCATTCTCGCCTGCCTAAATATCATATTCCAGCTCATATTAAGTGATATATATTATCTCTAATTAATTAATTAATTGTCTTTATTAATCAATTCATGTACTGATTGCTTTATCTCATATTTATCTTTATCAAAGTTGAACGTCTGTTATATTCTATGGAGTACGGCCAAAAATGAAACAAATAACTGAATGGACGTATATGGAATCACAATATGCTTTATGCCGTTTTTCTCGCACCCTTCTAACAAGCAATTAAAAAAAATTAAACGAGCCGCATGATGATAATGATTAATAATTCATATAATATCCACTAAACATTGTGATCAAGGCGCTCTACTTATTCATTACCCGGCTTACATCATTTGTTCCGTGAAAAGCATTATAGGCCTGTTTGCAGACATAAACATAAATATTTTATTTTAATATATTCTGCTTTTCATTCCCTCTATCTTCTCGAATAATATATCCATGGAATGCATATTTACTCCATGCTCTGGATTCCTATCGCATCACATTTTTTTATATGCAGGTCAAACCAAACCACGATAACATACTCAATCAGAATAAAATCAATTGGGGAAACCTTAGATTTTTTTCGAAAATTCATATGAGATTACTGATATGGATAAAACATGCTTCATATACTTTGTACATCGTAAATAACACATATTAGTCTTCATTAGCATGATTATGCCTATGTCACGGCGTTTATCACTCTTTGGTGTTAAACCAAACTGACAAAGTGTGAATTCATCCGTACATCCTTCCCTTTCAAGTCACTCTTTTACATTGTTAGTAAGTGGCAACTTTATCGACCTTCGCTGGATGCCCTTTTGTGATTTTCAAAGGAAAGGGGGCCATGCCTCCATCAATTACCACATCCGTATCGTTAGAACAAAATAGAGTGTACGTACGATCCGAGGTATTCTCAATAGCCAGCTGTATACACTTTTTGTTTAGGATTATAGAAATCGATATCAACTTAAAGTCGTGTACTCTCTTCTAGTTTGATCTAGCTTGATCAGTTCATGAAGTTGAATATTATGACAGCCATTTTCAAGAGGCAAAATAATGCACCTAAATGAAAGAAGAAAACAAAAATCGATGTGTTATAAACTGAAACCCTGATTTTTCTTCCTATATTTTATCAACGGCGCCATTTTTTTTTTAAAAGAAGTGCACACCTAGTTAGCAGTAATGCATATAGCATTTTCATTTCTTTGAAAAGCAGGATAAAAGAGCATTGTAGATTAAATGCCTTGCTCACGGGCATAGGTGCTGCGGCCGGGATCGAACCCCGGACTTTTTGAAACCTCACAAGCAATCTTATAAAGTATCGATCGTTTTCGATCTATCGTTGATCATATCAGCGCACGCACGCAGCTCTGCGTGCGTTTTGGGTTGCATTTCGCTGCTCCCATTGTTTTCCCTCACTTTTATTGATTACGGTATATACGTGGTTCTGCGAAACTGAAAATCGTTGAAATCAAGCTTCCATCGCGGCAATGCCCACTGTACGCCAATATTGGACTCTCTTCGAAGCATAACTCGTTTTATAATGCTTTATAAACTATAGAAACAAAATGTAAAAACGTATGACTTTCTGGAATGTGTAGTTTAATTAATGGACATTGTAATTATAACACAGAAAAGGCAGAAACATAGTATGAAATTGTATTTTTAAAGCCTGCAAATGGATGCGAGTAATAGCCTTTGCGGAACCGACTATATACGGCTCCCGTACATGAATAAGTTTTAGGGAACCGTATATATCCGGCTCCCGTTGGCAACGGGTTAACTGATCAATGACTGAAGTTCTGATGTTTGAATCCTCTATTATTCATGTTTATAAAGGAGAAATTGTGAAACGAATCACACACTGTCATCAAATGATATCTAACCGATCAATGAATGGATGTACAAAGAAAGATTTAAAAATGACTGAATTTTCCAGTGTTTACATGTAAAGACAATAAGAGAAGCCCTGAACCAAAGAGCACACTCTAGTCCTTGATGAAAATACACCTTGAAAAGGTGGTTTAACTGCATCTATTTCAACTGATCAAAAAGGTTGCATATTTCTAAGGAGGTCTGAATCTTGTAAAGTGCATTTCATTTATGTAAAGTTTGGAGAAATCCTGAACTAAATAACAACTTTAAATCCCAGATTGAAATATGATCTGAAAAGGTTGTATCATCTATATCATAATACTTACATCTCTGGGTACAGATGACACTGACATCCCTGGAATGGTCACATGACGGATCATTACCCATGGTCAAGAGGGCAGCACACTCAAAGAGGTATGTATTGTGCATCCCACAGTCCACTCCTGTCAGGTGGACGGGACCGACCCCCGGGCCGAAATAGGCCCCTCCGAGGGAAGCAGAGCGGTTGTCTGCCATGCCGAAGCCGAGGTGACTGCAGATGGTGTGGGCATCTTGTATGTCCCAGCCCTCTGCACAGACGGTGCCCCACTGGCCACCGATCATGATCTCAACCCGGCCTTCCTGCTCGTGAGACCCGTTGGCCAGGCGTACTATAACAAAAGAAATTTACATTTTGCCAACGATGATCATGATCATGAAGAAGACACATTTGAGCCACAAACTATGTCTGCAAATCGTGTTTTGTATAAAACAAATATTCAACGCTCTGTCATACCTGCAACCATTTGAATACTACATTCAGAGCAAGTGGTAGACTCTCAATTTGCAAACTCATAAACACTGAATATATGTATAATATTGAAATTTCTCTGATAATTGGACAATTAGGTATTCTCACAAGCTCAGTAAGTTGCTCAGTAACTAATAATATAATCATTTTAATCCCACTGATTGAAATATCTAAGGATCAATTTTTTAATGAAATGAAAACAAAAATTAGATCATCAGTTTACATATAGCAATGTATTCTTAACAACTCTGTTACGTGAAAAAAAAGGAATATCAAATGATGATGATGAAACATAGCATTTCACAGAATTGTGGACATGACTATTTTGCTTTGTCTGGACTAAGTAAAAAGAAGTTTGGACTAAATTCTTTTAATACAAATAAGTTGAATTCAGGTAGAATAGCTCGTGCTTCATGAAAAAAATGAATATCTGCAGAAACCTGATCTGCCCAAAATGTCTTTGCATATTCACTCCGGAGACACTTCCACAGTTTGCCTACTTCCAGTTAGAACCATCATTATCACCCTGTCCCCTCCTGCCAGAGTCCTTTCCGGCTCAAAGCATGTTACAAAATTTGAAAAACCTTGATGTTAACGGTCAGAAAAACAGACTAACCTTCTGGCATGCAGATGACACCGGCATCCTCGGAATGCCCGCAATTGTGGCTTCCTACGCCGCGATTGCTGCATGCAAGGAGGGTTTCTTCATCCCCGTTGCAAGCCACATCATCAAGCAGAATGCTGCCAGTGCCCCGTCCAAACTGACCCGAAGAGACAAAGTCGACAGCGTTGCTGTATCCTAGCTGACGGCAGACAACCTGTATTAAAAGAAGCCAAGAGACAAAGTCAATAGCACGGCTTTGCCCTAGCTGGCATATATACAACCATATCAAAAGAAACCAGAGATATTACAGCCAAAGCAAGGGGTATTCTACAGGAGTGGCAAAGATAGACACCTCACTCAGTTGAAAATGACATCTTGGTTTTATATTTTTCATCTTTTGATTTTTGTGGTAGGGATTCTGACTCTCTCCACTCTCCACCCAGGTCAGTGCCTAGGAGGATTTGAAAGCCCATGTAGTAAGCCTTGACATTGAGTTTTGAATCTAGTGTTGGAACGCTCCCCAGGAAATGGAGAAATTGGATGCCAGAATCCAATGACCTAGGTAATAATATTTCTGTAAGATGTCGTTCTGGGGCCCGTTTCATAAAGAGTTACAACTGTTGTAACTTTGCCATTATGGCCACTACCATGGTAACCTTGATTTTGATTGGCTGCTGAGCCATGTTGCCATGGTAGTTGCCATTATGGCAAAGTTACAACAGTTCTAACTCTTAATGAAACAGGCCCCTATTTAAGCATTATCAAAGCCGATTTAATTTGCAAAAATGTGAAATTTCATTATTTTCTTACATCTCTTACCCTCTATCTGCAATGTTTCTATTTTTCTTTGAAAAAGATCCCGTATAGGCACTTACAAATTTAGTAATTGGAAACCAGATTTGATTTCAGCCCATTAAAGTTTGAGAAGTGGTTTTATATCAAGAAATTAAGTGCATGTCTTTGTATTTTGATTAGACACCATATCCTCTGAGCCAGGACAGATAAATGCTTATAATTATCATCTACCAATTGAGTAAAAAAAAATTGACACCTCACAAATACCCAATTTAAGGACAAAATATGTCATGAACACTTAATTATCATATATGGCCTGAAAGAGAAAGTTCTCCAAAATAATTTGATACCATAATTATTTATATGGTATGTGTTAATGCTTGGATGATCAGGAGGTATTATTTGCAGTGACATGAAAAAAATTCGCATCAAAAGTAAGGCATGACTGCTACAAATGATCAATGATCATGCCCTACTTTGGCACAAATTTACATCACTGCAAAGAATACCTTCTGATTATCCAAGCATGAAGACATACCAAATAAATTTGGTATCAAATTATTTGGGAGAAGATATTTCCAGCCATATATAATGATTATGCATTCATGACATACATTTTTCTTAAAATTGGGGATTTGAGAGGTGTCAATTTTATTTACTCACACGGCATATGTTGAAATTTCTGACATAACTTTTTTTTACTAACCCTTGCATCGTTTATGTCCCATCCATCATCGCACACCGTCCCCCATTGGTTGTTGTGATGAATCTCTACTCGACCTTTAAAAGGACTCTCTGTTCCAACTAATCGAATGTTCGCCATTGTATTCACTGTAAAAGATAAAACGAAAGCAAATCTTGACATCGGGTCACAGTTCTGTGTGCGTACCCACCTTTGACTGTATTTGACAGATATATGGCGCTATACAAATGCTGTGCATCATCATTATCATCGCTCAAGATCATGACTATTTCAATGAGCACCTTGTTTAATAAAGAAAGATAAAAATATATATTTTTAATGAAGACTGATATTTTAAGTCAATTATTCACAAAATCTATTTTAACGCATGGTATGTACACTTTTGTACACTCACCAAAAATTATTTTGCATCTGTATACATGCATTTGATTTGTAAGATGTGAAATGGAATTACACAATTGACAAGAAATATATTAAGTTCAAGTTCAGTTCAAATGCCAAGATTGAGATGCAAAATCTACAACCACATATTGAAAATGGCAATATGGAACCATTATTCTGTCTGATGTCTATTAGCAGGAATAGCTTTCAGTGACATTCACAGCATCGTTCTCACATTAATCATTCCATTTACGATTCATGATTAAATGGAAGGATTAAACCTGGAGCACACTATGCAATTCGTTGCCATCCCAATTTCAAAGAAATTGTAATAGACATGAATATTTCAACCAATAAAATCTTAGCGATGAGAGTTCAGAATAGTGGTAGGACTACTAAAATAAAAATTCAGTCTGTTTCGAGCCTCCCTGTACGAATAAAATCAAATCCAAATTGTAATGACGTCATCATCGGCTGCAACTAAAAGCCAATTTGGACAGACCACAGCGAGAGCTTGCTACAAAGCAAAATTATGATTTTATTGTTCCTAGCATTATGCCAAACTTCAAATTAAATAATTTTCCTTCTTGGAACTTTCACATTGAATGCGAAATGCAATTCATTGAAAATATCGTGTTGCATCAAATCTCATAGTGTGCACTGGTCTTTAGAATTGAAAGTAGCCGAGTGAGATGACCCATGAAAAAGTCAAGGCTTCTTACAACAGGGGTGTGAGTGGTCACAAAAAAAAATCTGAAAAGAGCTGAAGAGTGTTGAAAAGGTCTGAAAAAGAAAAACCTCTCATACTTTTTGCACAGAGGAAAACCAAAAATAAGCTAAAGTTAAGCTGAAAATAAAAATTAAAAAAAATCTGAACTCTCACACCCGTTACAAGGATTTTCCATTTGGATTACGCGAACTTCCTCCACTTGTCATAAGTCTCACCACGCATAATCTGATCCTCTGTATACACCCACTCTTTTTCTTCTTAAAATTTGATCTAATTGTCTTTCAGCCGATAACCATTTCGTCTAATTTCCAATAAGGCTATACCTGTTTTTTTTTTCCTTCCAGTTGGTTGAACAGCACTTGTCAATGTGGTTTGGGAACCAATACTTAGGAGCAAAATTTTCATTTGACAAAGTAAAAACTAGTAATTAAACAAAGTGTAAATGAGACTAACTGGGCATTAGGCTAAATTAGACCACATGGGTATTTGACCATGCACAGTGTAAAAGGAATGGAGATAAAGACAATAGCTAGTATTCTGAAGTTGAGTTTGACTTAGACAAGGTCCAACTCTCAAATTATGAGAAGCCAAAAATTTCAAATTCTGATTACATTTTATCATTTTCATGTTTACTCTGATGGTAAAGACAACCATCTTATTTATCCTTTTGGCACAGTTAAGAATGATTGGAGAGGAAAATGAGCTGATATATTAAAATTCTATTGTTAAAAATTTATGCCACTATTGGCTTTCCATAGTTAAACCTCAATATTAGACCACAGAGTTTAAGTTGGACTAGACTTCAGGATATGCGCCATGTGGTATAAGATTATCTAGGAAGTGAACCAACCACATGTAGACCAACTGAATAAAAGCCCCACTTACCGCTGTATCCACAGACAACCCCAGCATCCTCTATGTGACCACAATTATGAACGCTCAGCCCTCCATGGTTGCAATCAAAGAGAGTCTCTTCAGATCCAATGCAACCCACATTATCCAGGTAGATAGGTACGTAGCTGGCAGCGGACCCAAAGCGACTTCCACCAACAGCTTCCACGGCCGAGGTGAATCCTAGAGCCCTGCAAACTACGTTTGCGTCGTTCAGGTCCCACGAGTCATCGCAGACAGTCCCCCAGATACCACTGGTGTAGACCTCAACTCGACCCTCGTTCGCACTGCTCCCATCCACGATACGTACCCAGGTACCTTCCAATGGGCCTGCAAGTATAGGATGACAGACAAATAGTACATGTGACCTGCCACCCAAAGCTCAACAATAAAGTCACCCAAAAATAAAATTTTGAGAATTTTATTGAGCTTGAAAAAAGCACTTCCTAAGCTTCAAAATGATATATGACTTGTCAAACTTGATCCCTCACAAGTACATGATCGAATGCAGAAGAAACTCAGTAAGAGCTTCAAGAAAATAAGGAGAAAACCAGGTTTAAAGTTTGGGGTTCTCTCAAGCAAGCTGTAAGCTTTAAATACACAATATATATTTATCTATTTGTACTCAATTGCATATTACTTTTAAGACGGTCAGAGAGTGGATTGGGCACCTGGTAGCCAGGGAAACTCTTTAAAACCACATACCTCTTCTAAGTTTTGCTTCGGTCCTTTAATACTTTTTCTCTCCTAGCAACTATAAAGTATTTTTTCTTTTCCTCGTCTGCCAGGTGCTCCATCCCCTCACTATGTCCGTATGTTTACCATTGTAATGAATTACATGTATTCATATTTACAGCTGCAGATACCCTTAGAAAGGACCCGTCTACGTTTTCACTGACATACGATCAATTCTGTCAAAATATTTTAAGTCATGCTTAAACGTCGCAATCGTGAACAGCAATATAATAGACGGGTCTTCTTTCTTTCTTTTATGTCTTGTTTTGTCCTCCTTGTCTTGTCTAGTAACCTGTGTGCTCCTGTCCTTTGTAACGTTCTCTGTTTTCGTCATTGTCCAGTTTCTGTTAACTTTCTCCGAGCTCAGCTCTATTTTTTTCTATAATTATTTGTAGCTATCAATGATTACGCATAAATTATTTGTTAAGGGCCTATCCACAACAAGCTTTTGCTTTACTTTAGGTCCATCCACTTAGAATCTGCTATTATATTGTAATTATGCATACTATTTCGGAATGAGTTGTATGTTTTTCTTTGTCTTTTGATTGATTTGTGGAAAATAAATGAAATGAAATGTGCAGACTGTGTTATCTCGGTGAAATAGTATCAATCCTTTTGTTCAACTTAAGATCTTCAACTTTTTACAGAATGATGAAGAAGAATCGCTTTTTCGGATAATTTTTTGAAGACCAAATTACTACTTTGCCTTTTTACAGAGAAACTTCCCTGGAGACTTGTTAGTTTTGGGAAGGCTTGTCACATACATACATACATCAAACGGGGTGCTGAACTCCAAGAGGCTATAGCATACTGTAAACATATCCTTTTTTTAAAATGATAATCAACTATACAAGGTGTTTTTCTGTGGCAATCATTTTCCATCTCTCGCATTCTCTGCTTGTCAGTGATCAAAACATACCATTTCCAGGTTGTCCCATTGACTCTGTGTTTAATATCAGCAGCTGGTAACATTCCTAGAAACCAGCTGCAACCAGCTGGAGAAGCAACGCAGTGTAGTTAATGTGCGGCGCGGCTGTACGCAACGCATGATGCAGTATTCCCAACTGATCAAACCCAAGTGCAAGATTTGTAATGCGTTATGGTGGATGTGCACACTATCATGGTGAGCGCCAGCGCGGTAACAATGTACGTTAAAATTACTTAGCAAGGATTACTCCAAGTTCATGACTTACCTGAAATCTTAAGCACCGACAGGCAAAGAGGCATATAAATTGTCCTAAATACTAGTTTGAATTACACATTTTACAGATTTTTGTAATTTTGACCCAATCCCTTTTTTTGGTTAACATCAAATACCGTATATTGTCCTGAAAATAACCTTACTGCCTATCTAAAGACTCTGGCCAATATAATTCTCTTGCGGCAATATATATATGTTTCCATTGAGGCCGGTCAATATATCAATACTGGCTTTGAGGGAGATACCATGTATATCTCCCAAAGGAGTCTCATATTGCCCAGAGTCTTGGCGCGGGCAATGTCCACTGAGGGAAATATATATGCATTATCTCCCGAAAATTAATGCCCAGTCAATATTAATAACTACAGTTGTAACATGTAATTCAAGCAATCATTTGTAGCAATTCTCCATAGCTATGTGAATCTGGCCAGCTGTGGTGCTCCAATTTTGTTAATCCTTTCATTCTTACTAACTATATGCAGTAAACTTCTGTTCTGAACACATGCTTTCATAACTTGTGCTGTTTGCTGAAGATATTAGTTACTGAATATTACAATTTCACAAATAATAAAGGTATTTTGCACTTCAACGTTTCAATTGATAAATGGGGTATTTTTGTGAAGTGGCCGCTGATGCCACACGCAGGAACTATGGGGATTATCCCTGGGAAGACTTGGATGAGGACCATTACTTGGTTGTTTCAGGTCCTGCACGGAGCCATAGTCTGTCCTCACACACATTGGCGCTTGCCTGGATGCTGAATGGGAATCCTGCCGAAAGACGCAGCTCTGTTGTCTGTCTGTAACAAACATTACAGAGAAAGAGGTGTCATATGCACTCACCATCATCCACACATATCACTCCCGCATCTTCAGAATGTCCACAATTGTGTATCTTGATGCCGTTGTTCGGGCAGCGCAGCAACGAGGACTCCGTTCCCATGCAGCGGACGTTATCGAGGATGATAGGGCCAGTCCCCTGGGGGTACACACTACCCCTTGTAGCTTGCGCGGCATCTGCGTAACCAAGCTCCCTGCATACCACCTGAAAACAAGTTTCACAACAATGTTTGAAAGTCTAGATTACTCACAGTTTAATTCATCAAACTTGCTCCAAAGAAAAGAAAATTGAAACAGATTTTGTACAGAAGTTCATGTGTAAGTCAAAAGAGGCAATTTATTCATCTTAAAATTTAAGAGAATACTGCTTTTTCCAACATAAACCCAATTTCATCTGAAATGGATTTGGAAATAAACTTTCTTCACACACATCTGTCAATATTGACAATAATGACCTGCAGTACATCCTTTTGCTTTATATGAACTTGGTCTACATGCAATTGGTCTACACTTCAGATAATCTTATAAGGCATTGGCCCATATTTTGAAGTCGGGTGTAATTAAAACTCTGGTCTAAATTTCTGGTTTAACTATGGATAGCCAACAGTAACACAAATCTCTAACAGTAGAGGATCGATGAATCGACTCATTTGACTCTCCAATCAATCTGTCTGATGTCTGAGAAGGATAAATAAGATAGTTGTCTTCACTATTAAAGAATTGGGGAAGAGCACAGTGAACATTAAATGTATACCAAATGTTGACATGTTTTGCTTTCCATAATTTTAGCACAGAGTTAGACCATGGTTTAAGTTAAACCCGACTTCAAAAGTTCATTTTGTCTAAGTGCCATTTTGTATAAACTACAATTGGTAAAATACCCACATAGACTAATTTTCATTCAGTCCAATGACCAGGGGACCGTTTCATGAAGTTGTCATCACTGACAACTTGTCTTTCTCCGACATTTACCATGGTAACAGTCAGAGGTTAGTGCCTCTCAGCCAATCAAAACCAAGGATTTCACTGAAATTGTCAGCTCTGACAACTTTCACGAAACACCCCCCCAGTTTGTCCATTCCCATTTAGTCTGATACCCAGATGGTCAAATTTCCACTTCTACTTATTATCATCTACTCTGTCAAATGAAAATTTGGTTACTAACAGTTCATCTAACCATGAATAATAAGGTGTTTATGGTAGTGGATATTAGACCAATTAGACATAATTCAACTGTAAATGTAGCACTCGTGTCCTCTGGCAAGGTGTTTATCTACATTTGCCACTCTTCACCCAGGTGTAGTAAATGGGTACACGGTATGAAGAAATTCCTTGAATTCCCGAGCGCCCAATAAGAGTAGCCGTGCTAAAGCCGGGTTAATAGAATGCAGCGCTTAATAACATTATATTAAGCGCTATATAAATATTACATACTATAATCATTATCATTATTAATAGTAAATATGCTAATGGCAATTAGACTGTTATTGGATGAAATGGTTGTAGACAAAGCAGTGGTAATTTCTGTCATTTATGAAGCAATAGACCAGAAAAAGAAATAAAATTGAGTTTGGTTTACTGCCCGCACCAGAGCAACATTCACTCCTTTTGTGAGAGCGAATAGTAAACATACTGAAGTTCTAATCACGATCTAAACTTGTTTATTTCCCGTTTGACAATGGTGGCTATAAATCAAAATTTGGATTTCAGATTCAAATTTTGATTTTGCAATCCAAGTTTTTATTAATTTTGCGAGTGAACATGCCTTATGATTTAAACAAGAAGTTCCTGAATAAAGAGTTCTTGTGACATACCCGAGCATCTTGTATTCCCCAATCATCATCGCATACAGTTCCCCATTCTCCTTCCCATAACACTTCTACACGACCGTTGATGAGGGGGCGGTCTCCATCAACCAGCCGAACATTGACTTGGGGTGGTGCGGTGACTGGGACTGCAGAAAAAAAATAACAAAAAATTCAGTTTGTGAGACCCTATTTGTAGTGCTTTTGGGTGCAATATACACAAATAAATTTCAAATGAAATTACTGCTGTTATCATTCCAGCTACATAATGTTAGATGAGCATGTTGTATATCTAATGGGATAGATCAACCAAACAGTAAGTTGATTTTGATAAAAGCTTTTACAAGATTTAGAAAAATATTATTGAAGGGTTGGAGTAGATCCAACAAAGAATGTGAACAGAGCTATGAATTTTTACACTGTTGGATATGTGAACAGACACCCTTTATATCATGAAAAATAAATTTCATTAATTCCCAATTTTCAAACAGTTGATGATGGCTGAAATATATTTCCACTGAAGTGGGTATGGAATGACGTGTTGGAAGTTATCTACTGAGTGCCAAGGCAAATAAATTTTTCAATTTTTTTTATAGAAAATGTCAATTTATGGAATCTAAGTCACACGGAACATTGGGGAGCTCCTTGCATGTGACATCACAATTATTTTTTAAAATCTGTAAATATTAGACATACTTCACCAAACCTTCCTAATATGTTTCTTGTTTGAAAACAACTCTTGAGTAATATGCGATGGATTCTCTACTGCATGCAGTATTAAATTCCAATCATCTAATATGTCAAAGTACCATTGTTGATTATAAACTAGGGATATGGTATAGCCCTAGTTCTGTTAGAAGTTGATATTTTCATCTTTGAAAAAAAAAGCTTAACATCCCTTCACATGAAGGACATCTGCTTGAGGACTAGGTATAACCTTGATAATGAGACACTCACCAACACATCTGATGCCGGCATCTTCCCCATGGTTGCAGTTGTGAACACCGACACCGTTATGAGAGCAAGACTGGATGGTCAGCTCTAAGCCGGTACACGATACACTATCCAAGTGGATTGGGCCGGTACCCCTGCCAAAACCCGCTGACTGGACTGCTTGCAATGCAGCACCAAACCCTAGCTGATTACAGGCAACAGTGGCGTCGTTAATGTCCCAGGAATCATCACAGACGGTTCCCCATACGCCGTTGTAGATGACCTCCACACGTCCCTCATAATCACTTGATCCTCCTACAAGCCGTATCAAGGACGCAACTTCTGTGGTTTGAAAAATTGTTTAAAAAATGGTTGGATAAATCAAGAACACCATCATCACCATTTGTAAATAGACTTTACCAAAAGTGTGTTTCTTTTGGCCTACAGAGGGAAATCTTCTAGAAGTCGAATTCTGGTGTTACTTGCTTTCATTGATCAAGTTAAATGACTGGTCTAAAAAGTTGTTTTGGTATAGAGGTTAATTAATTCTTTAAATCAATTGCAATTTCAATAATAACAGGGTCTTGAGAAAATAATAATGTGTATGTAGATTACTTGCAATGGCCCAGATAGATTACTGATAAAGCTTTAATACACACTACTTCATGATATATTATCATTAACATCCTCCTCATCATCACCACCACCACTACCACCACCCCCACCATCATCATCATCACCATCTTCATCATCATCATCATCACCATTGCCATCATCATCAGCAGCAGCACCACCACCATCATCACCATCATAGCCATCACCATTGCTACAATCACCATCATCACCAGTATTGTCACTACCACCATCATCATCCTCATCACCAATATATTCTGTGCCAACTGAAAGACTTACCCTCCTGATTGCACACCACACCTGCATCCTCAGCATGAGCGCAGTTATGGGTCCCGCTGTACCTGCAGTCAAACAGTGACTGCTCCGTTCCTGTGCAAGCAATGTCATCAATGTGGATGGGTCCAGCCCCAGGACCAAAGCGGGAGGACCCGAAAGCTTCCAATGCATCCGGATAGCCCAGCTGACGGCAGGCAACCCTAGCACTCTGCAATCCCCAGTTATCGTCACAGACGGTGCCCCAGGAGCCGTTGAGGTACACCTCCACACGTCCCTCCAAAGCATTGGCGCCCCCGACTAAACGGATCACTGTTGGAACATCTGTGCATTACCATGTACAAATACAATACATGTACTTTAATCTTTCCAGAATAGCAACTTTGGTCAATACTATTCTTTGAAGCACCATTGATAGAATATCATGATGAAGGAAAGTGACAAGTGAACTGTTGACAAACAACTCAATTTCTTAAGAGATTTTCTTCTTGTCTTATCTATGTCGCACTGTAGGTTTTCCCTTCAGGTAACTGCCTCTGTTTGCTAAAAATGGGGCTGCAGTAGTGGCTGTTCGATAGGCAATACAAGGCAGTGTCATAAAAAAATAAAGGCTTACAGCAACAATGTACATTCAGGCAAAAGTGTTTTAAAAGTGTTTTAAAAAAAACTGATTAGGATAACAGATAAGCAAACCACCCTGAACAAGAAATAGATACAGTTGAGGTCATCTTAATATTGTGATACAGAACATTTGTAACTTTACTTCTAATTTTAAAATAAAATTTATGCAAAACATTGCCTCAGGTAAGCAACAAAAAGTCAATACTGTTTCCACAATTATCAGTTACAAAATTATACCCAGTATGGGTGGTGATTTACCTAAGGAAATAGCCAAATTAATTTGCAGAATAACATATAACCTCCATATTAAAAGTATGATTGGAAATATTACAACCCTACACAGAATATTTTTTTGTTTCCCCCTGACCGACATAATGGAGTGAATAAGGATGGTTACTTGTATCTCTGGGTTGGCAAACTACTTCAGCAGGTAGACAACCTTCAACAGGTGTCTGGAGAACCTGGTAGTTGCACTGTAACAGGTTGAAGCTTGTATCATTGCAGTTTACACCAGTCATCAGCATTGGAGCTGGACCCGCACTTAGACGGGACCCTGGAATGATGAAACCTGGAGCTCTGAGGGCGGGTGGACCAAAGCCAAGCTGGTGGCAGACCACTGACGATTCGCTCCCAGTCCAGTTGCTTCCACAAACTGACATCCATGTGTTGTTAAAGAAAACTTCTACCCGCCCTTCCAATGGGTTGGTTTCAGCCCCACTGACTAGTCTGACTCCAACATTTGCTTCTGCATTATTGTGATGAAAAAAAAAACAGAAACATCACTCAATCTCATAAAACAATCAGGTTTAGGTATATCAGATTTTTTACTTTTTGGTTTTATAGATTTAACAAGGAATGAGAAAGTGTGATTTTACTTCCAAAAAGTCTAAGCCTAATACTGGCCTTTGCATTTTGGTCAAATGAAGAAAGGGAAATAACAAGCAGTCAACATTCATTCAAACAAAACGATCAAAAGTATCGCTACCCATTTTCCCAGGTTCAAGTGAGGAACGGCCAACCTGGCTTTGCCTTTAATATTCACCTAAGGGCTGTAACAGAACGATGCAAAGTCCTCGTGCAATGGGGCTACAGCAGGGATGGAGACACTGCCTGCGACTGTGGGGAGGATTAAATGATGCAACAACTTTTGGTCTGTCCCATCCTACCAGAGCCATGCACTGCCAAAGATCTGGAGTCCTTTAACCCCAATGCTGGATCTTGTACCCTCTACTGGACAGGTCTTGTGTAGTGACCCAAGAAGAAGAGACCCTTCTGTCCTATTCTTGAAGTTTTGATAAAAATGTATTTTTGGACAAGATTTTCCCAACTACTACCATTTTGTATCATTGTTGACATTTTATAATGCCCTGAGATGTCTAAGATATCTACCAGTTCAAAGAAGCCCCTGGTACAAATTAACTTCTCTCCTCTTTCACACAACAACATCTCACCATTGGTAGAACACTCCACTCCACCGGCATCTAAAGTCTGGCAGGTACCCAACGTGGCCCCTCTGCACTCCAACAGGTTCAGTTCACTTCCGTTGCATTGTAGACCACCCACGCCATCGAACCACGGAGCAAAAATCACAACCGTATACACGCGGGTTGCATAACCGAGACCCATCTGACGGCAAACCACATTACCATCTTCGATAGACCAGTTGTTGGCGCAGATATACCTCCCCTGGTCATTGACAGAGATGTTGACTAGGCCGGATCCTCGTCTGGCAGACTCGGCGATGAAGGTCACAGAGCCATTGGTACCGAGACCTTGAGAAGGCAACATGAAATGCTTGCAGATTAAATGGCAAGTCCAGCCCAACAAAAGGTGATTTTAATAAAAAGCGAAAAAATTAAACAAGAATGATGCTGAAAATTTCAAGACAAGGCAAAAGCAATTTTGTGTCTCGCCCACTTATAAAAATAACCAGAAATATTGTGATTTGCGAGGGCACGCAACAGAATTGTATCGAAACTTCATTGTGAAATGACTGGGATGGAATAACACTGGTCATAAGAGCCTTGAACGTAAACTTTGATGTTGACCTGAAAATTACCTTTGACCTTACCATGTGACCTCAGACTGCAGCATTACATGCAGGTCACCTAAATACATCTACCATCCAAGTTTTGTTGAAAAGTGACTTAGGGTTGTGGAGTTAGGTGTCATACGAGAGTCTTGCATGGAAACTTTAACGTTGACCTGAAAATGACCTTTGACCTTACTATGTGACCTCCGACTGCAGCATAACATGCAAGTCCCTAAAGTCCATCTACAATCGAAGTTTGGTTGAAAAGTGACTTACGGTTGCGAAGTTAGGTGTCATAAAAGTCTTGCATGTAAACTTTAACGTTGGCCTAAAAATAACCTTCTTTGACCTTACCATGTGACCTCCGACTGCAGCATAAGATGCACGTCCCCCAAGTCCATCTACCATCCAAGTTTGGTTGAAAAGTGACTTACGGTTGCGGAGTTAGGTGTCATAAGAGAATCTTGCATGTAAACTTTAACGTTGACCTGAAAATGACCTTATACCTTACCATGTGACCTCCGACTGCAGCATAACATGCAGGTCCCCCAAGTCCATCTACCATCCAAGTTTGGTTGAAAAGTGACTTACGGTTGCGGAGTTAGGTGTCATAAGAGAGTCTTACATGTAAACTTTAACGTTGACCTGAAAATAACCTTTGACATTACCATGTGACCTCCGACTGCAGCATAACATGCAGGTCCCCCAAGTCCATCTACTATCCAAGTCTGGTTGAAAAGCGACTTATGGTTGTGGAGTTATGTGTCATTATAGTTTTGTGACGGACGACAGACGAACGACAGACAACATTTGGATCCCTAAGTCTCGCCTTTACCTCTGGTGGGCGAGACAAAGATGAGAAAGTTATGACCCTTTCAAAATAAGCTGGTTTTTCCTAAAACAGTTGTACATGCAACGTAGTGATATGCAAATGAAAGTATCCATGATGCTATTCACTATCTATTTATTTTATATTTCATTGTTAGAATTAAACAATATTTTATATTTTGCAGATTTGACAATGAGAGTACTCTTCATTAAATGTCAATTGTCCATGACCTGGGAGAAGTCAAACTTTAATTGTTTCACATTATACTGGAAAGAAAATTGAAACATTTCATTTGTCATATGATAAATACAGAAGAAATAACGAGTGGTAATGTGATCAGTTCCCTCGTTTGCATACCGTCCAGGATGTGCATATAACTATTTTGTAAAATTGAGTGAAACTTTAACATTATTTTACATCTGACATTGATGACTTTTTCAATGTTAGGCTTGTTTGCTTTTCTCTTTCTATCCAAATCAACTTTTTATGGGGGGGGGGCTCCCCCAGTAAAATTCTTACAAAACAGTATAACAGTATGGCATAATAAAGAGTTATAATCATACATAATGTTATAAATCTTAATTTTTTAGCTATGGTAAAACAATACAATATAGTTTACTATGGTAGAGAGAGAGAGAGAGAGAGCATCACCTGGTGTATAACAGACTACTGCTGCATCTTCAGAATGCTGGCAATTATGAGTTCTTGGTGGATTAGCTGGGCAATCAACGATGTTGGTTTCCGACCCTACACAATTAACGTTATCCAGCAGAATCTGACCCTCCCCAGAGCCAAACCGGTAGGAGGATGTGAGGGCCTCGGTGGCATTGAAGAAGCCTAGCATACGGCAGATCACATTGGCATCCCTTAGGTCCCACAGATCGTCACAGACTGTACCCCATTCATCGATGAACACCTCCACACGGCCTTCATGTGGGCCTGATCCACCAACAAGACGCACAGTTCCTGGCTCTGTTACGTTGGTAGCTGTGGTGAAAAAGATGACAATGTGGTCACAGCGGAATAGTTACAATTACCTTGAAAAAAAGGGATGTTGGTTTATGATGGCTGGTTTGAAGTGGACATATTGACATGACAGAATGCTCAAGATGCTCCGATGTCACAGGTTTCACAATATTTAAAGGCCATCTATCGTTTTGGTAAAGGGTAAAAAAATGTTTGATATCCTCTAACGAGCCAAGAACTTTGGCCATTTAATCTTGTTCAAACAAAATCTTTTTTTTTTTTGGGGGGGGGATTTCCAATTAAGAGAAGTTTTGAAAAAAAATATTAAAATGCAGATTCCTAAAATGAAGGTGATAGCTGATAATGACGGTCATGATGGTGGTGATGATGATGTTGATGGTCACGACGATGAATCTAATAATGATGGTGGTGATGATGATGAAGATGATGACAATCATGATGATAGTGGTGAATGTGATTATGGTGATGATGATGATGGTGCTGCTGCTGATGATGGATGTTGATGAATGTGATGATAAAAATGATGATTATGGTGACGCCAATCATGATAACAGTGATGGATGTGATGATGGTGATGATGCTTGTAATGAGGAAGATGATGATTGTGATGAATACAATAATGCTGATGTTGATGAGATCATTATGATGATGATAACAAAGAAGATGCTGATGATAAAGAAGATGATGATAAGGATGGACTTACCTGATGGTTCGCTGCATCTCACGCCTGCATCTTCCCCATGATTGCAATTCTGCTGGGCTGCACGGTCACACATATATAATCGTTCCTCATTCCCTGTGCAGCCTAAATTGTCAAAGTGAATGCTTCCAGTACCTGCGCCAAAGTGAGCCAAAGTATACGCAGCAATGGCTGGCCCAAAACCTAGCTGGCTGCAGGCCACATTGGCATCACGCATGTCCCATGCATCATCACAAACAGTACCCCAGAGGCTGTTGAAAAAGACCTCCACGCGCCCTTCATACATGTTCTCTCCGTTGACCAAACGAAGATCGCCTTCTTCCGGTAATTCTCCTACAAGTCAGAACATGTGAGGATACTTTAGATTAGGAAATGCAACCAGGACCCCATGACAAAGTACTAGTGATAGATTGTACAGCTGACTTCTATGATGGATTGTACATACAGGTCAATGTAATCAATCATTAAATTCATCCCGATGATCAATCGATATGAAAGCTTTGTGTTAATACAGGGCTCTGTTTTGCAAATTAAACATTAAATCTAGGTTCCGTCCTACAAAGAGTTAAAATTGATTTGGTCAACCTCGACTACATGGAAATCCATAATAGTCATATATTTTCTACAGGAAATTTTAATTGTAAGCAAAGAGATGCACATTGAATTTTTAAGAAAAGGATGAATGTGTAAATATACATCATATCTTAAAAATATTTTGAACAAGCATTTTGAATGACTTTGCTGGCTTTCCGTTATTGTGGTTGACCGGATCAATTGCAAGTCTTTGTAAGACAGGGCCCAGAAATGCAAAATGAGAACTAGAAAAAAAACCGTTCTTTTGGCATTTTAACTTGACTTAACTCAATATTATGCCTTGTTTAGTGGTGGATATATATACCTTAACCAGACATTTGCTTGAAATACAATATTAAAATATGAACTTAAATTAAACCCCTAATATTCAAACATATTCAGAATCTTTGGATTGTTTGAAAATCATCAACTTTTTAAGGGGGGAAGCAGTCTTTAAATATTTACTTCAATGACTTTGTGCTATTAAAAACACAAATTCCATAATGATATCTCCATTATAAGCGAAACCTCGTAAAAAACTGAATGAAGACAGCAGGCAACTCTGCTGTTGCTCAGGTGCTTACCTGTTGTTGTGTCATTGAAGGAACACCTCACCCCAGCATCCTCAGAATGGCCACAGTTGTGGACGGTCACCCCGCTATGTGAGCAATCCATCAGCATCTCTTCGACTCCTTGACAAGCTACGTTGTCAAGCATGATAGGGCCAATACCACGCCCAAACCTGGCCATGGTGACAGCCTCTAAGGCATTGCCAAAGCCAAGCTGCCTACACACAACCTGGATAATGATAATCATAATAGCTACTTTATAGTACATTCCACTCAGCATTTCCCAATGTGTTTAAGAAGAATGTATAAAGAGTACCAGAAATCTGACGTGTCCAAAGGACACAGACACCCCCGCGATCAGAAATTCATTCAATATGATTGAACTTAATATTGTGCAGAAACCAATATGCATATATGTATAATAAACAAATTTAGACCTTTGAACCAGCTCGCATATCCAATGAGCTGGGACCTTTGACCTGCAGGCTCTGAATTCGAACTTAGCCTGTATTTTGGTGCCATCTTCCGACACCCAATTTTTTTTAAAAATCTGTTGAATATTTCAGAAGTTATTATGTGGAAACCAAATCGCATATTCAATGAACTGTGACCTTTGACCTTCGGACTCCAAATTCGAACTAAGCCTGTATTTTGGTGTCATCTACCGACACACCAAAATTTTTAAAATCCATTAAATATTTTTCGAATTATTGCACGGAAACCAAGTGAGGGACAGAAGGACAGGGGCAACGTTTAATGCCCCCTCCGGACTTTGTCTGCGGGGCATAAAAATAGCTGAGAAGCAAGAAGATACATAAAAATGCAACATCAGACACAGCTTGCACTGGCCTATAAGTGTTAACCCTAAAACCCTGGGATATTTTTAATTTTGTCAGTAGAAGCAAGGAGGGGGAATGACGGCCTAAAAGACCTCAGCCACAGGAAGATCATGATTCAAATATGCATGGCAGAAAATTATGTAATATGTAAATCAATCCATGCATTAAATTAGAATTTGGTTAATATAATTGTAAAATAAAACCATTGAAATACTTAATGTTTTGTTTAGATACTCTTTTGGGGATTCATATGTCTTACTGTTTATCAATCACAAATTTATACATTGTTTTCAAGTTCTTGCAATGTATGACTTTTTTATGCATTACGAAAATCTCCTGTTTAAATCTCTCCGAGTTAGCCCTGGCAAACTCGGAATTGAAACATTGACTTCTCTGCAGCACCCCAAGAAACCTTATCTGTCCCCCAGACCACAGAATGCCCTCGAGTGTGATAAGGGCATAAAGGACTTGATAACCACAAAATATACAACTACTAAATTCCTACTGAGCTGCATGGTTGAATGATACTCTCCTGTCACAAAAGTTGTCTCTTTTTAATATTATAATGGAGAAGTTGTTAACAAGAATTTGTATCCCAGAATAAGCTTTAAAGCATGAAAATTTGATTGGAAATAGATGAAATATTACTCAAGAATCCTCTAAACACAGACATGATCAACTTGCATTGCGAAGGGAGTTGCCAAAATATGTTGTTTACACAATAGTCATCGCCCATCACTGACCTTGGCTGTGGTTTTTAGTTTTACCGCAAGTGCAGATTAATCTGACTAGCTTGAATTTCTGGACATCATGATTCGTTTTCTTGTCAGTTATTTCATCTTCATTTTATAAATAAGACTTCTTAAATTGATAGCTACCCCAGATATAACTTTGAATTTCTGAAAAGGACCGAGTATAAGCCAAGATATGTTATATTCAGTGTCTCTCTGCTGAGCGTGCTGTCAACGCTCTTCATGTGTTCGTATTTTGCCTCGTTTAAATTGAAACATTGACTTCCGAGTTTCCCATGTAGACAGTCTTCGGGAACTCGGAAGTCAGTGTTTCAATCTGAAAGACAGCAAACTCGTTATCATTGACTAGTCTAATTCATAGACCAGACTATTGTTCTATAAGTGTATTTTTGGTTTCTAATGTAAATGAGAGGGGTGTGAATCACTTCATAACTATTAATTAAATGATGGAATTATGAGGTTAAGCGTGGCAATGATAATACTCCTAATAAATAATATTTCTTAAAGTATGAAAAATTAGATCGCAATAGATATTAAAGAGAGAGTATGCACTCATTATTAATTGCACAGATGGAAAGTGGAGTAGATAGTGAAACAGCTAGGAGAATGAGGAAGGAGGATGAGGCAGAAGGGAAGAAGAAGAAGCAGAGGGAGAGATAAAGAAGAAAAAAAGAATCAATGAATGATGATATCAAGCGTAAGAGTATAGAAGAGGGAGAGAGGGAGAAATGACCATGACAAAGTGATACAGGCAGGAGCCTGGGGGGGGGGCACTCGACCAAAAAAGTGGTGGGGGTGTGCCGCGGGCGAGACAAAAAACGGGGGCCTCGGAGCGGGCTAATTGTAAAAAGGAGGGTCCTCGGAACGGGCTTCGGAACTACAAATGTTTGTGAAAACGGGGGTCCTTGGAACGAGTCGCCTGCATGTGAGTGCGCATATGCATCCCCATGGAACGGGCATACGTGCATACAGCTAGCCCGGCGGCACGGGCGCCGGGTGCGCTAGCACAGAGGAAATGGTCGGACCTCGCTCAGCGGCCGCCTTTCACCAAAATTTCGGCTCATTGTAGCAGATCAATGCGACCGGAACGGCGTAACGGAAAATATGCGAAGCTTTGGAGCGGATTTCTTTCTTCGCTTTTCACGATAAGAAGAAAATGCTATGCCTTGGAGCGGCTTTCTCTGTTCTTTTTCTCAAGACAAAAATGCTATGCCTTGGAACGGAAATTTGAGTGTGAAAATGGGGGTCCCCTCCGCGGCACATACCCACTATGCATTATATACTGAGTGCCCCCCCCCCGGGGCAGGAGCAAAGAGAGAGGGGGAGAGAGATGAATGACTATAAATTGCGCCAACAAATGTCTGAGTACAAGACTATCCAACCTATTAGATGGGTTTCATTGATGCGGTTAACTGTTGCCCACAAGGGGCTACTTGTGTTTACTTTCATTGATAAGCTTCTTCGAGTTGGAACTCTCCCCTCTTTCAAAGGCAATGACTCAAAGTTTAAACGAGAGGTTTTCGTCATGTGGAAATCATACTAATAAAGTTATGTATTTCAAGAATAAATAGCAATTTCAATGCTTACCTGGGCATCTTGAATATCCCACAGATCATCACAAACTGTCCCCCAAGAACCATCAAAGAAAATCTCCACTCTTCCCTCATATATGGCTTCCCCTTGGACCAATCGAATCGCTCCTTCTGTAGCATTATCTGGGACTGAAGTAGGCATCGCTAAACAAAATGACACAAATGTTATAGTAAATCTTCACAAATTCTATTCCAACTTGATAAAAAGTAGAAGAATAATCAAGACTAGCACATTAATGATGTGGAGCTCATCCGGCATCTCGCAACAAAATTTAACACAATTTTAATTTCAGCCCAGTTGACACTGTAGTGAATGATATTGGTGACATAAATTGAGGATATTGAAATTGATGAAGAAATGACATAGAAGCATTTTTGTGATCTATGAATAAATTTGATATAAATTAAGCATAAATAACTTTCTAGTCAAAATTTCTTAACTCTGTGTAGAACCTTGGTAAACCTCATGTAGCTCTCAGATGGAACAAAAATAATCAAAATGAATTAGCAAATAAATAATTTTGGGGAAGTTTTGAAAATATATGAATAAATTAGCATACTTAATGAATTTCAAAATTCTGTGTTGAAATTTTGTATCACCACCTCGAGCTATCATATTAAGCAAACAAAATTGAAATTGATCAACAAATGAAGAAGAAAAAATATTTTTGTGACTTATGAATATATTTTGCATAAATTAGCATAAATAATTTTCAGGACAAAATTTCAAAATTGTGTGTACAAGTTTGGTGAACCTCATGCAGCTCTACTAGATGGAAGAAAAAAATCAAAATCTGTCAACAAATAAAGAAGAGGCATTTTCTGTGATTTATGAATAAATTTTGCATAACTTAGCATAAATAATTTCTACTGAAAATTTCAAAATTCTGTGTAAATATATGGTGAACCTCATGAAGTTCTACCAGATGGAAGAAAAAATTCAAAATCGGTCAACAAAGAAGAAAAAGTATTTTATGTGAATTTTTAAAAATATGAATAAATTAATTTCGCATAAATTAGCATAAAAATTGTTCTAGTCAAAATTTCAAAATTCTGTGTAGAAGTTTGATGAACCTCATGAAGCTCTACCAGATGGAAGAAAAAAAAATCAAAATCGGTCAACAAATAAAGAAGAAGAAGCATTTTATGTGAATTTTTAAAAATTTGCATAAATTAGCATAAAAATTGTTCTGGTCAAAATTTCAAAATTCTGTGTAGAACTTTGGTGAACCTCATGAAGCTCAACCAGATGGAAGCAAAAAATTCAAAATCGGTCAACAAATAAAGAAGAATATCTTTTGTGAATTTTGAAAAACGCACATAAATTAGCATATTCAATGAATTTCAAAATTCTGTGTAGAAGTTTTGAATCCCCAACCTAGTGCTATCATATAAAGCAGACAGAATTGAAATTGGACTTGAAATGACGAAGAAGTAGCATTTTGAAATTGTGGATGGACGACAGACAACGGACGCCACGCCACGTCATAAGCTCATCTTGCCTTCAAGATGAGCTAAAAATGATGATGTATTTTATTGCGACAAATGTTATACACATTTCATTCAGGATTCCAAAATAAAAAATTACATAAATTGAAAAAACTTCAGATCAGACAGGTATCGCCCAAGCAAAAACAAAGTTGTCAATCATATATAAAAAAAAATTACAACAGGAATAATCAAGTCAGTCATATTAACAATTTTTCAAGACATACACAGTTTCATTGATTTTTTTACAATCATTCTTTATATTTCATTTTCAGAGTAAATATGATTTATGTAAAGCTTCTTGTCATATTGTTTACCTGTCAACTTTTTTTTAATCGTTAGTTCTGTACATTGTTCTGAAATAACGAGTATTCTGGGCTTGTTTTCATTGTATGTACTTCCAATGTTTTATATTGAGTAAAGGTGATACAAAAAATATTTCAGAGTAATGCTTGCTCATTTCCAGCAGGCCATACCACCTACAGATTATGCCAGCAGTTTGTCCAAGTGAATTGGACAGAATATTCTTAGCCTAATACATCTAAACTAATTTTTACAAAGAATTAATTTGGGTGGGCAGTTGGAGTTGCTTTGCAAAGACACAATGTAAATTGCCTCCATATCATTTTATGTTGACACCTCATATTATCCTATTGTACTGTTCCCCAAATACTACTAAGCTTTGTTGCACCATGACTGGACAGGGGAAGAGATAGCAAACCTGGATCAGTACAGACGACACTGGCATCTTCTGAATGGCCACAGTTGTGGATTCGAACTCCAGGGTGTTGACACTGCCAAAGGGATGCTTCTGAGCCATTACAGGATAGGTTGTCAAGGAGGATGGGTCCAGAACCGGCCCCAAAGTTGGCTCCCTGGGGCGCACGGATCGCAGGGCCGAATCCCAACTGGCGGCAGACGACATTCCCCTCGTAGGTGTCCCAGAGATCATCGCAAACCGTACCCCATTCTCCGTCATGGAGGAGTTCCACTCTACCCTCATAGGGAACCTGCCCACCTACCAGCCGAACGTCAAGGCTTGCATTTGCAGTTGGTGATACAGTTGGCTGAGGGGTGGTGGTATTTGCTGTGAGGTTGTGAAAAAATTATTATGGGCAATATTGAAGTAAAAGTTCAGACTGTGATTGCTTACATTCCATGATCTTAGTCGAACATGTTACTTGAATTAATCTATTATTTCAGAAATAACACTTCACATTACAAAAATCATAAAAAGACTTCAAATTATGTATAAACAACACCTTTGACAAAATGTCAGGAAAAAAATCATTAAAAAATCTTGGAACTAATACATTATGACCACATTCCATGTTGTTCTAGAACACCATGTTTTGATTTTTATGAACAAGTAAGACTTTCGTTGTCAAATCACTCGATGCTGGATGTTTACACCAAAAACATCAAAGACAATTCATATATACATACAAATTTACATTTCAGAGTCTATGTTGGACACCAGCTATTGCCCAGTTAACCCTTGAACACTGAATTCTACAATTCAAATTAGCTTGTGTACAGGACCCCAATGGCCGAATTCAGTGAGTTGAAAGAAGTCCTACCTGGTGGGATACAGGAAACGCCAGCATCCTCAGGGTGTCCACAGTTATGAACACCAAACCCTCCATGCTGACAGTTAAAGACAGTCAACTCACGTCCTCCACATTGGACATTGTCTAGGATGATTGGACCGGAACCAGGGCCATAGGCGGCCCGTGTCTTGGCTTCAAGGGCACCGCTGAATCCAAGCTCGCGGCAGACAACATGAGCATCTGACAAGTCCCAGCTGTCGTCACAGATAGTTCCCCAGCTACCCTGCCAGAAAATCTCTACTCGACCCTCGTACTCGGTAACACCATTCACAAGGCGTACACTCTCATCAGATTCTGGCAATTAAAACAGAGGGGGCTGTTTCATGAAGCCATTTGCAAGTTGAGCTTGCGTTTACACACAATGGAATATGCTCCGGTGCTTAATGTGATACCCTGAAATTCCCCAGTGTTTTTAACAAATAATCCTGAATTCCTATGGCCCTGATCAAATACTGACAAACACTAAATTTATCTTTCAAATACTTTACAACAATATCTTTAATTAGGTGATCTGTCAATCGACAGATCAACTATTAATTTCGTAAGAATTTTCTTTTTTATTATTTATTTTTTTATTTCTTAATTTTTATTTTTCCACACTTTTCTTGTTACCATAAAATCTCCAAATCTACATTATCAATTATCTTCAAAATATCATCAGATATGGGGACTTATCATGTCATGTGAACGAAACAAGTTCAAGGTCAAAAGGTCATCATGACGTCATCTAGACGCCATTTTGTAAATTCACATTATCAATCATATCTCCATTATCAATCATCAAAAATTAATCATATTTACATCACATTAACTTCAGGTCAAGGGTCAACTGTCCATGTCATCAAAGGTCATGTAAAGGTCACGACGTGTGCGTACGCGCGCGTCAAAATTTTAAAATGCTCAAAATCGCTTTTTGACCAAAACAGAGTACGTTTCAGGTGATTTTAAGCATTTCAAAAAATGGTTACGCGCGCGTTCTCGCGCATAACGGCACTATACAACATAGGATCGCCATGTTTTTCATATCAATGCACCGATAATAAAATTCTGAACAATTTGATACCTTGATCAACCTTCTACGACAAGTAATAAAGGAATTAGCCTCTATCAAAGTTTACAGCATGCGCGCGCGCACTTACCATAGACAATATATGTGCAAAAACATGCCTATACAAAATTCATTATAGCTTTTAAAGTAGTACGGTGACCCCCATTTTTTTTTCATATTCGAATAGAGTATGGATGGGAGATGTGATTTCATGTCGCATTTGACCCGAAATTATATCATGACGTCATCAAAATGGCGTCGGAACTCAAAATTCCCATTTTGCTACTTATGACGTCATCATAATTATGCAAATTTGACTTTAACTCTGTAAATATTGGTCAATTTTCGCTCAGTTTCCAATATGTTGTAGCTGAGGACATACTCTTTCTAATTTGATGCCTTTATTCACTTTTAAGGGAATGGATCATCCTGAAAAATGGAAAGTTATAGTGGCATGTCATTTTCGCTCATTTTGTGTGCAATCTCTATGGGAAATGACTTTTTCTCAAAACTGGATTTTACATTCCTCTAGTTCGTGAGCCATATCTCCATTTCTGTTTGTTGGTTTTCTCTGAGCTTTGAGTATGTTGTAGCTGAGATTGTAAGCTATCGCAAGTGTGGTCTCCATTTTCCAATCAGATGCCGGGATCATGCCCGTATTTCACTTGCAAAATTGGATTTCAGATCTTCTCCTTTTGCTTATGTGTTAAGTCTATGGGAAGTGTGTAGCTCAATGGGTAAGGCATCAGACTTGTGTCCTTAGGGTCCCCGGTTCGAACCCAAAACTGGACATAATTTTTTTTTCTTTTTTTTTTCTTTCAACATTTCGCAAATGTTCCTTACTCACCATTACAAGGTATATAAGTTCAAATATCACACAATTAAGTAGATTAAAATCGTTTTAATAAGCCTATATACATGTACAATGTGTATCGCCTACACCTACATGTATTTCACATATTCTCATTTCCCTCTTTTTCAAGAGTATTCAACATATTCTTTTCGTAAGAAAAGTTCAGTTTTCATCATGATGATCATATTTATATCAATAAACATGCTGATTGTCTTCGTGTTCATAAAATCAGAGACAGATCACCTAATTCGTCCTCATGACGAATTAAAATTCTAGTTTACAAATATCATATTTGAACTTCAGTCAAAGGAAATAAAAAGATTAAGAATGTGACAGAGAACTCAAGAATATGTTCAGGTTGGTGTGCATAAGTCATAGGTAACTCTATTAACTACTGTATAAAACAGCATCCTGCTGTCACCTTTAAATTTACTCTTTACATCCATGAAATCAATTACTTTCCAAAATTTGGAAAACTCTAGCTCTTGCAAGGAACAATGTCAACAACCTCAACGTGCCAACTGTATTTCTATAGGCAATGGCTTAACTTTTTGACAACTGAATTCTGTGATTCCCATATGCTTTACACAGATACCAACCACTTATAGTAGGCCATTGGCTAACCTGTTGACTACTGCATTCTGTGATCCCATAAGATTTATAGAGGAATCACCCAGTGACTATTAATTTCTAGGAGTATGGCACAATTGGTCAAGGATTGACTCTAGGACTTAATAGGAGGCAAACGGTCAAGGGTTGACCCTGAGGGTACATAGAGAAAGAAACAGACCTGACGTCAAAGCACACGATACCCCAGCATCTTCACTATGGTCACAGTTGCTACTGCTGCTTCCGCTATTAGAGCACTGAGACAGGAGGGTCTCGGATCCTGTGCACTGGACATCATCATAGACAATTGGTCCTGTTCCGGGACCAAACCTTGAGCGGTCATAGGACTGCCTGGCATAGCCGTAGCCAAGTTGTCTGCAAACCACCTGCAAACAAAAAGTTTTTAAAAAATTGATTGATGTGAATTTCGATTCATCCTATGAGATCATCAATTAAAATGTAGAATTAATTATCATCTCAACTGAAATGGGACTGCAACAAAAAATATGCTTCCCTCAGATTTCAGACTTACAACCCTGAAATACAGAGAATTCCTCACACTTTCAACGATATAATAAATGGACTGTCTACCTCAAGTCATTAGTGGACACTATAGCAGAAACTATTGACTGGCATTATGCAGCATTTATATCTGTCCACAATTCATACCATGCACACTATGACAAGGCTGAATGTAACTAGTGCTAGTCAGGCTAACTAGATAGTTGCTCTACTTCTTGCACGTACAGTACGTACCGTAAGTAACGGTGTATTAACCGCACCTTTTTCTCGGCGGGATAGAAGCAAAAGTCGGGGGTGCGGTTTATACACGGTGACGGGTCTGAGCCGGCCCGCCGTAACCCTTCCCGTACATGTACGATGTATGCCAGTTCACAACACATCGAGTGGCCGGGCGTAGCCGCCCAGGCAATGTCGTTTAGAGGGGTATGAGCCGCGGGTAATGGGAAGCGATTACCGGTATTACGATCTTAATTAAATGTTGTCCATAACAAACGCACCCACCTTCATGACACTAATTTTGACTTTATTCTCGATTCAAAGTAGTGAAGTTCCCTGGCTAATTTAAAAGAGACGCCAAGCATACTCGGTAATATTTTGTCACCGATGAGCGAGAGTTGAGTGAGCTTAGAGATTGCGTTGTGATGTGGTTATAGTGCGACTTAAGCTGGCGCTATTCAAAGTCCCGTTTCGCGCCAGCTTTTTTTTTCCTTCCTGTTTGCTTTTCATAAGATACCATGTAAACCACGCACGAGGGAGACGGCATGAAGCCGTAAAAAACAACTGGAAAAAATGTCAATTTCTTTGTTTCTTGAACCTTCCTGTATTCCCATATCCAAAATTCATGCTAAGACATTAAATTTCTGAAAATGGTAGTGAGGTTGTGATGCAAGAAATGTGAATGTTTCTTCCTCCTACGCTGGGAAAGACACATCATAATTTGATGTACTGGCATGACTGGTACTGTATAGTAGTTTGCAATGTAATAGCAGTGCTGTGTGTGTGCGTGTACACTGTGACTGTGAGGTGAGTGTGTAAGTTGCCAATATTGTCGGGATTGTTCTTTCTTTCTAACATTTGTAGATGAATTGATAAAGAACAGCAGATTTCCGCATACCGGTAATCTCTTTGGATACTTTGAAATCTTAAAATCTTAGATTTTGTTTCTTCGTACCTCAAATATGCATGTAAATGTAAGATTTTTTTTTTTTTTTTTTAGTCCAAAGTTGGGGGTGCGGTTAATACACGGGTGCGATTAATACACCGTTACTTACGGTATATGTGCATTGTCAAATCATTATAATTATTTAAATGGGATTTTTCAGACTGGTTGCGACTTTAGGGTCATAATTTAGCATATATAACTTCTTGAATAAAACAAGATGCACCATACACAACATATTGTCACTTCTTCTTTTTTTAATTCATGAATAACTTTCTCTCAGTTATTTCCAATCAGTGCTGCACCAATTGCACTGATGAAAAATCACCCCTGAGAAAATGGTTTCAACAATGCCCCTCCAAGCAGTTGAGGATAACATTCAACTCCATATCATTGCACTGCAAATTACCAACCAAGACTTTAAAAGATTTAGCTAAAAACATTACCTGAGCATCAGTAAGGTCCCAAAGATCATCGCAGATAGTTCCCCACGTTCCATTCACCAAGACCTCCACTCTACCTTCATATGGATCACTACCATTAACTAATCGGACTGCATTAAAAATTGGAAAGAAATAATAACCATCAGCCAACAGAACTGCATTATAACTGGAAATAAATTTTTTTGTTCTGATCAATCACAATAATATGTTATAAAACAAATCAATACTTCTGACCCATTTTATAAAACAAATAATTTACTCAATCACTCTTTCATGATAATCATATCCAACTTACCAGTTGGAGCACAGGTAACACTGACCGGCTGCCTACAATTCCCAGGTCTTCCATTACAAACTGACAACGTGGACTCGCTTCCATCACATGCATATTCCCTGGCAGTGGTGACAGCAATTTTCTCTGTACCATCAGCGAAAGTTGCATTCGCAGCCATTGCATCAGCCATTCCAAGTTGCCTGCAGACAACGTTGGCATCGTCAATGGTCCAATCAGAATCGCAGATACCACCCCATACACCATCGTTCTGAATCTGTACGAATCCTCCGTATGCGCTGGTTCCATTTACAAGTCGCACTATTAGAGCAAAAAAATCAGGATAAACTTGGGAATATTGGAAAGGAATAAAATGCTCAACCTTCTGTATGTCCAACTCCCAGTTTTTCCATTCTTACTTAACTTCACAAACTGTTCAAAGAGCAGTTTGTGATTTGAGAGAACGACTTGTCATGTGAACTAGAAAATATAGAAATATCATTTCAGGAAAGTCCCACACTTATGGGGTCAGACGTACATGTACTCTATGGAATTGACTGTTCGCAATCCGATTTTGGAACAAATCGCATTTCGCTCATTTTCTGAAAATGTGAATGGAACATATCATTTTATCTGAGGTTAAAATCAATTGAGAGAATACTAATATAACCATTTTGAGAGATTGCAAGCCTTTATTTTGGAGTAAAGGCCAAATTAGTTTCAAATCGTAGCCAATCGTATAACTGCTATGATGTCATTACGACTAGATATCAAATTCGCTTTTAATCTAAGAAGGATGATAGCATAGTCACAGATTTGAACATAGGTATTCGTATGATTTAGAACATTACACAGTAAGATATTCCAAGTCTCAATATTAGCATCAAATTCTACTACATTTTATTCTGAAATCGGGTCGCAGACCAGTCGTAAGGTGTGCAGTCGCCTTTACAATGATAATTTACAAATAATCATTACCACCATCTCCTTTGTTTTCATCATTTTCTTTATCATCATCGGCAGCATCAGCACCACCACCATCACCATAACAAGAATCATCATCTTCATCATCATCATTATTACCACCATCAGGGTTATCATCACTCACCTCACTATCACCACAATTCATCATTATTATTGATCATCTTTATCACAATAATAATACCGTTAATGTTAGAACCAAGGCAATAATGACATTGCAAAGTATCATCCACACTTTCTCTCTCACTTGTTCTAGGGCTCTCTATATAACAGTAGGCCTATCCTTCTTTGTTTTATCAAGTAATACTTACAAGGTAATGAGCATTTGACTGCTGCTTGCTCTGGACATCCATCTTCTGTCAGAGGTGAGGTCTGGCACTGACCAAGGAAGGCTTCATCAGACAAACACTGGACACCCGAAAGAAAGATCATTTCATTGATGGTAACGTTGCTGTAACGGGATGCAGAAGAAACACTGAATGCGGGACCGAGGCCGAGCTGACGACACGCAACATTTCCGTTTGCGATGCTGAAGTCTTGGAAGCACACAGCACCCCATTGTCCATTGACGCTAATCTCAAGTCTTCCCTCTGAAGGTGAGCGCCCATCCACCAAGCGAACTAACAGAAAGGAAATTGAAAGGAAATCATATATCTTCATGCTCCCTTTGACCAAATATACACTCGAAATGTTAAAAATGTCACCACTGAAAATGAATAGAAATCATGACCAACTGAGAAATATGATTAGCATTTCAGGGTTTAACCCCGGGGTTTTAACCATTGGCAAAACCTGCAGGAACTTTTCAAGTGGAAGCATGTTATCATGTAACACATTACAATAAGGGGTTAGAACATGGAGCCATCATACCAAATTCAAATAGTTCTGCTCCTAAGAGAGATTTATTGACAAAAGTGTCATAATGTGATTGTGAAAGTTGGTATTATAATGCTATTACATTAAAGGCAAAGGCATCACCTAAATTAAAATAAATCGCTTATATTCTTCTGAAGGTTGCATGCATGCAAACAGATAAGAATGTATGGGGGCTACACATTAACAGTCAGTCAGCAAGCCCTGAAAAAGTCCAAGTGATATCCAAGTGATATTCATGACTAGAGGGTTTTGCATAGTTAAAGAGATTGGTGCGAACCAAAACATCTCTTTTTATTCGGCCATTGCTGCTCTAAATATTGACCAAATTCCATGTTTCTGGTATCTTTGTAAAGAAGAAGAATCATTCTTTCAGGTCATGTGTTTGGATTTTTAAATAGATGTTGTAATATAGGGAAAACTATTGATCTAAAACATGATACAAAATATTTTTATGCAACAAAAGTGGTTGATTTTACACTTAATTTCTGTTTGAGCACAAATGATTTTTAGATCATGATAAAGCTGAAGATCTAAGCTTTAATATGATATAAATTTTATAAGAATATGTATTTTAGATGGGTCAGCAGCCGGCTTTTCATAGGCCAAGTACATTTAGCAGCTCAAAAACAAGAATACTGCACTCTGATTGGTCATAGAGACCACACACCCACGCAAATTCCAATGTTCCCCACACTAGGCCTCTGCAAGGTCACACTCACCATGTGGTAATCTCTTCAAATTACCCGCGGCTGTTGTTTTGATAACATTATTCAACCAATCAGAACTCTGGATTTTATGTTACTCAGAAATTTCAGAAATCTCGTCTTGCATCTTGATGGAAAAAGCTAGCTGCTGACCCATCTAAAAGATGCCACATATCAAGAGTGACATTGTAAGAAAGTATAGAGTTTGAGCTCTCTGATGATATAAATAATGCTGGTGCCTAAAACACAAAATGTTGCACAATTTTAAAGTGAAAACAGAGGAAGAAAATTCTGTTTGATGCATCACTTCAGGTAAAAATTCACTTATTTATCAGAATATTTCATTCAAAAGAAATGACCAATATAAAAGAGTAACATTTACTCTTGCCCATGGTATAAAAATAATCAATATTACTCAAGAAGAAAGTGGTTAAATTCTTTGAGAAAGAAAGTCTCACAATTCACAAGATTTTGCAGGGACATGAATTCAGCCACGAGAGGACTTGGATAAATATTGCTCATTAACACAGGGGCTTGCCGACTGACTGTTAATGGTCACCTGACTGATTAAAGTAATTCTTTGTTATATTTTGATTGTAAGGGCATTTGTAAGCAATGCTTTGCTTCAGAAATTTCTTTTATATTTGTCTTATAAGTGAATATAACAGGAGGAATTTTATAGCCGACATTAATACATTCATTCCCACCTATTCTTATATATTTCCTTTCTCGGGATTCTGAGTAATATGCTTATCTGTATTGGTAATCTTTAGTGTCATCATTTTTAAGATAGATTTCATGACTTCCCAAAGTTCATAAAATGTAACTGTACCAGATCTAGATATACGATGATGTAGTGAAAATTAAACCTTGGTTTTACAGACTCTCTCATGAAATTAGCGTTTACTGTAACAGCTTTTGATCATAATACTATAACAAGTGGAATGCCTCTGGCATGTCTCGCCTGCATTATGCAATTCGATATAGCAGCAGTGCTGCCTTTGAAAATGGCTAAGGAATAATTATTCACAAAAGAAAACACTATTATGATGAAAAAATAAGTCCATTGACCAAAAATGACCTTTGACCATGATCATGTGACCTAAAATATTTGCAAAACAATCATTCACACTTCATTACCCTTATATCGACGTTTCATGAGCTAGATCCATATACTTCCTAAGTTATGATGCCAATTCAACACATACTCCCAACACAGCCAGACTTCATTGACCTTTAAATGACCTTTGATCTTGAGCATGTTCCTGAAACGGGCACAGAGTATTCAGGGATACATTGCTGCTCTATGTCCAAGTTTAATGAACTAGATCCATAACCTTATAAAATTACATGATGACATTTCCACAAATACCCCCAACATTACCGAAGTTTGTTGACTCTAAATGACCTTTAACCTTGGTCATGTGACCTGAAACTCGCACAGGATGTTTAAGGATATTTGATTGCTTTTATGTCCACATTTCGTGAACTAGATCCATAAACTTTTAAAGTTATGATGACAATTCCTCAAATAACCCCAACAAGGCCAAAGTTTGTTGATAGTAAGTGACCTTTGACCTTAATCATGTGACCTGAAACTCAGGTAGGATCTTCAATGATACACTACTACCCATATGTCTATGTTTTATGAACTAGGTCCATTTACTTTCTAAATTATGATGACATTTCAAAAACTTAACCTTGGTTAAGATTTCGATATTGAGTCCCCCAACATGGTCTAAGTTCACTGACCCTAAATGACCTTTGGCCATCGTCATGTGACCTAAAACTCAGGCAGGATGCTCAGTAATACTTGAATACCCTTATGTCCAAGCTTCATGAATTAGGGTCATATGTATAATGGACATTGACACTTGGTTGAAGTCAAACTCGTTACTTTTGAACCATAGTAAATGTGAGTTTTTAGTTTTTGGCTCAAAGTTTCAACTTAACAAATTCAACATTGATTCCATTTCTATCTCAGGCAATGACATCCCCTAGTCAAAATCATGTCGAAATCTTGGAGTTATTTTTTATTCTCACATGTCCATGTCCAACCAGATTAAAAACATTTGCAGATAAGTTTGTTATCAATTGCGCAATATTGGCTTCAAAAGAAAATATCTCACTCGCTCAGCAACAGAGAAACTGGTACATTCACTTATTGCTTCACGATTCGATTTCGGTAATAGCCTCCTTTAAAACTTACCAGCTGCGTGCGCGTATTGTAACTCTATCTAGCAAGCGCAGCCACATCACCCCTATATTGAAAACTCTTCACTGGTTGCCCCTGGAGGAATGTACAGTCTTTAAAATCTTTCTTTTGATTTTTCATATAGTCAATGGAACTTCTCCCAGTTACAATAGGTCTTTGATGCATCATAACCAACCCTCAAGAAATTTATGATCCTCATCACCTAATCTCTTACAAATTACAGTTGCTAAGAAATCATGCGGGGAGCGGGCCTTTGCTCATGCAGGACCTAGCCTGTGGAATTCTCTCCCAGACAGTTTGAAAACCCAGACTTCAGTGACCACCTTCAAGGGCAACCTGCAAACATACCTGTATAAAAGTGTTTTTTGATAGACATTGACTTATTGTTCAGACATGTATTATATGTAAATAGTTTTTGTTGTTTGGCTCTGAAGCGCCTTGAGCATCTAATCAAGATGGAAAGTGCGCTATATAAATCTTAAGTGTTATTATTATTATATACTTTCTAAGTTATGATGACATTTCAAAAACTTAACCTTGGTTGAGATTTCAATGTTGATGATGATGCTGCTGCAGCAGCCACCATCGCCGTCAGAAAAGCGGTGCCTATAGTCTCGCTCTGCTATGCAGGCGAGGCAAAAATGGCAATGGTATGACTTTGAGCACCCCTGTCTTACTTGGTGGTCGGCAAACGACACCTGCATCCTCGTTGTGATGACAGTTATGGGAACGGATACCACTGCTTGCACATTCCAACAGGGAAGCTTCAGTGCCATTACACTGCATGTCATCCAAGAAGATTGGGAGGAAACCTGGCCCAAAGACAGCATTTCTTGCAGCAGCTGCAGCCTGCCCAAGCCCTAGCTGGCTACAAATTACCTATAATAAAAACAACAAAGTGTATGTATCTGCATCTTGACAAGTGCAATTTGTATTCACAGGTCACAATAGTCAGTTATAAATGTTGTTCTTTTACATTGTCTGATGTTATTTATTGCTGTACATGCTGTTATTTTAATAGCCTTTCCTATTAACAGAAACAATTTTTTTTAAATTAATCTCTTTTGTACCATATTATCTCATTATAAGCACTCCTGAAAGATTGTTGTTTTTAAAGCTACAAATAACATGAACTTAAAGCATATTTTTATCATGTAAAGATGGTCTACCTTCCACTTTATCTCTTCATTATATTGTTCTTTGTCAAAAGATAATTTTGTTCAAGAGATCATCTAATCATGACTATTTCAGATGACATGGGTTGAGGAATGAGGAAGTGCATATGTGGAAATGACCAACTGAACCCGATCACATCAGTAATAATTAAAGCGCTTTAAAGTAGAAATATATTGAAAATCATAAAAATGAAGAATTATATATCAAATTAAAGTGGAAAATAAGAACACGATGGTGTACATCATTTATCATGGAGACTTATGAAATTCACTTAATTAATAGTTTAAAGTTCCCTCTTTGAATGCTTCAAACATGCACAATTACGTCCGCGAAATTGGGGTTTTTTGATGACGTGTATAAGTGTATGAGAGACGTGATTGGCTCTCCCACGTCAAGCTCCACTTGCATGCAAAACCTGTGGTGAGGTTACGTTTTCTCCACACTCGTCACTGAATAATTTGATCACAAAATGAAAGAAAACCCAGAAGTTTATCTAGATTTTTGATTTTCAAATTGATAATTTTGAAGATGAAGTTTCTAGCTCTAGTGACGTGGATGGAGGTAAATTAACCCAAAAATGGCCGGAGGGGGGGTTGAATCAACCCCCCCCCCAAACATTTTCTGCGATCATTCCGCCACGCGAAATTTTTGGACCACGCCACTCACAGAGTTTATACTTTTAAGTCTCACACATCATCATTCTCTTCATCTTCAAAATCGTCAAATTGAATATCCAAAATCTAGAAAAACTTCTGGGTTTTCTTTCATTTCGTGATCGAAGTATTCATAGACAGTGTGGAGAACACATATCCTCGCAACAGGTTTTGCATGCAAGTGGAGCTTGACGTAGGAGAGCCAATCACGTCTCTCGTAACTTACACACGTCATCAAATTCGATTCCATGGGAGGCGTATTTCGGAAGAGGCATTTTAGCTCCTTTTTAATGGCGATTTCCACCTTATGTATTTCTTTCGTTATTTTTAAATGACCTAATGATAATCCTCACATCATGACCTTTCCACTGATATATCATTAAGGCAATATTCATACTCAACATATTTCTCCTTTAATACATAGATGAGAATAATGTATCTCTTAAGCACAAAATCAATAGTCAATTAATGGGTATAGCTTAAGTCTGGTAAATGGGCTAATTGGCAATTAGACCAAATGGTTAGTAGGCAAACTAGGACACCATTCTCACTACCGTCCTAAAACTGGTCTATTGGAAACTAGTCTAACGTGTAATGAGAAAGGTCGAAAAGGTCTTGGAAGCGATCTTCCAAACTGGTTCAGAAAACCACCTCGCGATGTACTTTTGAAAAACGATCATCGCACATTTCGAGTGCGCTACTCCACACACTGTACATACGGAATGCCTATGCTGTGGTTTCAAATTGCACGCAAAACATGTCACCACACTGAGAGTGTTTCCATAGCAACAAGACCACTTTACGTGAGGCGCTTTTGAAAACCACTTTCAAGTGATCAAATGGAAATGCTAGCAAAGCGATCTTTGGAACTGGTTTCCTGAACCGATTTCCAAGGGTGGCCGGGAGCATCGGGAATAGATACCTGAGCATCTTCTAAATCCCAGCTGTCATCACACACTGTACCCCATTGGCCTTCGTGCTGGATTTCAACTCGTCCTTCAAAGATGTGATTGCCGTTGACTAGACGAGCAGTCTTGGAGAGATCTTTATAGACAAAAAAAAAACACATGCTTGTTAGATTCTGCTGTGATTTTAACCCCTTTCATCAGTAGCATTATTACAATGGGCTTTTCTTACTTTATGGGCAAAGAGAGTATTCCCTTTTACTTGTATGAAATATTTGAATGTCATATTATAGATTGACTTTGAGAACAACTCTATCACAGGAGGAAAGTTTCAATGAATTTTATGAAAGAAACAAACACTGGACTATGACAAGTACTTGCAGTAACCTTATTAAATTAAATATCAAATTTATAAACAACTTCAAACAGGATTAACAATTTTCAAGCAAATATTTTATTGAATGTGCTATACCAGTCAAAGCCCAACCAAATCCATTTTTCCTCAAAGATATCAGACTTCTCAAAATATGAAACATGATCTATTAATATTAGACTTTAGTCCACAAAGTAATTAAATAAATTAAATGGAGCTATCATACCTGGCTGATTTAGCCAACATTTGCAGATTTTTGATGAATATATGACAAGTCATTTTACTCTTAAATCATATTTATTGATATCAAGAAATAATTCTTTGGTGTCAACAAATAACAATTTGATGTGTCGGTTCAAGAATGCCCTTAGCTAAAAATTTTGGTGCATTGCAACGGTGCAGAAATGCCCTTTATAAGCAATGCACTCAAGCCTGTTGCTAAGGGCATTTTTGCATGCAGCGATGCACGAAAGTGTGGGAAAAAGTGCATTCTTGCACCAAAATGACAAATTCTTGATATCAAGAACTAAATTAGTGATAACCAGAAATATGATTCAATGGCAAAATGGCTGATGTACGTTTGCATGTGCTGGATTTATTGTACAGTTGTTACAACCCCTTTAGAAGTTTTGCTATTCCTCTTGGGATACATACCTGGTGGGCTGCACTTGACCATAACGACACCTAGATCACCATCACATGCCATCTGGTCCATAACCCCAAATCCGCACTTACTAAGTGTTCTCTCATCTCCCGTACACTGTGGCAAACCCCTGAAACTCAGACCTCCAGGCCGAGGCATAAATCTATCAATGACCGCCCCATAACCAAGGGTTCTGCAGACAACAGTGGCATCCTCCAGCGTCCAGTTGTCATCGCAGAGTGGCCGGGAAGTCCCGTCGATAACGACCTCTACAATACCATCTAAAGGTGTGGTCCCGTTGGTGAGAATCACTATAAACGAGAAATGTCATTTTAAAAAGTTTCATGCGTGTTATAGGTTATCTTTTTTTAAATAAATTAGATAAATAGATAAGACAGTCTACTAGGTAGATGGATATAAATGTTTGGAACTGTCTCCCATCACCTGATTTCTCTTCCAACAGTGCAAAATGCTAAAAGAAAATAGCATTTCTTTCTCAAAGCAGATGGATTTCTTTGTTTATGCAGATAAAACTTGATGAAGCCTGTCATACACTAAAGTGGAACGAATTTGTCTGAGAAATAAGTACAAACCTTATTTAATTTTTTTTTCATTTGTTCTGATTGTTAGTTAATGAATGTAGACAGACACTGCAAGCAGTTTTTAAAAATGGAAATGTTCAGGTTGAATTAGTAGCCATCTCACAATTGTTGTCATAGATTGTTAGATGGCTGCTAATTCAACCTGAACATTTCCATTTTAGTTGGCAATGTGTGCCACTGCTGGTTGTAGAATGTTTTAATAGTACAGGAAGACGATCACGCTACACACTATTGGCCCACCAGAGATCAATCGCATGCAAGCCTGAACTCACCCGGCAGGGAACATGATGTACTCGCCTTTCCACTTGCACAAGAATAAGCACCCGTGCCATCATCATTTATAGTTGCATTGATCTGGCATCTGAACAGCTTGGACTCCCCTCCCGTGCAGTTGACGTTACCATATGAGAAGGTGGTGGCTTCCCCATCTGTCAAGGCAATGCTCTCTGCTCCCAAACTATTCCCATACCCCATCGTCCTGCATGCAACCTCCGCATCTTGTATTGCCCAATTATCGCTGCAAATAGGCATCCAAGTTTTGTTGATTGAAATCTGTACCTCACCTTCGTATCCATCACTAAGTCGAACTGTAGGACAAAAAAATATTTAAAAAACCCAAGTGCATATCTAGTTGTTTTACAAATTTGCTTTTATGTTTGTAATGATCTCAAATATATAACAAGTAAAATGCCTCTGGCCGTCTCACCTGCATCACGCGGTTCAATATAGCAGCAGTGCTGAATTTGAAAACTACTCTAACTCGCACAAGATGTTCAGTGATACATGGTTACTCTTATGTCCACTTTTAATGAACTAGACCAATAAACTTACAGAGATATGATGGTTATTCAACAAAAAATCCCAACATGGCCAAAGTTCATTGACCTTACATGACCTTTGACCTTGATCATGTGACCTGAAACTCGCACAGGATGTTCAGTGATACTTGATTACTCTTATGTCCAAGTTTCATGAATCAGATCCATAAACTTTCAAAGTTATGATGGTAATTCAACACATACACCCAATTCGGCCAAAGTTCATTGACCTTTGACCTTGGTCATGTGACCTGAAATGCGCGCAGGATGTTCAGTGATACTTGATTACACTAATGTCCAAGTTTCACGAACTAGACCAATAAACTTTTAATGGTAATTCAACAGATACCCCCAATTTGGCCAAAGTTCATTGACCCTAAATGACCTTTGACCTTAATCATGAGACCTGAAACTAGAACAAAATGTTCAATGATGCTTGATTACTATTATGTCCAAGTTTCATGAATCAGATCCATAAACTTTCAAAGTTATGATGGTAATTCAACACATACACCCAATTCGGCCAAAGTTCATTGACCTTTGACCTTGGTCATGTGACATGAAACTCTATTAGAGGGTTCAGTAATACTTGATTAACCTTATGGCCAAGTTTCATGAACTAGGTCCATATACTTTCTAAGTTATGATGTCATTTCAAAAACTTAACCTCAGGTTAAGATTTGATGTTGACGCCGCCGCCGTCGTCGGAAAAGCGGCGCCTATAGTCTCACTCTGCTATGCAGGTGAGACAAAAACCAGAACAAACATGCACAATGCATACAGTTATGATTAAACTTAAACCAAAGAAAATTCTAGACTTATAACCAAAAAGAAAAAAATATATGACTGAGATTAAGTATAAATGTGAATCCAGAGAAGATGGCTGACGGACATAGCAACAAATCAGCAATCAATAATGCAAAAGTAAAGCTCTTCTCTTGAAATGCTATACCACTTCCTCCTCCTCCTCTCCTCAATACATACCACCATCTGCTCTCTCATCCATTCCAAACTTTTTTTCTCATTTCCCTGGGTATAAACCTTTGACATTCAAGTTAGACACTTTCACCACTCTTTGAAATAATTAAGCTGGGCCTTGCAAGCTCCCAGCACTAGACTGTCATACCACTTTAATTGGCTGATAACTTCATTGATTCATTTTCTTAAATTCAGTCAGTTGCAAAGTCATCTAATAACTTGGACCAAACTATCATCTTATTCATCTATGATGATCTCGGTCATCTAATGATATCTTGGGAGATTATCATTTGGACTGATTTCCAATTGACTATTGTCCAAGTTCAAATGCTCTTTACTTTTTTGTGTAATTGCCATGTCATGTGGAGACTGGAAAATACACAAACTGGCTATCAAACCAAGTAAAAATATGATAGAATCATAAAACTGAGTAGTTTGCCTAAGTAATTAGTTCCCCTCACAATCTTCTTTAACTGGTACATGGTATTGTAATCATTTGCAAATTAATTTGCAAATTTTAGGTCAATTGTACAAACAAGTTAATAATCTGAACAAGTGGAACGCCTCTGGCAGTCTCGCCTGCATTACACAATTCAATATAGCAGCAGTGATGATGACTTTGAAAACAGCTATTGAATATTTGTTCACAAAAGAAAACACTCATATGGTAATAAAATACTATGTCCATTGACCCAATATGACCTCTGACCATGATCATGTGACCTAAGACATGTGCAATACATACTTGATTACCCTTATGTCTATGTTTCATGAACTACATGTGTAGAACCATAAACTTTCTAGGTTATGATGCCAATTCAACAGATACCCCCAGGCCAACACGGCCAAAGTTCATTGACCTTAAATGACCTTTAATCTTGGTCATGTGACCTGAAACACGCAAAGGATATTCAGGGATACGTGGTTACTCCTATGTCCAAGTTTTATGAACAAGATCCATAAACTTATAAAGTTATGACAATTCCACTAATACCCCCGACATCATCAAAGTTTGTTGACCCTAAATGGCCTTTGACCTTGATCATGCGACCTGAAACATGCACAGAATGTTCAGGGATACTGAATTGCTCTTATATCTAAGTTTCATGAACTCAATTCATAAAATGTCAAAGTCATGATGACATTTCAAAAACTTAACCGTGGTTAAATATTTCAATGTTGTTGACGACGCCGCGCATTCCGAAAGTGGCGCCTATAATATAGTCTCGCTCAGCTACATGTATGCAGGCAAGACAAAAACACTATAATCATTAATTAACAAGAGTTTCAACTTTCAAATCATATTTATAGCCTCTAAAATAATGTATGGCAACTTATTATGGTTGTCCTATCCAAGTTCTTTGGACTAAAATTTCTTTGCTGTTTCACCCATTCTGTTTCTCTTCCTCATAAATCATCTTCATTTTAGTACCCAGTACCCCTTTTCAAGAACATTTTCTTCATTCACTTCCTCTAATTTCCTTCTACTTATATAGTTTCTTCATGCCTTTCTCTTTTCCTTCCTTTTTTTTTATTTTCCCTTCCTTTTTTTTTTATTTTCCCTTTTCTATAAATTTCTCATGGACTTTGTGGACCTTGTTTTGTTGAAACAGGAATCAACAATGTTCACATTTGTGTATGTTTTTTCTTCTCCTTTCATCATGCATAACCAGCATTACCGTCAATAATCATATCATTTATATACCAACATCACCATCAATCATACTCACTGACTTGAATGGTATGGTAGTGGATCGTATTACCGAACACTTTTCATGAATTCAATCATTTCAAAAATATTATTCTCATAAAATTCACCAAACTTTCACCATAAATACACAATTACCTACAAAATATAAATATGTAAAAAGTTTGCCGAAATCGTTTTTCCTTTTGATGATATTAGCTTCCAATCGGACCCCTCTTCGGATGTGAAATATTTTGGTCACCTGAAAAAGGTGTCGTATTACCGAACGTGTGTTTTCAATGGGAAAAGTTGAGAAATCAACAAAATCACTGATCATGCTGATGAGCTATTTTTGACCATATTTTATTATTTTTAGAATATTAAGACTTTGACAATATGTTTTGACCATTTTTCATCATCATTCTATTCAAGTTCTCTTTGGAAGGATGTTGCAAAGAATTGAGCGTATGAAATTATTTTCTGACGCGTACGATGCGCACGTTCGGTAATACAAGGCCGGTCGGTAATACAACCACTCACTATACATCTTATCATCATCATGTTTTATAATTTTACACTGCATGAATATGTTCATCATTTAAAATAGGCATTTATATCACGGTTAATCTTTTTTATACAAATCTGTCGTACATCGATCCTCGACGGAGCCTTCGTTACTTAGACCGCCACAGGTCACCCATCACACGGCGAGCTGAGGGACGGGAGTCGGGACATGGCGCCCAAAGACGAAGTCCAACAAACAATGCCGAAAGAGCTACGAAACCCATGAAATTTGCTAGCGTTCGTACTACTACCGTACCGTAAGGGCACTAGTATTCAACCCGTTTGGAGAGTTTCCTCAAATATATATAGAAACATAGAATTTACCTGAATTTCAGACCCGTCTTATTTCTAAGAGCAAATGCTGGTTATTCTTTTTCCGTTATTTTTTTCTTCAACCAGTCGACTGTGTGCGCAGGCGATCGAATTATACGGCGACGGTTTTTTGCACTAGTAGTATTCAACCCGTCTGCACTAGTAGTATTCAACCTAGCGATGAAAGATGATCCTGTCTCTCAATCTGCCCTTGTCCCATCCGACTATGGACTAGACCATTTGAGATGAAGCCAGATACTTACATAGATCTAAATCTAATTTAGCAATATAAACCCTTTTGAGATTTGCTATCTATCCTCACTAGGCTGAATACTAGTGCAATTCAGTGCAAAAGGCCATCGGCGCATAATTCGCTCCTATGCGCATACAGTCGACAGATTGATAAAGAAAATACCGACAACAGATCACCCTGGAAATAACAAAGGTATGAAATTAAGATACAGGGGCGGATCCAGCCTTCGCCAATAGGGGGGGCCCGGAATTTTTTCAGCCATATTTTCCCCGATCGGCCGCTCAAATATGATTTTTGCCGGATTTTTTGTTTCTTTGAACAGTTGAAAGGGTAGTCCTAATGGTCACTTTTTAGCTTTATTCTTATGAAACATAAATGTATAATACCATAACCCTTATTTATATAATGCGAGCGCGGAGCGCGAGCTAATTTTTTTTGAAATAATAATAATAATAATAGACAGTTCTTGTATAGCGCATAACACATTATAAATAACGTCTCTATGCGCTTCCAAAGGACTTGGATATTATTACCTTATGTTCTTTTTCCTAAAATTTTGAACATTCTGGGAAACGTTTGTCTTCCTGAATAAAAAAGATGTGTATGCAAGTTAATAATTACTACGAACGTAAAGAGTGAGCAGAAATGAAGTGATGGAAAGGGTACTGTTAAATACTTGCTTGCAATTAGCCATGAAGACGTTACACATTTTTAAAAATCAAATAATGCGAGCGCGAGCCGAAATTTTTTGACATTTTTACCTAAGGAATGGAAATTCTTAGCACGTTTTGTTTAACAGAATAGGTATATAATTAAACATGCGAGCACGAAGCGTGAGCAAAAAATTTCGAGATTTAGACCTACTGAACAAGACACTCTATTCAATTAGTTTTGTAAATCATGAAAAGGATGAGTAAGTGGGGATCTTCCTTACATTAATAATGCGAGCGCAGAGCGCGAGCAGAAAATTTTTGTATCGTTTTAAACTGATCGAAATTGTACCTGTTATGGACTGCTTGCATTTAGCCATGAAGACGTTACATATTTCAACATTCAAATATGGCGAGCGCGAAGCGCGAGCTGAAAATTTTTAACCTTTTTTACCTGAATAATGGAAATGCCAAGCACTTTTTGTAATCTTGGAAGGACTCTAAGTATATAAACTAAACTTTATTGATGCGAGCACGAAGCAGAAAAATTCTGGACACTCTATCATGTCTATTCATGTTTTGTAAATCATGAAAAGGATAAGTTATTTATCCGCGAGCAGACACTTTTTGATATTGTGATCTGAAACTGGATATTGATTTAAATAGAGAACAATCTGCGTATCTGAATTAACGTGTGTTTTAGATTTCGACCTAGAATTTGGGTATTCTAAGTACCTTTCTTCATGTTCTTATCATGAAAATCAATAAGGCGAGCGCAAAGCGCGAGCTATATAAAAACATATGATATTCCGATCTAACAAAGGGTCAATTTAAGCTCTGTATTGCAAACACTTAATTTGTGGGAAAATTGTGAATCGTGATGGATGACAGTTAAAAAAGAGCTGATGTATTTTATTATTATTACTTTGAGTTTTTACATATAGGACCGGTACATTCTATAAGCCAAGGGCATTATGTCATCATAAGAAAATGATGACTATCTTCCTATTTCTCTTCCTAAGCATGAGAGCGCGAAATCTGTTAATATTATGGCCTGAAAACTGGACATTTAAAGTACTTTTGTAATTATGCATAAAATGCATGATATCTATCAATGCGAGCGGAAATCGCGAGCCGAAATTTTTGATAAACTGTCATCAGAGTAGTTTGAGTTAGAATTAATATTGGGATATACATAACTCACTAATCAAAATGCTAGCGTGCAGCGCTAGCTGATACGTTTTGACAATCTGACCTGAATAGGGAACTTTTTGAGAACTTTATGGAATACAGGAAAATAATAGGTACCTGACAAATCAAATTTTGCGAGTGCGCAGCGCAAGCAGAAAATGATAATATTCAGATCATAACACAGACATTTTTACAGAGCACTTTTTTAAAATCAATTTGTAAATCAAACAAAATAATGAAAGTTCAGTTTCCCAGCTGAAATATGTTTTGTACATGGACTTCAAAGTTTGATATTTCAAGCTCCATATTGAGCAAGATATGCAAATCCCCTAAAAGACAATAAGAGCGCGAAGCGCGAGCGAAAATTTTATATCCTAACAAATAGATTTTTCAAAAAATTATTTTCAAAGTTTCCCCTCATGTTATTTTATTCAATCATGTTCCTCTTATGTTTGCCTTTCTTCTTTTCTCCCCTCTTTTCCCTTCCTTTTCTTTTTTCCTTTCTTTTTTCCCTTTTTTTTTTGCTCCGCCAATAGGGGGGGCCCGGGCCCCTCGGGCCCCCCCCCCTGGACCAGCCTATGAGATAGTTTCCATATTTCTAAATATTTTTGGAAATAAATATGTCAAAATCTTTGAATTATGCCGGGTTGAATACTAGTGCCCTTAATACGGTGATCATGACCAAACAATCAATACATAAAGGCTAGTTACCCTGTTGCCGCGCCCCAAGGTGTCGTTGAGAAAAGTTGCCGAAGAAAATGAGTCAAGAACTTAAACTCCAAGTTCAAAGAATCTGTGGAAGGCCGGCCGGCTAGCGCCAAGGAAAGATCCCTATTAGTATAGCCTACATGTAGGTCCATGGTACCGTATATTTTACGTCGCTGACGGCCGGCAGCGCCGCGCCGGCCAGTCGGCCATGCGCGCCAGCCTTAAAGGGGAATCCAACCCAAATAAAAACTTGCTTTCATAAGGAAGGAAAAATCAGACAAGTTGATAGGTGAAAGTTGAACAATATTGGACAAAAAACAAGAAAGTTATGAATTTTTAAAATTTGTAAATATTGGTAATCACTATACCCATGGAGACTTCAAATTGGCCGCATATGGGATGTCATAGTGATGTAAGGCAAGGACTACTCTTCCATGTACTCCAATACATATTATGGCTAAAATGTCATTTTTCCCAAAAATTTTATTTAAAATTATATTTTTCTTTCATGAGGACATAAAACAATATACTACCTGGGTTATATTTAGATTACTGCCCCAGGGGAATGAGTACTTAGGAGAAAATCACAAATCCCTGATAATAAAGTACATCGGGCCTATGGGAAAGTTGTCCTTAATTGCCCCTTGTCATAATTTACTTACCCAGTTGCCAATTTGAAATCTACATAGTACTAGTGATGATCTCAATTTTAAAGAAGCTATAACTTTCTTATTGCTTGTCCGATTTCTTTCAAACTTTCACCATTCTGTTTAATTTATTCTTCTCCTTCCAAACACAACATTTTATGGCCAAGGCTGGATTCCCCTTTAATAAACCGATCCAACGGTCCCGGTCGCGCGCGTCCTGGTCCAGTCTTTATGTTGCTCGTCTCACTGATGATGAATTATATGATGATGATGATGATGATATGCATGACGACGACGATGCATGATGATGATGATGATAATGATGATGTAGACAGCTGGCAGCCGTCTGTTTCGAGAAGTTTTTTCAAACAATTTTTATTGTTTTCATTTCTCCTTGAACATTATTAAACAGAGACCGAAGCTTTTGGTCTAATGATGATGTCGATGGTGATGGTGATATCGATGACGACATGACGATGATGATGATGCTGATCATGATGATGCATGATGTTGATGATGTTGGTAGATGGTATAGGCCTATATACTGTATACTGGTACAACAATGTTGGTGTTGATGGCGGTGCATGGTGTATGATGATTGGATGATAATGATAATTAATGATGACGATGAATTATGAATCCCCGGTATGAATCATGATTTTTTAATGGTGATGGCGGCGGCTATATGGTGTTGGTGAATTGTGGTGGTAGTTGTAGTACGTGCCGATGGTAGTGGTGCTGGTGATGGTTGGTGGTGATTGTGATGATTGATGTGATGAAGGCTCTATCGGTGAAACGAATTACAAACACATGGTCTATTACAATAACGACAAACTAGGCGATAATATTTCAGTCTCATCATTGTTGGTTCAACATAATGTACAATACTGCTGGCACTTTTGGAAGATAAACTTCAGGCATAACTTAAAAAAGAGTAAAGCTATAAACAGGGGCCGCGAAACCGGGGGCGTAGGGGGCTTCCGCTTTTTTGTGTAAAAATATCGTGAAAATAATATATAATTGTGTCTACAATTTGCATTATCATCTCCCTCCTCATTCCCGCGGCCCCTGTTCTATTCTTTATTAGAAAACAGTATCAGGAACTTCATATCTCCCTAAGATCTGTAAATATGGCAGCAATGTCTCTTTCCTATATTTATGCCTTAATCATTTTCCTTTTCTAAAAAAAATAAGATTAACAAGCATGAGACAATGTCCCGCTATAAAGTAGTTTTATGATTATTATTTTCAATATTAGTATGTAGACAAAGTCTTGTAATGCTATTAAACGCGTGGATGAAACAATTTTGGCAAGTTTGATTTGAAAAATAAATTCCGAGTTATACTGCGTCATAATAATCTCTTCTTGTGCTTATTCAGTTCCGATAAGTTGGTAGGGGTCTCTTTACCTCTCTCTACAGGCGCGTAGGCATTGTGACGGGGGGCGGTCGCCCCCCAAAAAAGTCCCCAAAAAGAAAAAAAAGAAGGGAAAAAAGAGAGGAAAAAAGAAAAAGCGAAGGGAGGAAAGGGAAGAAAGGTAGCTTTGTGTGTTTCTCTTTCTATTTTTTATTTTTTCTCAAAAGATAAACTCCTCCACTCTTGCTCTAAATTTATATACAAGAATTTGCTTCTGCGTTGCGCGCGATTAAATGACAATATTGCAGTTCTCATTTGTTTCCCTCACCCTTTCTCTAACCCTGTTTTTTCCACCTCAGCTATATGTGTTTATTGCCAGCTAGTTCAAGTGTATACATGAGGGCATAGAATTCGACTAAGGTTAGGCCGAAATGTACAAAGTTGTTTTTTTTTTACATTGATCGCGCAACTTCTGGTCGGGTCGGCTCCGGGCGGGTAAAATCTTGATATCAGAGTCTGCCGTCACCTCCATATATATATATAGGCAACTTCTCCCGCTTTTCAGCTCATTACTAAACAACTATAATTTGGGGCAAACAGGTTCCTAATTTAAGAAGAGGAAGGTATAAAATTCCTGTCGTATCAAATGAAAAAGTACAATATTTTTTATCAAATTCTATTTTTTATCAAATTCTAAACTTCATGTCATTTCCCTGCACATTCATCTCCTGTCCTATTTTGTGCCCTCAGTTTGAAATTTTGAATGACACTTAAGTTTCTTTATCATTAAAAATGAAGCGATTCAGGATAAGTCAAAGAAATTATACATCATCCTTTTTTATATATATTTTCGATAAATCACAGAAGTTTTAACTCTTTGCGCGGTATTTTCCTTGTAATGAAGTTCAATCATCTTAAAAAAAATTAATTGAATTAGAGCCGATGTGTATAGAGATATCTGCATTTGATGAAACAAACGCCCTTTGAAATTTCAGAATTTCGAATTGCTCTGCGCGGGGATGAATATCTTCCTCCCGGCATATACCCTTCTTCTCCTCTGTTTTGCGAGTTAAAAATATGCACTGTCTAAGAAAATTGTTTGTAATCAGATCTGATCATTCCAAGGGAAGCATTTAATATGACTTAGAAAATACCCTTTTCTCGGAACCCTTTTCTTTGCAAAAAAATGATAAAACGCAATAGCTTCCGCGCTTCGCGCGGGACAATTATTATTTCAATTTCCCCCATTTTATCCCTATTTGTGCGTTCACAATCACTCTTGAAAACAAGGTTCAAAATCACAATATAGTCGACTGAATTGGAGTTGATATAGGTAGGCCTAGTAGAGACAAGAGAGACGGCTCCTTTTCATTTTAATTTATGAAACATCGAAAGCTCCCCCTCCCTGCACCCACCCCCTAGGGAGTGCGCTTCGCGTGCATTTACCGCCCCCTCCAAAATGAAATCCTGGCTACGCGTTTGTCTCTCTACAATCTCTATCGTACTTTTATCTTTTTTTTCAGTTTTCTTAACAAACATAATCCACCTTTTATACATGAAAATATATATATATGAAAATAATGTCCTAAATTTTATTATATTGAAAGAAAATAATCCAACCGCAGTCTCATATTTCTACAAAGTAATGAAATTATCAATGGACGTATGCTGAACGAATGAATATGACGTTAATTAGCATGATAAGCCAACGAACCATGATTTATCGGATCACACAACGTTGTGTAATGACACTCATTTTTAGGGACTGCAATCTTTACACTGAGGGCGCTGTTAAGCAGCTAGCACCGGTTTTATATCTCTCTAACTAGCGTTATATTTTTACCTGGATTTTTTAACATTTTGATTGGACTTTCAGTTTTAGACTACATTGCCTTCTGTGTTTGATGATTATGATAACGATATTGATCTCTTTGCAAATGATAACTGTTAAATGGTAATTATTATAATAATATAGCATAATAATACATGTAGTGACGATATTTTTATATACAGTGACAATGATATAATCTATGATAGTAAAATTTACAGTACTCTATGCCTCATTTTCCGTATGTCAGATATTTTACATTAGCCTCATAATTATATTTTAAAAACACAATTCCATTTTTATTTCTCAATGTGAACCTTCCACTTTGCGATTTAATTCTCTTTCCCAAACTCAACCTTCTCCACAACTTATAAATTTGTTTATTGAATTTAGTGCATGTATTTCATTTATCATTACCATATTATAGTTTTTTATAAATATCTTTGGAAATAATTTTGTAACGTGCTCTCATCTAGAATTACCTTGTAAGTGCAATATACCAACATCAATTAATTAATTGTTACTTTATATTATTTGACTATTTCATTTCACTTATGTAACTATGAAATTTATGCTTACATTGTAATCTTTGTTTGTATCAGTCTCCCAACTGTTTTAACAAGGAAGTATTGTGTACAATAAACCGAAATGAATGAATGAATTCCTGAGGTAAAAACTGTACAAGCAAAGGCAACCAATTGAATTTCCGACCTTATTCTTTCACCGGGGAATTCCATGAAAATCATTCCGTGTGTAAATTTTAAATATTTATTTATAAAGATATTAAAGCGTATGTCTGATTAATAGGGCCTACATCATTTTGTTGTAAAGTTGCAGGTTCTCCACCCCCGTGCCTATACCACGAATCTCAACCATTCCACCAATTACTATCTTATTATTTGTCAGTCTTGAGATTGTTTTCTCTCACATATCTGCATTTTAAACTCTAAACAAATCAACAGCAATGAACCATAAAACAATACATTTACAACCCTATACTTACTCGGGGCGGAACATATAACACCTGCATCCTCAATATGACCGCAATTGTGTTCTCCTATTCCATTATTAATGCAATCCAGAAGAGTACTCTCCGTTCCATTGCAGCCCACATTATCCAAATATATAGGGCTTAAAATGCTTCCTGTCAAAATGATCAAACGAACATTACAAGCATTCGAAAAATTAATTAATTCCATTCTTCAGACCTTTCTGGTACTGCGATCCACAAGGTTTATAGGCAATTTTGTATTGTTTATTTATTTAAATGTTCAAGTTGTAATTATCGGGCATGATCAGTATACATGTATTTGTCAAAACCAGAAATTTAAATGTCTCAAGAGTAATGAAAGGCACACGATCATGACCTTCTTGTCCTTTCTATCTTGTATGCATTATTTTTGTGTATGTTAAAAGAGTAATTAGCAAAAGCCCTTGGGGCACGGCATGACATGGGGGCATAATTTATAAACAATTAACGAACGAGCAAAATGAGTGGGAAAATAGCGCCTTTTATAATGATGAAAATTTAATTTGGTGATAGATTTTGACATAATATTAAACAAAACGTGACATATCATGCGCTTTTCTATCATTTTCCTTTATTTTCCTTCTATTTATTTTATTTCTTGTCCATGGAACTTCAAATGGCCCGGTGCCCCGTAAGCCCATCCCCCCCTCCCTCCGAATCTCAGAAACCCCAGTGTCCCACGATTTCATAATGCACAAAGCTCACCATCTGGTATAGTCCGACTGGCCCCAGAGATCGCTTCACCTTCCCCAAAACCGAGCTCCCGACAGACCACGGTGGCGTCGACATCATCCCAGTCATCATCGCACACCGTCCCCCATCCTCTATCTCCTAAGACCTCCACTCTTCCCATGAACGGGCTGTTGATGTCGGTAATGCGTACCGTTCCTGCCGGATCTACGGTAAATTATTGAACAATATCGTTATAAATTTCTCATTATTTTTTTTGTTATTTCTCCTATGCAATCGACAAAAAACAACACTTGTGTCACGAGGAATATTAATTGCATCGATATTGTTTTGAATAGGCAAAATAAATAAGTTAATCTAAAAAGGGTTGATGAAAATAAGATTATTTCATCTAGCTCACGAAGTAGACTAATCGTATGGATGTATATATGAATGCTCTTGTAAAACAATGATGATGATGATGATAATTGTAATAATAAATATATAAATAATAATAATAATAGCAATAATAATACTAATGATAGCAATATTAATTATGAATATAATAATAACAATAATTTTTACAAGTATATTGATAATTATATCAATGACTATGGTAATGATAATTAGAATATCGATGACAATAATTACAGCAATAATAAAACACAAAATGATGAATAACTACAATATGAGCTATCAAGCACGCCGTGCGATATGATCTGTGAGATTTCATGTCACAGTAGCACGTTCAATACACCCCACCCTGATCATCACCTATGGCTATGGTAGTATGTACGATAAAACTTACTTATTGCTTCTCCAAGACATGAATGGGAGAAAGCACCAATAATTAGCAAAGCGACGACTAGGACCGACGTCATGTTCTCGTAAAACTTTTCCTCAAATAGCACGACTCTGACGCTCCTTTCAACGTCGACTTTCCCCGGAGATATCTATCATGTGAGGACGAAAAAAACTAAACGTCAACATATACACAAAAATTATCAACATCAAAATCGTAGTCTAGTTTCCATCACTTTGAAAGTGTAAAGTGATTGAAGTCATATTTCAGGAAACTTAAGACGAGTGTCACTTTTCATCTCATGTATTTTAAGGTGACAATAGATCAAAGGTTATTTGAGGTCAATGAATTTTGACTATGCTGTGGTGTCTAACTATCAAACTAAACAAGCGTTTAGTTTATTTTTATTTTTCATCTTGAACTTTAAAGAATTCTCCCGAAATCATAATGATATAAATAATGTTAATAATAAAATGATAATGGTAACGATGATGACAATAATATCAATAATTACAATAATAATAATGTAATGATAGTAATCATAATAATGATCATAATAATGATATGCACATTTATATAGTGTTTAATCCAATGTTTCTTAGCGCTGCATATTTCCCGGCGCTCGAGCAATCAAGGAATTTCTTCCTATACCGGATACCCATTAACTACACCTGGGTGGAGAGTGGCAAAAGTAGATAAATGTCTTGTCAAAGAGACCCCGAGTACTGCTGTGGAATTCGAACCCAGGACCTTGTGGTTCAAAGTCTAGAAAATTATCCACAGAGCCACAACACCTATACGTAGGTTATCTTGTTCCACCCCTATCAAAATACATCTCACTCCCGCATGTTGACGATTCCTCAATCTGAAAACATAGGCCGACATTTTGACGATAGTTATATGGTAGGTGACCAATCAGGCAACGACAGTTTCTCCGACGATTTTAACTAAAGAACCATCTAGATGACTTCCCTGTATAATACCCATTGACAAAAATGTCAAAAAGAAAATTTGTCGCCAATATTTTGTCGCCGAACGATATAATGCCTGTGAATAATGTCTGCAGTTTGGACTAGTTTAATCAATAATCAACTTGTTAGATACAAATGGTAACAGTAGATACAGGTTAAATAGATAAAGCAGGAAATAAATGAAATATATAAATAAGACTGATCTTGAATCAATCGACATTGGTATATTATCATAGAGTGCGGGCAATATTAGCTGATTCTAATTTTGAAAGGTCACTAAAGTAGTTCAGGAAAGAGGCATGCTCCAATTCCATCGAGAGAAAATAACAAAAGGAAAAGGGAAAGGAAATATGAAAAAAAAGTTTTGAATTGCAGGGGAGTTTTTTGCATGTGCATGAACGTTACATGAAATGCAAATCTCCATAACTGACAGGTCACAATCACACCAACGAGTAAATTTGAAAGTATAGGCCTCAGAAGTGTACGCATGGGGGGTGGTAACAGGGTTCAACCCCCCCCTTGAAAAAAAATTCTGCTAACGCTACTTATAGGCTATTGTACAAACACTGGGTATAAAAAATACTAATCCTAAAAGTATTCATAACATAATATCAGAAAGTTGCGACATCTTGAATTTTCTGTTAATTTCATTTCCCCCCTTTTTATGACAGTATAGGAAACAAAATATACTCATAGGTTTCATATCGACCTTTGCGTTACACACGTCTTTGATAATATATCGAATGTCATGTGCCATATGGGATAAGTAAAGGTTTCTTTTTATATTATTGTGGCAAGTAGTTTGCTTGGAAAATTGTTTGAAATTGATATCAATTATTACAAGGTATAATAGATGCATGAAATCACATTGCCATTAATGCAGCTTGTTAATAAATTTTCGACGGCGCTGAGTGGATATTCCGATAATTTCAATATGCTAGAACGAGTAATTCAGAAGAGTTATCATAGATGCAGGTTGTAATATAAACAATTTACGAATACTTATATGGAATACTCCATCATACAGGGGAATGCATTATACTCAAATCCCATGCACAGTCGCCAAAAAACCCACTTATGATTGAAAACGAGTTTCAGGTTATGTTCGGTCTAAAATGTGAATAAAAAGTCCCTAAAACAGGTGATGTGAGTTCACAAGTAAAACATTCAAATATAAGTTATTTACTGAAATATTGATAAAGTGGATTGTGTCGATCGAGCGAAGCAAGTGAACTGAAAATGCCCACAGTTGGAGTAAATGATTACATTCTAAAACAAATTTGCCTGTGAATAAGTCTTTTGAGCCACATGTAGAAAACTCAATGAAAATGATGTACAATAAAAATGCAGTGTGTTGGAGGCCTGCACCAACACTACTACGCCTACCATGCCCCGTGACGATAGGGATCGCTCGGCCATCAAGTTAATAGGAAAGTAACTTAAATCATGATATGTAAGAAACCTGTTATCTGTTATTCAACTATTTAGTTGAAAAGAATTATATCAGTATACAGACGTAATGTTTGGATGACTCAGACCATTATCTCTTTCATATATAATTCCCTATACATGATGTTCATTGTGATGCGGATTTCCTATCATTTCCTTACATTTCGGAAGTGCTTTGCCTATCTTGGCTTTCCATTGTTCAAACGCAGGTTTGACCATCTGATTGTAATCTTTCATTTGGCTCCAAGTCAACACCGTTGATTGGGTTAATAATTTTGATAAAGAAGAGTAGTGTTTTTAATATGGAATCTAATTACGGTAAGGAATATCATGTATGTAACCACATCCATTGTCAAGAAAAGAGGAAATTCCACCCTGAAATTATATAAACCGCATTCCACAAAATTGAAATATCAAACCAGAGAGATTGCGAGTTTGGGTGTATAGCCTATAGGCCTAATAACATTTTTAATTGATACGGGATCTTCTTAGTGCGTTATATTACTTTTCAATTATCATGTTCACGTGGTTCATATATTACTACAAAATAAATCAGGAAATGTTATGAGGCTCGCATTCTAATCATGCAGTCTTTTTTGCTTTTGTAAACAACATTTAAAAGATGTTTACATGCCCATGAGGAAATGAAAACTAATATTGTACAAGAAAACAAATGTATGGTGTCAGAAAATGGAATCTAAAAACATTTAATTATTTTATTTAATTCTTTAAAGATCAAATCGGCCATTCTTCTCGTGGTTCAATAAAATGACATGAGAATAAATATGATGCGCTTTGAAAATATTTCTAAAACAAGAGTTTGGGTGGAACTGGGATTTAAAAAAAAAATTTGGTCAAAGTTGGTGTTCTACGAAACCGTCATTGAAAGGATATGCCCATCAAGAATTTGGTCAGAACTATAACCAATTAATAATTCGTCGAGTTTCTGACCGACTGTTGATCAACACTCAAATAGATTGTGAAGGCTTCGACCGATAGTTCGTCAAGTTCGAGATAAATAAATTGAGACAAATTCGACCATCAAACCTATAAAACGATTTGTCAAACAAATTTAAGTTTGTGTGCAATGTAGATGCATATGGGTGATTCTATCGGTTGCTACTGGGAATATTCACATTGTTTACAAAAATTGAATGGGATCGATGAAAGAATAATTACTTCCAGAGTTTCTGAAATATTGTGGGTGCAACGCAGACACCACCCTTAATAAAAATCTATTTGAAAATGTAAATTACATCAAAGTTTTTGATGTACTATGATGGTATCATCGACTACTACATTTTTAGAACTACATATAGCCTACCGGGAAAGTTGCGTTAGGACCACCCTATAAACAATATTTTGAAAAGATGATTTGAAAATTCGCCAAATGAAACTGAAAAAATGAAATTAAACCGAGAACAATTAATGACATTAGATTGGAATTACTTTGATTAAGTCGTATGAAGTTAACATTTTCTAGATAGATATAGGTCATAATATTCGAAGTTTCAATTCTAACAACAATCGAAAGAAGGAAGCGAGCAAACAAAACTAAAATAACATTAAATTACAAAAGTATTTTTTCCCATAGCTCATATCAAGGATGCCACGGTAAATTCATTGATATTTTGATATTATCTTAGCTCCAAAGGAGTCCCCCAAAGTATACGAAATCACAAATTTATTGGTTTCGTCACTAATAATCGGGTTATTTATAATGCGTTTATGACATACATTGTACTACCTAAGTGTTTATAAAGATATAGCATTACCCCGGTCATTGGATTCAATCAGTCCTTCCTGCACACATCGTATGCACTACTTTCACTCCCTGGGGAGTATTTCAGTCAGTCGCCATTAAGACGCGCACAACAATGGTATGAATCTCTAATCGCTAAGTATACTGACCTAATTAATAGAGACATTTTAAGGACTGTGTCATACGGATATGTATTTCCCTGATCAAATAATGGGATCACCGCGAAGCGCGGGCTGAAAATGTTTGATATTCAGACCTAAGGGACATTATAAGCAAATTTGTGAAATCATGATACGTACATGTCTCTTTAAACAAACAATGTGAGCGCAAAGGGCGACCTGAAATTTTTGTATATAATGACCCCAAAAAGGAATATTTCAAGGACTTTTTTTGGAATCCATTAAGAGTATACATGTCTCTCATCTAATGCGAGTGCCAAGCACTTGCTGATTTTGTTAGAATTACATCTGAACACATGAAGCACTTATTTGTAGTCATTGTAATCATTATTATCATACACATCTTTCACATCCATACTCCGAGAACCATCATATACTGTCCATAGTCTATCCTAGTCTGAACTCCAGACTTTTTACCTTACAAAGTACAGCACATAACCGATACTTGTCACAATGCTGGACAAGCTTATACAGTGCGTATCAAAAAAAAGTTTACACTTTGAAAAAGCCCTGTGAATTCAAAAATATACAACATGTGGGTAATTTTTGCATGTATAATCTTGGGTTTGGGTCTCATTTATCCAATGAAAGTAAAAGTTTTGTCAGAATGTTACACTTGAGTGAGCACTGTCCATTTCTGTAAAGCTCGCAGAAATCTGTTTGCGCAGAAATGCTCGTTTTCATGCTGTGTCCGAGGGGAAAGGGCGAAATCTAACTTACCGTACGAAACATTTATCATACATTTCCCTTCCACTTTTAGTCAATTGAAATAAAACGGATACATACCAGCATTTTGTAACAATTTTGCCACCCATAGTGAAATTTCAGCTCTTATTAAGCACAACCTTTACCCTATTTGTGCCAGCTGGATCTGAGGACATAACTGAATCTGGAGAAAAGTTTATATCAGGCATCTCCAGCATTTTTTCTTTAAGTTTTTATCATTGAAAGTGGGTTTCCATTTCATTTTTCATTTAATACTTGTTTCTCCAAACTTTTCTCAATTTTAGCAATGATAAACATAAAGAAAATCAAGCTTTAGCCATTCCATGTAAATCACACCTTAGTGTAACGCAAATATCGTCACGATGGGCTCGGTATGTGGGGGAGTGGGGTAGGGCGGAATGCACTCTTCGAAGTGTTTTGGGCAAGGAAACAAGTCTAACAAAGTAGAAGATATCTTCAAATCAATTTTAGTAGCTAAATTCCATGTATTCTTCACGATTACGGTCTACTTTTATTCGCATAACTATTTCAATGTTCTGCGCAAATCATTTTTCATTAACTTTTCAAAAGTAAGTGGTGCTCACTCAAGCGGAAATATTTTTTGACAGTTATATCGTTATTTGCTTTAATGGACCTGTACCAATGTTTAAATGTGGAAAAATCTTCAGGATATTACAAATGCATAATTTACAGGATTTTTTCAAAGTGTAAACTTTTTTTTGATACGCACTGTATAGCACCTGGGTGAAGAATAACAGTGTGGATTGATACCATGCCAAAGGACGTCTATAGGCCATGGTAAGATTCGACCATTTATCCCTTTATTTACAAGGGAAAAGTTATAACCCCTACACCACCATGTCTACACCGATCACAAACTACACAGGAATTAGCAGGTAGAGCACTTTACATCTCTAAAGACAAGGTTGCACCACCACCAAACGCTATTCTTTTTATTCATTTGTTAGTTGCATAAGAACGAAATTACGAAAAGTTTCTGTTTTGGGATACATAACTGCATGTGGCGGTAAGTGAATTTGACGCTTTCAAATTAATGGTTACACTTCGTAATTCCGAAGCTACGTAATTCCGAAGGTTCGTAATTCCGAAACACGTAAATTGCCTATACCTCGATCGATAATCCGAAAACGAAAAAGGGTTCGTTAATCCGAACATTTGTGGCGTTATTCCGACGGTTCGTTATTCCGAAGGTTCGATAATCTGAAAACGAAATAAGGTTCGTTGTTCCGAAGGTTCGATAATCCGAAAACGAAATAAGGTTCGTTGTTTCGAAGGTTCGTTAATCCGAAAACGAACTAAGGTTCGTTAATCCGAAAACGAAATAAGGTTCGTTAATCCGAAAACGAAATAAGATCGTTAATCCGAAAACAAAATAAGGTTCGTTAATCCGAAAAATGAAAACCGGGAAAGCAGAGGCAGAGGCAATGGGGAGGGGGCGGGGGACACTGTTGCCGTTCAATTGTTATGAGGATGGGAAGGCAAGGGCGGCCGAACAAATTTTCGTTTGGGGGTAAAGCCAAAAAATGAAACTCATACGTCAAAATGGACACTTTGGTGATATTTTCACCTTAAGATTATCATCTGTTTGAAGTCATTGTGTGTTTGATAGTGATTAAGTAGAGACAAACCTTTTTTGAAGTGATTTCTTATTATGGCAAAACGTATATTTAGGCTTTATTTTTCGGGAGAGAGTGTAATGAGCGAGCGGCTTGGAAAAACAAATTCAAAGGTGAAGTTGTAAAACGTTTTTGTGGGGCCATTATTGCGAGGTGTTGCGAGCGTGAATCACAAGCTAAAACTTTAGGGTATTTCAATAAAAAATGAAAATAAGTTTTTTATAATCCGAGCAAAATTTCTGCTGTCATTAAAAAGATGTGCATCTAACTAAAGAATTAACACGAGCGCAAAACGCGAGCTTAAACATACTGACCAGAAAAGGAACCTGTTAAAGAAAGCATTTATTGACCTCTTTAGGATGCATATTTCACCAATCGAATGAAAGTGCGAAGCGTATTAAAGCTGAAAATTTGCAATATTCCAGCCTGAAAACTTAACTTAACTTGTATACTTTAAAAATAGTATTTTATTTCGAAAAAACACAAAAAAGGCATATTTATTTTTGAAAAAGGAACTTTCCCATTTTGGAAAATATTCATTTCCCTGTTTTTTATTTCATTTTTGGGATGCAAGTGCCCCTGCCTCCCTCCCGGCGGATCCAACTTTCGTAAAATAGGGGGGGGGGGGCAATTTTTTTTTCAGCCATATTTTCCTCGATCGGCAGCTTAAAGTTGATTTTTGTTTGTTTCTTTGAAAGGGTAGTCCTAACAGTCAATAATTAGCTTTATACTTATAAAATAAAGTAAATATGTAATAACATGATAAACCCTTTTTAAATAATGCGACCGCGAGCTATATTTTTTTGATATGATGGGCAATAATTATGTTTGTGATCTTCAAAACGAGATGCCTATGTAACTAAATTTAAATAACTGCGAGCAAGAAGCGAAAAAGAGAAATTTTAAATATATAAGCTCTGACCTGATTTAAAGGGGACATTTTAAGACTTTTTTGCAGTTAGCCATGAAGACGATGCGTGTTTCAACCAGTGGCGGCGGAACGTATTTTCCGGGGGGGGGGGCAAAGCCAAAAAAGGGGCCGATAGGGGCAATTTGGTGCAAACGTATATTTTCACCATGAGATTATCATCTGTGTAAAGAGGCTGTGTGTTTTGTAGTAATTGAATTGAGCAAAAAAAATTAAGTGATCACTGATTGATAAATTATATATTTACGTTTCATTTCTGCGAGCGTAGCGAGCAAGCGATTTGGGGGGGAATCAAATCTGAAGATGTAAAATTCGCCTTTTTGGTAAATTACTGTTAAAAGGGCATCCTTGTGAGATGTTGCGAGCGAATCACGTGCTCAAACTTTTGGAAATGTCATGTAGGCCTAGAATGATAATAATGATATAGATATTATTTACCCAGGGAAGCCACTTCAGTTCTGAAAACTGTTCTCCCAGCTATTATTATTTTTTTACAAGAATGCTTAGAATGTCCAGTTTTCAGGTTGGAAGATCGGAAAATTTTGGCCCACGTTTCTCGCTCGCATCAAGTATTGTTTAGTGAGGAACTCATTCTATTCCTGGTTACAAAAAAGTATAAAATGTCCAGTTTTCAGGTGGAATATCACAAATTTTAAGCTTGCGGTTCGCGCTCTCATTATTTAGTTCGTGAGATATTCTATTCATGAGCCACTAAATGCAATCCTTAAAATATTACTTAGAAGCCTATGTTGAATATAACTTTTTACCTGAGAAAACTCTGGTAAAAACTGAAAACTAAGGTTAGTCTGATTTCCGCCATTGACTTTAGCACAGGCCAAAAACTCAGGTTTTCTCAGGTAAAAAGTTTTATGCAACCGTGACGGGCCCCAGGTTAGTATATAAACAAATTACAGCTCGCCCTCGAGTTAATTCTTTAGAAAGATACACATCTTTCCCACGATTACAAAAAATGCTCAAAATGTTTAAGTTCACGTCTTGTTACATGAAATGTCTACTAGTTTGAGCTTGCGATTCGCGCTTTCAACATCTCACAAGGATCATTATTAGTATTAATTTTATTTTTATTACCAGCAGAAGCTGTTATTAAAAATGACACCCCATCCCATATAAATCCTATTATCTAGAGGTTACTCGCACGCGACCAACACACTTGATCCCCTGCATCTTTAAACCATTTGCTTAGGCAGCAATTGCTCAGATAAAATCGAAATAAGTTATATATGCTTGAACAGGGCGCCTATTTTTAATGAAATACATGCTTTTGGCCACAACACACGCATGTATCATCGATCGTTATTACTATCATTGCATAATATCGTGTAATCTTGTAATGACAACACCGTTTTTGTTACCAAAATGAATAATTTTCATTTTCGGAAATACGAACCTTATTTAATTTTCGGATTAACGAACCTTCGGAATTACGAACCTTATTTCGTTTTCGGATTAACGAACCTTATTTCGTTTTCGGATTAACGAACATTATTTCGTTTTCGGATTAACGAACCTTATTTCGTTTTCGGATTAACGAACCTCATTTCCTTTCGGATTGACGAACCTTCGGAATTACGAATCTTATTTCATTTTCGGATTAACGAACCTTCGGAATTACGAACCTTATTTCGTTTTTGGATTGACGAACCTTCGGAATTACGAACCTTTTTTCGTTTTCGGATTGACGAACCTTCGGAAATACGAACCTTCGGAATAACCGAACCTTCGGAACTACGAAGCTTCGGAATTACAAATGTATGCGAAATTGGTTATAGATGTCGAATAATTTTCTTAATAATCGTGGGTTTTTTTTTTCAACTATTACGCATAAGAGTGGTTTCTTTTCCCAGGTAATTCTGAGGTGTATCGTTGATTGTGTACTGATACTGATAATCTGCCCTTCGACTTGTACCAGTTTTGTATTGCAGCTGTTTGCTAAACATTCACTGATATAATACATTTCTTTTCGTGTAATTTGGCTTGTTGAAATATTGTCGCACACAAACTTTTTAGTCTTCGGGTTGAGGCAACCACACACCTTTCGATTGCTCTACGGCCTGATTTTGGAATGAAACGAAGTAGAATTTTATTCTCATATTGAAACATGGAATATTGAAGATATTCTTTTTATTATTCTTCGAATTCCTATGTTCAAATCTGTGCCTATGCTATCATCCTTATTAGAATAAAAGCAAATTTAATATCTATTCGTAATGAAGTCACAGTAATCGCACGATTGGCTACGATTTGAAACTAATTTGGCTTTTACTCCAAAATCATAAGGCCTGCAATAATCCCAAATTATATAGGTATGTTTTTAAAGTTAATTTGAACCTGAAATAAGAAACATACCAATCATTCACATTTTTAGAAAATAATCGAAACGCGATTTGTTCCAAAATCGGATCGTGGACCATTCGTCAGGTGTGCGATGGCCTTAAGCATACTGCAGTGCTTTTCCCGTCATAAAAATGATAAAATGATTGTAATGATGAATTCGCAATTTTTATTTCTGTTTCCATATGTGTATTCCCCTGTCTCGTCAAGGCCTTTTTGGGGAGGGGGGGGGGGGGCTGCGGTAAAACATCGATCACTGATTTTATTCAAATATCCTTTCTTATCCGGGTGTCTTGATATTTTACGAGGCAAATATTATTTTGAGATATACTGTATATCATTTTATTAAAAAATCGATATTTTACCATTAATTGCGTGCTCACAAAAATTGATTTTCCACAAGAATGGACGGTCTCAAAAACTCAGCGAAGCTCACAGTTTTTGCCCAATTAAGCGTCATAGAAGAAAGTGTCCAAACAATCTTGTTTGTCTCTGTATATAGGTCCCCGGACTTTGAACCATACAAGGTCCGGGGATCAAATTCCAACGCAGCACTCGCGTCCATGCAGGCTTTTCTCTACATTTGCAACTCTTTACCCAGGTGGGTGTTAAGAGCTGCTTTAAAAACGACTGGTGAACCTTTCTTATCGCGCTAAGATAATCACCAACGTGCAATAAATGATGCATATCATTTACCACATAAAGGATCACCACTCGTTCTTAAAGTCGCTCTTAACTTACGAACAGCTTTTATTTATGAAACGGCCCCCATTGGGGGCCCCAAGGTGTAAAAAAAATAATGGATACCTGACAGGAAGGACTTTCTTGAATGCCCGAGCACCCGATGCAGCAGGGTAGCCGTGCTGAAGTCGATATAAAAGTATGCATCGCTCAGAAATACTGGATGTTGCTCATTATAGTATCATTATTACAATTCACATTTAATGCAACGGATACGAGGGGGTCATTACCATCCTTTAAATTAGGGTTGGGACAAGTAATTAAAGCTTGCTTATTGTGCTTATTAAGGAGTACAAAGGATGATAATTCACTAAATGAAACTGAAAGTTCTGGAACAGATAATGGTCACAAGATTCAAGATCACAATGGCCACATAAAACCATGAATTCATTACATCCATGTTAGATGTTACAATGTTATTCGTTAAGATTTTATTATGATTCCATGGTCACGCGCGAAATGTATTTTGTTCTTTTTTGCTTTTTCGTATTTTATGTACCTTTGAAGAAATCATTACGAAAGATTCCGTGTCATATGAAATAATAATTAGCATTTCTTAATAAAGAGGGCGGACATGGTTAGTGGTCGGCCTAGCGTTAGAGAGAGGGAGGGAATGGGAGAGAGAAGAAAGAGACAGTGAACAAAAGAAGAGCAAATAGGCGATTAAACAAATAAAAAACAAAACAGAAACAAAAAATAGTAAAAAATAAATAAAAAGAAAAGATTGAAAGAACTAAATTGTAAACTAGGATTGAATAAAAAAGAACAAATAATCAAATTTAACAATAGATTTGATGATACACGATCTAGGAATTAAAAGCTGATACAGAAAGACGTTAATAAGCTACATGTAAAGTGGAAGCGCCGTGGTGTAGCGGTTCTGACTCTCGCCTTGTAATCAGAGGATAATGTGTTCGAACCCCACCATGGCCTAGCGTCCTTTGGCAAGGCGTCAATCCACAATTTGCCACTCTCTGCCTAGGTGAAATGGGTATCCGGTAGGATGCGAAAGCCGATGTAGTATGCCTAGAAATTGAGTCTTGGTCTTGTCTTGTTGGAATGCACCCCAGGGCCAGGGAGTGGAAAAAACGCTTTATTGTATACGGGCATGCAAGGATCAGGGGCCTGTTTCATAAAGGACTTGCAAATGTTGTAACTTTGCCATAATGGCAACTACCATGGTAACAGGGCTCAGCAGCCAATCAGAATCAAGGTTACCATGGTAGTTGTCATTATGTCAAAGTTACAACAGTTGCAAGTCCTTTATGAAACGGGCCCCAGATGACCGGGATAATGATAAACTGCCTAGCGCTTAAGACGACATTTCGATGTGTTAAGCGCTATATAGATGCAGATTATTATCATTATTGTTATTATTAGTAGTAGTATTGTTATTAGTATTATCATTATTATTGTTATTATTATTATCATTATTATAACTATTATTAATAAAGTAAATATTTCAAGTCGTGGTGCCGAAGGAGTTAATGAAGACACCCAGACAAAACAGGGAACGTTTATCAGTGCACGTGCAGTGATTAATATATAGAATGTCATGATCACACAATAATTGTTTATAGAAACATAAATCGAATAGTTCAGGGTTAATTTGTATGCCATCATAATATTGAAATCTTATCGTATCTCTGTACATGGGAAGACCTGGGGGGGGGGGGTTGTTACACCCACAAATGTAATAATCGCCCACAAATGTAATAACGCCCACAAATGTAATAACACTTTACCCACAAATGTAATAACGCCCACAAATGTAATAACACTTTACCCACAAATGTAATAATTTTTGATCGCCCACAAATGTAATAACGCCCACAAATGTAATAACACTTTACCCACAAATGTAATAATGCACTTTACCCACAAATGTAATAATGACTTTACCTACAAATGTAATAAATTTGAAGTGATTTTTGGCGAATTCGTTCTAAACTAATATCCTATAGTAATGCGTTCATATAGCACAAAAGTTCAAAGTCTTTTTTCCAGACCCGGTTAATGAAATATTACAGTACAAGTCCAAGTCTTTTTCCAGACCCGGTTTTTCAAAATTACAATATACGTCCAAAGTCTTTTTACCAGACCCGGTTGTTTCAAAATTATAATATATGTCCAAAGTCTTTTTTCTAGACCGAGTTAATTCAAAAATTATAATGCAAGTCCAAAGTCTTTTTTTCAGACCCGGTCGTTTCAAAAGTTATAATATACGTCGGTGAAGGGTAAAGACAACACTTTAAGCCCAAGCATTTTAAGTGGGTTTAATTTTGAAGATTGATCTCAGCTGTCATTTTTTTCAATATTTCTTTATCTTTTAAATAACCGGGTCCAGACGAAAGACTAAGCATAATACTCGTGTTATTCCACAAGAATAAGAATATGAGTCTTTTGTTTTTAGGATTGTTTAAATCATTTTTAAATCACCGGGTCTGGAATAAAGACAACGCTCTAAACGTGTGCTTTTCTACATGCATGGTCTTAATTTGGAGGATTGTTGGTTCTTAGATTCGTTGTTTGGGGTTGAGTTTTATTGATTTTTTATTCCTGAAATAATTGTGTCTGGAGGAAAGTCGATCTTCGACAATCGGTCTTCATGTTGTTCCACAGTAATTAGATTATTGGGTATTCGTTTTAGAATATTTGTAAAAACTATTTTATTTTTCAAATAGTAACCAAGTCTGGAGAAAGGATGTCTGCTATACCCACGCGTTATTACAATGTTTTGTAGGGGTAGTAGTAGTATTTAAAAAATACATTTTTTACTGGGTGAAACTTTGGAAATTTGGTCTTAGATTCGAAGTTTTTCAGTTACTTTTTTTTAATAGCCGGGTCTGGAGGAAAGAGTACGTTTTCCACGAGAATAAGAATATAAGGTCTTATGCTAGAAGATTTTTTTTCGTAACTGTTTTAGGTCTGGAATAAAGACAACACTCTAAACCTCTTTTAAAACAGGTTCTTAGGTTGAAGGTTTGTTTGGTCTTAAACTTAGATTTTTTTTAATTCTTACTATTAGCGTTTTTTTTTTAATAAAAAAATGGTCGGGCTGAAAGACTACGCTATATATCCAGCATTAATAAGATTATGGGGTCTTTATACTGTTTTTAAACTGTTATTCATAATGTTTAAATAACAGGTAACCGGGTCTGGAGAAAAGACTACGCTTGATTCTCAATTTACTCTTAGTGCATATATTCACAATATACACCGTATAAGTTGAAACAACAACAAAGACATTAATTCCACCAGTTTTAATTAACTGGGTCTGGAGAAAAGACTAAGCTCGATTCCATTTTTTCCACAGGAATATCATTATCGTATCTTAGTTTGGACTTATATTATAAATTTTGAAATAACTGGGTCAGGAAAAAGACTTTGGACTTATTAAAATTCTTGAAACAACCGGGTCTGGAAAAAAAGACTTTGGATTTATATTATAATTTTGAAACAACCGGGTCTGGAAAAAAGACTTTGGATTTATATTATAATTTTTGAAACAACCGGGTCTGGAAAAAAGACTTTGGATTTATATTATAATTTTTGAAACAACCGGGTCTGGAAAAAAAAGACTTTGGACTTATATCACAATTTTTTAAACAACAGGGTCTGGAAAAAAGACTTTGGACTTTTATTATATTTTTTAAACAACCGGGTCTGGAAAAAAGACTTTGGATTTATATTATAATTTTTGAAACAACCGGGTCTGGAAGAAAGACTTTGGACTTGTACTTTGATGTTTTATTAACCCGGTCTGAAAAAAAAGACTTTGCACTTTTGTGCTATATGAACGCATTACTATAGGATTCTAGTTTAGAACGGATTCGCCAAAAATCCCTTCAAATTTATTACATTTGTGGGTAAAGTCGTTATTACATTTGTGGGCGATCAAAAATTATTACATTTGTGGGTAAAGTGTTATTACATTTGTGGGCGTTATTACATTTGTGGGTAAAGTGTTATTACATTTGTGGGCGTTATTACATTTGTGGGCGTTATTACATTTGTGGGTGCAACAGGGGTTTCATGAAAGGACTTGTCGGACGTTTTATCCGACAAGTCCCATTTTATCCGACAGTTACCATAGAAACAGTACCTCTCAGCCAATCAACATCAGAGAAAGATGTCAGATCTGACAACTTGTCGGATGAAAATGTTGATGAAACACTCCCCAGAAGAACCAGATAGTGGAACTTCATAACAGTATCAACAATGTATAGTCTTTTTAAAGTTTAACCTTAATTTTTTTATTTGATATAATTCTATTTACATGTTTTACAAATAACATAAGATGAACAAATATTAAACAATATATAGTAAATGAAATAGGCAAAGCATAATCAGTCATATAAATAATAATTGATTAACTAATTCATTGAAATTATGGAATGTATAACCTAAAAACTCTCAGTGTGATGATTACGGCCGCATGCAGGATTTTTTCTTAGGGGGAAAGAATAAGAGAAATGATGTTTGAAGAATCCGTACAATCAACTGAGCAGAGCAACCGAGTTGGCCAAATTTAACCTACAATTCTTCTATAACACTGCATGTGGTTTTTGGTTTTTATATGAATTCGCGGATAAGGGTTAAATGTCTGTCCCTTTGCTTCCTCTTTATGCTATGATAACCTACATCAAATAATCATGGTAATCAATGATTACTGCACTGTAAAAACTGTGGTGTTAAAACTCACACCAATTGGTGTTAATAGAGGACCACACCATGAGGTGTTAAAATTACACCCTAGAGATTGAACATAACACCAAAGAGTGTAAATATAACAACCAAAGGTGTTGTAATAACACCTATAGGTGTAAAACTAACACCACCAATTTAACACCGGTGTAAAAGAACTGGTGTGGTCCTCTATGTACACCGGTTAACACCAAAGTTTTTGCTGTGTGCTATTTCAATATCACCTCCATCACTATCGATCTGACACCATACGCGTACTGATTGGATTTTGCTGGAGAAGCCGCCCCCTTCAGTTTTAACAAATGAATTATCGCATGCCTGTTATATTTCAAGGTATCTTCGTTTCAATTTTACTAGAATTTCCAATCTATTTTTGTACATCGAAAATATTGTATGGCTTGTATCCACTTTGGTCTTCTAGCAGATGGTCTAATTCTCAGATTGTCTAACACCATCATGGCTAAATCCATTTGGTCTACTAGCAAATTGTCTTATTCTCTGATCATCTAACACCATCATGTCTAAACCCACTTCGTCTACTAGCAAATTGTCTAATTCTCAGATTGTCTAACACCATCATGGCTAAATCCATTTGGTCTACTAGCAGATGGTCTATTTCTCAGATCGTCTAACACCATCATTGCTGAACCCATTTGGTCTACTAGCAGATGATCGAATTCTCAGGATTGTCTAACACCATTATGGCTAAACTCACTTGGTCTACGAGCAGATGATCGAATTCTCAGGATTGTCTATAACACCATCATGGCTAAACCCATTTGGTCTACTATCAGATGGTATAATTCTCAGATTGTCCTAACACCATTATGGCTAAACCCATTTGGTCTACTAGCAAATTGTCTAATTCTCTGATCATCAAACACCATCATGTCTAAACCCACTTGGTCTACTAGCAAATTGTCTAATTCTCTGATCATCAAACACCATCATGTCTAAACCCATTTGGTCTACTAGCAAATTGTCTAATTCTCAGATCGTCTAACACCATCATGGCTAAACCCATTTGGTCTACTAGCAAATGGTCTAATACACAGACCGTTATGGCTAAACCCACTTGGTCTTCTAGCAGATGGTCTAATTCCCAGATCATCTCACACCATCATGGCTAAACCCACTTGGTCTTCTAGCAGATGGTCTAATTGCCAGATCATCTCACACCATCATGGCTAAACCCACTTGGTCTACTAGCAAATGGTCTAATTCCCAGACCGTTATGACTAAACCCACTTGGTCTACTAGCAGATGGTCTGATTCTCAGATCATTTAACACCGTTATGGTTAAACCCACTTGGTCTACTTGCAGATGGTCCAATTCTCAAATCGTCATGGAAAAACTCACAATGCGATCTAATTCTTAGATCGTATAACACCATCACGGTTAAACTACTATCAATTTAGTCTAATTACTAAATGTAACCATAACTTGGTCTAACTCATTTGCACTTACTATTATTTAGTCTAATATCACATGTGGTCTAATTTCTAGTTCATTACCTTTTCGCACTTTGTTGAATGAAAATTTGGTTCATAAACAGTTCATCTAATGATCATTTAAACTAAGTGGTGCTAGCCCAGACGGATATTATTCGATGAATTATAGCCTATTTTTTAACCAGAGCGACAAAATGTAAAATTAACTCAAAGGGCGATTGTAACATTTTGTGTACAAAATGTTACAATATGTTACATATTGTCCAAATACACAATTGTTGATTTTGGTAATTCAACTGTCTTTGTCGTTGCAGCGTTTAATTCAGAATTATTCAATTGTGGCCGTAATTTCGGTATAAAAAGCGAGATGGATACTGACCACTTTCTCAAACCATAAAGTCATTAAAAACTCATCTTTTTAAATGTCATATAAACCTGTAAATTGAACAAAACAGAGGGTATGATAATGATTTCACTCTAAAAACACTGAGTAAAACTTTACCCAATATTGGGTAGAAAGAGAACATACATGTTTGCTGAGTATTTTTGTACCCCATATTGGGCAAAATGTATATTTTAAGGGTAAATTTCAACGCAACATCGCGTAAAATTTACAAAATATTTTTTTTACCCAACCAACATGCATGTTCCCATTTTACCCTTTTTTAGAGTGTTAGCGCTATCCGCGATTAACATTTTGCTATTCTGTTAGCTCCGATTAGTAGTGTTTTCGTTCATAATTACTTGTCGGAAACTTCGAGACATTGACTTGAGTAAGTTCAAGATGGATCTACATCTGTAGATGGATCTACATGCTTCTCTATCTACCCTTTCAGAAGCTAAAGATGCATCAGAAATGGCTGAACAATATAACACTGTTCTACAGGAGCTGATTGACGAGTATGCTCCTGAGCAATCTACTCTAATCACAGTAAGACCAAAAGCACCTTGGTACACCAGTGAAGTTGATGAAGCGAAACGAATAAAGCGGCGAGCTGAGCGAAAACTGAGAACTTCTGGTCTAGAAGCGGATCGACAACTGTACAAAGAGAAATGTTCATCCTACAATGATATCTTGTCAAAGTCGAAATCGCAGTATCTGACGGATGAAATTGCTAAGTGTGATACCAAGCACCTTTTTCAGTTTGTACAGAAACTCACCTGCCCTAGATCACAGCAACTCTTGCCAGACTACGAGTCAGATCTAAAATTGGCTAATGACTTTGGTCGATTTTTTCATAAAAAGATTAAGACTATAGTCGAGAATTTCCAAGGTGTTACTTGTCATCATTTGGATTGTGATGATCGTGAAACGGCACATACCTTCACAACCTTTGCTACTGTATCAGAAAGTGATGTGTTAAAGGTCATTCGCGAGAGTCCTTCCAAATCATGTCAACTAGACCCATTACCGACGTGGCTTATGAAAACGTGCACAGATGAGCTTCTGTCTTTTGTTACTGAACTAATCAACCTTTCCTTGTCTTCAGGTGAAGTAGGCCTACCATCAGCATTCAAGGTATCTCACGTAATTCATATGTTGAAAAAGGAATCACTGGATAGACAGGATTTCAATAACTATAGACCTATTGCAAACCAGGCCTTCATAGCAAAGATTCTTGAGAAGATCGTAGCTTCCCAGATAAGAACTTAGACGATCATGGCTTATATCCTAGGATGCAGTCTGCTTATCGTCAGTTCCATTCGACTGAGTCTGCTCTTTTGAAGGTCAATAATGACTTATTGCTTACTATAGATGAAGGATGTGAAGCTATTCTAATTTTGTTGGACTTCTCGTCCGCCTTTGATGCCATCGACCATGGAAAGATGATTCGCCGTTTCCATGATAGGTATGGCTTTGATGGAGTCGTCTTACAGTGGCTTACCTCATATTTGAAGGGCCGTACTCAAGTTAAAATTATTAACAGAGTTGAGTCTGATGCTTTTCCACTGGACTGGGGAGTCCCACAGGGATCTGTTATGGGACCGCTAGACTTTATCCTCTACACAAGTCCACTAAGTGATGTAATAAACTCACATAGAGGAGTTGACCATATGCTGTATGCAGACGACACACAGTTGTATGTTGTTCTCAAGAAGGACGAAACAGCTTCTGGGATTGTGACACTAGAGCAATGTATTAGCGATGTGAAGGACTGGGCAAACGGCAACAATCTCAAGTTGAATGGGGCTAAGACTGAACTACTACACGTGACGTCTGCGTTCCGAAGATCTAGTGAGCTTCCCGACTTGGTGATTGACGGAACTGCTATTGTGCCTTCGAAGTCTTCCAGGGATCTTGGGGTGACTATAGATAATGCCCTTTCTATGAAGCAGCACATCCAGAAAACATGTAAGAATGCTGCATATGGAATTCATAGAATTGGGAAGCTGCGTAAGTACTTAGACATAAGTTCCACTAAGCGCCTTGCGCTTTCGTCACATCTCTCATCGACTATCGTAATAGTTTATTAGTGGACTTACCTTCATCACAGCTGAACAAACTCCAACGTATCCATAATGCTTCAGCCCGTCTTATCACACGCACCAGAAAGCGTGAACACATTACACCGATTCTTCGCTCTCTTCATTGGCTCTCCATCCCTCAACGCATCAGATTCAAGGTTTTACTGATCACTTACAAGGCTCTTCATGGACTAGCTCCAGCGTACATCAAAGCACTCATCTCACCTAAAACCCCTACTTCTACATGACCACGGATCTTCTCTACAAAACCAAAGAATCATCAGTTTCCAGAATACCAAAATGACAACATTTTATTATCCAGAATAATGAACATGCCATTTTTTTAACTTTGAGACTTCAGTCCAAAAAAGCTATGTTGAAAAAACAATGTTATAATAAGTAATTCACCCTTGATTTTGAAATACTTTAGGGAGACCACCGCATGTTCAATCAACTTAATTTGTGACCCATGCATTAAAACTGTGCACTTAAAAAAAATATATATAGTATCTGGGAATTTCATTTGTAAAATTTCCTGTTGGAACGATAGATTATTTTGAACCAGGACATTTGAAATTTGTTCATAAAGCATAAAGAGATGATGTTTAATTTGGTATATGTATTTTATTTTGTACATGAATTGAGATGTGGACAAAATAAAAATTCTTATTACAGAACAAGAAGGAAATAGGTCAAAACCTGTGAGAAAAAAAGCCCCAAAACAAAAATTGATGTATATCTATCTCCTTCTACATCATGATTAGATAATATATTTCAAGAATGGTTAGATAAGTATTCCCAAAAAAGATTGACCAATAAAAAATCATCTATTTTTCAGGACGAAAGAATAGCAAAGAAATTAAAGGAAGATGTTATATATACCTCAATGATAATGGGCAGTGATAATGACCTATCCGTTGCATTCAAGGGCGGCGTCATGGGAGGAATCGATATCGTTTTTAATGAGTTTAAAAAAGGGGACTTGTTGAATGCTTGTCCCGCTATAAACGCAAATATTATGAATAAAACAGAAAGTAAATAGTTTTAATCGTACCAAAAATTGTTATTTTTGTTGAGGTAACTCCCGTATATAGGAACTCGGCAAAGCTGCTTCCTGCTGCATCAATGCCAAGCTTAACAGTAGGTCTAGGATAAATAAGTCACAGTGGTTGACCATTATAGCCGACAAAAATTACTTTCGAGCAATTTTGGTTAAAGTGGAGATAATGCCGGAGCTGAAATTTCAATTCACAACCTTTCAATCATGAGTCCAATGCTCTAACTACTAGACCACAACAACCCTGACTAAAGATGGGAACTCCTGCCTTCTTGTGACACTCAACTTTTAGAATTGAGAAGGATATAATAAGCAGGACCCACCTGGAAAATAAAAAATCGTAAGAGCCGAAGAGGGTACCTTAGATGAATAAGAATTAGTATCTACATTCTGAAAATAAAAGGGTGCACGCGGTAAATCACACTTTTAAGGGCAGAGGAGTGAAATCATTTTTAATAACAGTGCAAAACGATGTCATTCCTTGGCCTTTTCCCATCTTTTCCAAACTTTTCAACTTTTGTGTTTTTAGAGTGCATTAGCATTGCTCAACATAACCAGAAGCCACTACATATCATTGGTAAGGCACAATCTACACATTATGCTGAACTCCGAGTGTCCGTCTCGCATTACCTTGATCCGACACTCCTTCGGATAACCGACCCTGAATTCTTCATTTATGATGGAATCGGAAAAGAGATAAGATATTCGATTTCCCGCTTGTAAGGTTTCACCCCCAAAAATCCGTTGAATGAGTACTGACCCCATGATAGCAGTTTGATCATGTCGTTACAATAAGAATGTTACAAAACGTCTTTATTCTCTATGCAATTTATTCAATGTTATTGCACAATCCCATTTGTTACGAGGCGAGGGGCTGAGGACCCATTCTCATGACCCTTGAGCTCAATGACGTACAGATGGGGGCCTATGGGGCGCTCCCCCCTCCCCCCAAAAAGAATCACGACCAAGAAAAAAAGAAAAGAAAAGAAAGGGAAAGAGAGAAGGGTGACGTATGACATTTTTCAGAATATTATGTCAAAATCTATTCCAAAATTGGATTTTCGTAACAAAAACGTCGACATTTTTGCTCGCTCGCTTTGCCATCTCTCAACTTCTTATAGATCCTTCCCGATACGCCATATCTTGCACCCTCAAATTTGTTGGCTCATTATGCCTCTGTTAGAGCTCACATGTCCTCAATTATCCCCCTTTGACCCCAGGATGACGTACCCCGAACCTTTCAAATATTAAACGATTATAATCCACTTAAAATACAAGCAGAATTGACATTCAGGATATCATTGCATAATTTTTATGCTAAATAAAAAATCATTGGTTTTTTACTGTGTGGGTTAAGATTTCGATAATGGGCTCCCTTTTAAATACATCTATGTGAAAAAATATCATTTAATACACTGAAAATCGTGTTTTCATGCACTAATTAGGGAAAGTAAACTGATATTATCATCCGCTCTAGTTTCTAAAACTCTCTCATTACCAAACACAAAACTTCTAATCATCGTATTTATATTGCTCTTTTACATCCAATCTTATTCACTGTCTGTTCTTATTCTATGTAAGAAAACCCTTTTCTGTTAACTTTGTATGTGTCAGTCTTCGGACTGTTTTGCAATGTCTTTTCATAATAAACCGAATTGAATTGAAAAAATTAAATGTTTTGTTGGCGTGTCGTGGCATCTGCTTGAAGTTGCTAAAGGCGGTTAAAAATTACAATTGAGAAAAAAATATGCTACTGAACATGAGGAACAGGATTTTAAACAAAATACGACTGTGCATCCTTATATATTCATGAAGAAAAAAATGTATCAATTTCAAGAAGATACATCGCTGTGTATTTGAACTGACATCAAGTTGGGTATTCAAGCGAGGTCTATGATACTATGGTGGTGTAGAATAACTAAACTCTAAGCCACTTGAAAATTCTTTGGAAAAAAAACAACATCTTACTGGTATACTTACCTCACGTAGAGGTCGCATTATGTGTCACCGACAGACTCTAATTAATCAAAACTATATAATTTGCAATCTTTAGCAACACAGTGTTTTTTTTTCTTGGTCCCGTTTTATTAGAATGGCTATGATATGCGGTAGTAGGGACAAATATTAAGGCTGTTACATGTTTTAACATACTTTAGAAATCAACAGGGAAAAATAATTGTTTCCACCTACATTATAAGAAAAAAGCATTGCATGGATTTTTATAATACACAGAGACCCATCATTGCATACAATCCGTCCGATACACATACACCATACTCACCATACACTAAGACTAAAACCCAACATCTCTCCACGCACTATCACACACACACACACTCACACACACACCAGTGTGCACACGCAAACACACATCCCTCTCCTGCAGATAAATTCCCCGAGCATACACACCTTTCCTATACCATTATACACCCCTTACTTTTTTTCTTTTTTTTCATACTGTTTTATTTCTGATTCCATGAACAAAAATATAACATTTCAATTTAACATTTCAAAACACATAAAATAATATTTTACATTTCATATTTTGACTTTTTTCACTAACTTAATACAAGCATAAATCATATATAACTTAAAGGAGAAACAATGAAATCAGTTATAAAAATGGTTGAAACACCACTCCCCCCCCCCCCCGCCCCAAACAAAAAGTCTTCCCTTGCTCATTTGTGGAGGGCGATTTATACATGGAATACAAAGAAAGAACAAACAAAGGAGACCCAAATCCAAAACAAACCAATAAACAAATAGATATACTGACACTAGGATCCCCTTAAAAAAATACATATAATATGCCTAACACTTTTCCTTTCATGTATCAAATATTCAACAATGATTTAAAACTATATGAAATTACTTGGCTTGTACTCATCAAAAACAAAGCAAATCAAAAAAAAAATAGACGAGTAAAAAACAAACAAACAAACAAAAAAAAAACCAAAGGAAAACTTCATTTTCCCTCCCCCCAAATCACACATACACCCACCCTCACATACACACATACACCCTCACACACACCTACACAGTCACTTTCTCCCAAATCACACCTGGATATCGCCCTCAGTCCTGCCATTTCGGTACATTCTCTCCCATTTTAATAAATGCTTGTCTAACTTGTTCCTTTTAATAGCTATTGCTTTTTCTTCATTTCGATATTCTACGACTCTCTGAATACTCTCGTCTTGAGTAGGAACTCTACCTTCTGACCTTGATCTAAAAATGATATATTTCATTAAAAAGATTACCGTGTTACAAAATTTCACTTCAAGATCGGATCCATTAATTCCCACATGTATATCTTTCCACTCTGCATTTTGAAGCTTTATCAAACTAAGTTTTTCAATGACCCTCTGCCATAAAGCTTTAACATCATTACAAAGCCAGAATAAATGTTCATAAGATTCCGGGTTATGTTTACAGAATGAACAGATATTAGTATCTATAAAACCAAATTTGAACAAATGTTCGTTGGTGTATATTGCACCATGAAGTAATTTATATTGAAATTCTCTTACTTTTGGTAAGATTATTGTGATTCTAGGTCTTATAAATATTCCTGAGATTTCTTTTTTTGAGACATCAAACTTATTGTGGCCATCCCTTATTTGTAAAGTATAGAGATGTTGTAAATTTATTACAAAATTTTCATAAACCTTTCTAGAAGGTACATCTTTCAGTAAAATTATCTTTCCAAACATCTTCAAAGAGATATTTTACTTGTGTACGTCATTCGAGCATAAATGGTGGAAATTCCCATTATATTTTCCGCTTTTCAAAATTACATCAGTTAACTTCCAAATTTCAATGATATTTTCAGCACTCAAACCTAAATTATGAAAATAATCGATTGTTCTCACCTGCTCTTCCTCGAAAATGTGACCTTCTAGATAAATATTTTTCTTAAACAAGTCTTCATCAAAAATCATTTTACCTCTCAAAATATAATCTTTATTATTGAAAAAAATTGGATTAGCTTTTCCTGCACTAAAATTCCGATTTTCCTCCATATCTTGCCAAGCCCTTAACATCTCAAAATAAAACACTGGTGCTTTTAAATTTAATAATTTAACATCGTAATTACAGAGTGAAATAAACCTACCTCCCACTTTTCTAAAGCTATAGTCAAAATAACGCTTCCAGCCCATATTTCTTTCCCCATAAAGCAACCGTTTTAACCACATTACTCTTTGAGTTTTCACAAATAAATCAAAATCTATCATCCTTAAGCCGCCATTTCCGTAGTCCTGGTGACAAATATCTCTTTTAATTCTGTCTTTTCCGTTCCATATAAATTCAAAACAAATTTTCTTGATCTCTGTTACTACCCACTTTGGAACAACTAATGATGACGAAGCATAATTCAGTTTTGACAAGGCATATGTTTTAAGCAAATGTACTTTCCCCATTATTGTCACGTCTCTCTGTTTCCACCATCCCAGAATCCTTTTTATTTTACTCAAAATCTCCTTATAATTCAGGTTTTCCATCCTCTTTACATCCAAGGAAAAATATACGCCTAAAATTTTCATTTCCGTTACAATATTGCGAAATGGTAGTGTTCCCAGGTCATTCCTGTTTTTTCCTATCCTCATTATATTAGTTTTTTCTATGTTAACCTTTAAACCGCTTAAGTCATGGAAAGCTTGGAATATGTCCTGTATTCTTTTAATTGATGTTTCATCCCTGACAAACAAAGTCATGTCATCGGCATATAATATTTGTCGAACTTCAGAATCACCAAATTCCACTCCTTTAATAACACTATCATTCCTAAGCGCGTGAGCCATGGTTTCTATAACTACCAAAAACAGATACGGTGAAAGTGGGTCACCCTGCCTTAACCCTTTCTTAATATCAAAATAACCAGTGGAGAGACCTCCATTCATAATACAACTACTAATTCCGTTATACATGGTTTTAACCCAAGAACAAAAATACTGTCCAAACCCAAATATTTCTAATACTTTAAAAAGAAAGTTATGTGAGACAGAGTCAAAAGCCTTTTGGAAATCGACTGCTATAAGGAAAATCTCTTCCTCACAGTAATTGTTACAGTGAAAAATTACATCATCTATCAAACGTATAGCTTCACCAATGTGTCTGTCATTTATATAGCCAACTTGATCAGGAGAGATAATGTCATTCAAAACGTCCTTTATTCGTTTTGCCATTATCTTTGCGATTATCTTATAGTCAGTGTTTAACAATGTAATTGGTCTATAGTTTTTAGCATATAAAGGATTTTTGCCATCTTTTTCAATTAATGTTATAACACCTTGTTTTTGAGAGGTTGATAAACAACCCTTTTCAAATGCTTCGTTTAAGACATCTACCAGTAGCCCTCCTAAAAACGGCCAAAATATAAGATAAAATTCTACAGTAAACCCGTCGTTTCCAGGAGATTTGTTAAGTTTCATACTTTGTAGCGCTTTATAACATTCTTCTTTGGTAATTTTTCCGTCACAAGTATTCATACTTTCAACACTTAGGTGCGGTAAGTCTTTACAAAATACACTGTTAGCTTTTAAGTCAGCCTCTATATTTAAATTTCCTGAATACAACTTTCCGTAAAACTCTCTAAGAATTAACTGTATTTCTTTCGTTTCTTTCACTACTTCCCCAGTGTCATTGATCAATTCCCTTATTACAGTTTTCTTTTTATTGGAGCGAAGTAACTGTTCAAAGTATTCTTTATTATGTTCACCCTCTTCATACCAAACCGCTCTAGACCTTACCTTGAGCCCATCTACTGACTCATCATATAATTTCTTTAACTGACCTTTTAACTGAAGGACTATTAGGAGATTGCCCTAGATCTTCCTCGAGTGATGTAATTTCTTTTTCAAGTTTTTGTATATTGAGTCTCCTCTCTTTCGATTTCTTTTTAGAAAAATTCGATGCATAATTTCTCATTTTCATTTTAAGAAAGTCCCAAAAGGAAGATTTGGTATTAAATTCCTTCAACCACTCCGTTTTCATCACTCTGATTTCCTCACACATACCTTGTTCAAAAGCTTTATCTAAACATAAACTATTGTTAAATTTCCAATAAGATTTACCATACCTTTCATTAAATCGAAAAGGTTTCAGTTCTAAAAGAATTGCTGAATGATCAGGAGCTATTGAAGTAATAATGTCACATGCACTTATCTTACCCTCTAAATTTTTTGAAATAAACTAGTAGTCAAGACGACTTTACACAAGAGGAGTATTCTGTCTAAAGGTAAATTTCTTTGTTGTTGGATTCTGTTTCCTCCATATATCAATTAATTCAAGTTTACTTTTAAAAATCTCTAGCTGTTTCACAAAGTATGTTTTAACATTCACACTAGTCCCCATGTAATCTAGGTCTTTATTAAATATTACGTTAAAATCTCCCCCTAAAATAAGCGAATAATTTTGAGAGTATAAGTTTGAGAGACACTTGTCCAAATTCTCCAAAAAATCAATTTGTTGATGTATTTTATCTCTAGTTGGAAGATAAACATTTCCCAACACCAATTTGTACCCTAATAAATCCCCTTTCAAAAGGACGAAACGTCCATTATCATCTTTGACTACCTGATCAATTTTAAAATTTATTCCTGGTTTAAAAAGAA